>NC_090982.1:32309201-32612232 GCF_040807025.1 Struthio camelus
AAAAATAGGCGCAGGCATTGAGACATATTAAAATGTGAGTCCTTTTTGAAGGGGCCAACTTTAAAAATACCTATAAGAAGGCCTGAAAACCAGAGACTGTCCCTTCTGGTATATGTGTATCATATGAAAGCCAGTAATTTTTGATTATCTCAGTATTCCCAGAAATGATATTAAGCTGAAACACAGCTCAAGTTAACATACGCATCAAGTATATACTGGGAACTTTTAATGCTGAACAATAAGCCAGCTTTATTACAGTGATTATTGATAATATGAGGGCTGTGCTGGTATTCAGCCATAACTACATAAAATTATTGTTTTTCTGCTGTAATCATTGGCTATGCAGTTACAAGGGACCAATAATAAGTTTGTAAGTAATTAGTGACAAAGATTTCTTTTGTTGTATATAAATGGAGTAAAAGCCTCAGGCTAATTTTACCAGCATGTTCATGTGATATCACTTCCTGAAAATACATGAAAGTTTAAAAAAAAGAGTATATACACAAAGTAGAGGCTGTACAAGTCTTACAGAAAAAATGACCTCAAGAAATATGCTGGGTTTCTACCTCAGAAACCTGATTTAACATTGAGCTCATTGCCAGAATTCAAACTAAAATCCTGTTTTGTCTTGTTACAAGGCTAGAAAGCATATTTTTTCCACTGGGTAGCTTGCTCAGAGGACCATTAAATGAACGGCAATATTCTCTGAGTCACTTCTTTGATTTGGCAAGGTTTTGGCTTCCTATTTTTTCACACTGTCACTCTACATAGATTGGAGCCAATTGTGCTCCAACTCTTCTTTGAATCATCGGTGCACAAACCTGAATCAATTCTACTGATTTTATAGGTTTCACTCTGAATTTACCCCATCACAACCAGATGTAGAATTTAGCCAATTTTATGTTTGTAACAAAAAGTAATTAAATACAACGTATGTGTTTATCCTAGAAAATATTACTGTACTGTAAGAAAGATAGCAAAAACAGTTGTGCCATCCTTAAAATCAACAAAGTCTTTTTTACCGTGTCCTAAAACCTGTTCTGATTTTTTTCCTGGCATGCCCAAATAGAGTACAGGTTTTTTAAAGGATTTGTCATCTTCAGTTGAGTTTAGATTTGTGATTGAACTGAGAAGTTCTTTTCTTACTTTTTTCTGACAGAAGTTTCTCACGCCTCTAGTCCCTGACCAACAATTTTTTACTTTCCTTAGGAATTTAGATGAAAATGTCACCAAATTCCTCTTCTCCTAAAAAACTGATTTTGATCTTGCATCTCCATGTGGAACAGCAGCCATATTTACTGCTAGACATTGGTAGGAGCGAGTGAGCTGGTCCAAAAGAGTGGAAGAACGAGCCCTTCTCCAGCCTCCAAATCAAATTGACGCCATTGAGGTTGGTTACAGTGAACCTGTTTTGAATTTCCATTTCTTCTGTACTGTTTGGATTTGGCCAGCAATTGAGATACAGAAATGCTATGAAGAAGGCCAAGAAGTTTAATTAAATTCAGATGAGATTTTGCAACAATTCCTATATGATCTTATATGATCTTTGCGTGAACACTGTTGGTTAAAATAAATTAGACCAAAGGAGTGATAATTCACTACTTTAAATAGGACTCATCATTAGCAATGAGACCTTATGTTTTCCTCACGTGTGTCCTAAAACATGATTTTGAAATTTTTACCAATAATACAAAATGCCTGTAAGCTTGCTGTCACATCACCACAATCAAGATAAGATGGGATGCCAGTGTGATTTTCGGGTTACTCAGTCGTTCTGCTGAGTGGTGATACAAGCCGAAACCATTTTTGTCATGCTTCTGATGATATCAAAAGATCTGAACGAGCCTAATACTTACTCTGAGGAGATCTCTTTATATTAATATTCATTTAATGTTGAATGGAAAAGCTAAAAATATAATATTACTCTCTGGAGCAAGCACTTCAGCTCTGTAGACCACTGGGGCCTAGAGACCAATATCAGTGAACAGCTGCTCTAGAGATTTGGCTCATCTATGATATCTTTCACTGAACCGCTTTCTGGAGACATGCCATTCACATCTTCAGGTTTAGATCTCTCAGTATAGACCACCATGGAATAACACAGCCAATCCATTCTTCTGAATCCAGGTAATTTTATTCCCTCATTGTCTGAGCTATACTTCCTGCTTCTGGGCCATAAAAAATATATAAGTAATAAAATAAATACAGACAATCTTCCAGATAAGAATCGCCAGCTATCATCCATCACTCTGAGCCTTCACTACTGTAACTGCACAGGCCTAGTGCAAACACTGGTAGAAGTTTTATGAAAAATGACCTTAGGAGTATAATACCAGGACAGGCAGAAATATACTAAAGCATGCCCAGAATAGAGGCAATGACTATGCTGATAAAGAGAAAGCAAAAACTCCCTTGGAATAAAAGAAATAGGTCTGGCAGAAGCACAAATTTGCTGGCTAAAGTGCATCTGCCCCGAAGGGTTTTGACCAGCAAAGCGTTGTCAGTTAGAGCTCATGCTCGGACGTTGCACTTCCCTATCCTCTGTATGACACAGTTATTCTAACAGATGTTTGTGATGATCAGTTTTAAATATGTACTACAGAAGGCAGGTTTTCACACTCTTTTACAGATCCTGGTAACAGCTGAGTAGGGCAGGATTTGCAGATGCTGAGTGATCACATGAACAGTGAACACACAACCATCTTCATGATTGTATCTGTTTCGTTTATTGCCTTAAGCCCAGCAGACCTGAATTTCGAAACAGGGTTAAATGAAATATTCATACAACTGAGCCACTGCTTTCCTGGATACATGGGAAGGCATTGGGCAATGCTAAAACCAGGGCTCTTGTGGGCTCTCAGATAGATGACTGCCCTTGCCATTAACATTCCTGAACGCTGGGCACATGAGCTCATCCAGCCTTGCCAGCTTGCTCCAATTCACTGAGAAGGAGCTGGAGAAAGAAATCTAACAGAACATTGGAAGTGAGATCTCACTGCATATCGGCACTGCCTTGAAAACTGCCGTGCTGAGCCATAGTCCCAGTTCCTTAAGAGCATAGCATCACATCAGGTGTAAAAGCCCCACGTAAGCATTCGATGGTGTAAAGTGGCCATGCAAGCGCAACCCCTGGGAAGGGACGGTGCTGCAGCCTTTGCAGCTGCCCAGGAACTCGCCCCAACCACAAACTGCTGTGCAGCACTGGTGTTTCTCATTACAGCTGCTGCAGCAATACTGGGCTCCAGCAGTCCAGCAGAGATTCAGACCTATATTAAATTAAACACACACACACACACAAAGAAATTTAAATAACTTTGAGGGTCAGAGCAAAACTAATGAAAGCCGGGACATACACCTCACAGCCAGTATACTCTGTTCTTCACTTGCACTGCTGGGGGAAAAGTGGCTCTGAACATAACGCCAGTGAGATTAATTAGTGATGCGGTGCCCAGCTGGTTGGGGGACTTCAGGGGGCCTGCTGCCTGGGCTCCACAGGCCCCTGCAGGCCTCCCAGACTGGTTACCTGATTTCTCAGAAAGAGAGAGGACTTAAGTGTTATGAAGTATATTTAAGAAGCTATTGTGCTTTCACGAATTAATAGGAGGAGTATTAATTCAGAAGGTTATTTGTACCGTATTGAATAACATAGTGGCTCCTTCAGATATTTCAGCCCTATCAGTTAAATACCGTACTGAGCAACAGTGACTGTGTCATGTTCAGGGCTTGTCCCCAGCTCTTGTTCTACTGAGTTTCTATTCCAAAATTTCTAAAATTCTATTCTTACTTTGGCTTTCAGCTTTCTAAAGTCTACCAAATAACCCCCAATATATAAGCTTCTTGGTGGCAAGATTTACAGTTAAGATAGTCTTTTTTCTGCCGGTTTGGAAAGACTTTAGATGACAGACTTCTGGAGTATGAAACCTAGTTTTTTTTATTATTTTTTAATTTTTTTTGTCATTCTGGGGAAGAAATGGAAAGAAAATTAAAGATAATGGGCCCCTCTAGCTGAGATATAGAACTGAATGTCAGTGTTCTCTTACTTAACTGAAATAATAAACATTAGTAATGTTTTATCTAAATATAAGAGCAGGAGGTTAGAGCTTTGTACCTATGAGTAGTAAAATCAAAAATGTAGACTTTTGTCTGCAGAAAAAATCCCAACTCTTTTTCATGTGAAGATCAAGTACAAGATATAATGGAATAGCTAGGAAAATGTCTATATGGAAAAAGGTCTTGCTACAGCTGTGCCATATTCAGCTATCTGCCCAACTAAATGGACTTTTCAGGTCACTTAATGAGAGCGTCTGATTCAGAGTGAGAGCGGGCATGAAATACTGCCTGAGCTGCCTTACTGGGAGGCAATTTATTGGCAGGTCCCAAGTGGCTGTGTGAGTTTTGTGCTCATCAGGGTTGCTTGTTCCCGTGCAGAGGCTCGGTAGAGGGCAGAAGGCAGCTAGGGCAGCTGAGCTGTGATAGCAGAGTCTTGTAAGACGCGGGAAGAAATCAAGGACTATGAACTAATATGTGCAGCATATTGGGAGGAGACCATCATTTGGATCTCGCTACTGCTCTGTGTTTCTGCTCCTCTGCAACTTGAAGTTTCTGTCTTTTCTTCTCTATGCAAATGATGCAATGGTATGGACGCACTGCATGTCCTGCTCCATCCTACTAGCTCCTCCTCTCTGTAAGATCAGGTCTTTTCTCTTGTGCTCTCTCACAGGCTTCCTGAGGTGCTGTGCTAATATCTTCCAAACTGTGCCAGCTCAGCTTCCCACTGACTAATGGCAGTTTGAGGCAAAACCTGAACGACCTGAGAGAGATTCAGAGCAGCGGCATATAGAGGGACTAGATCTTAGGAGTCTGTACAAGATGGGGAGTGTGACATCTCATCTCAGGTTTTTCGCTAAGACGAGTCACAAGACCACAGCTTGGCATCTCTTCAAAGAGATGGCTCTTCTGGAAGCGTGTTTTGTCCTTTGTCATCTAGCAGTTTGGCTGTGGGTATCCCAATAGGGATATCCTATGGGTGATGCAGATGAGTAAAATGGTGCTACGGCTACCTCCTTAGCATGTAGGAAGTATGGAAGGAGAGCTGCACTAAGAAAACAACAGCAAAAAAAACCCTGTAAAGCTAAGAGCACGCTAAGAGCGCTCAGCCTCACTGCAGGAGCCGTCAGCCTGTTGAATGGAGGTGAGGTCTGAGAGTTTCATCTTGATACCCAGGGCTTCTGAAAAGACAATTCCCACTGCCAAAATATAGAAAATTGAACCAGTATTGATCACATCATCCTTATCTAACTAATCAATGAGTAAGCTAAACATAAGTGAAGGAATAGGATACTTTCTAAGGGGAGAAAAGGGAGGAAAAAATCCTTATGCGAACGGGCTGTTATCACCAGTGCCACTGAAGGGAATGTGTATTTATCTCTTGAGTACAGCAAAACACAAATTTTGGTCTTGTCTCAACAGTGCCCAGTGTTGCTGAATCATCCAGTCAAAATTAACACGTGAAAAAACACTTATGCAAGAGAAGCGGCCTGTAAGAGCATGGGAAGGGATTTTCAGCATAATGGGATTTGAGAGAAAATAGTTAGTTACTTAAGGGGCTGTGTTCCAATATGAAATCAAAGCTCTTGTGAGCTACTGGTGGCATTAAAAGGCCTACTTATTGCAGCCACCATTGAATGCCACAGATTCCTGAGGAGAGATGTGGAAAACTTACCAGCTCACTTCTACTTTAAATTACATTTAAGGGGAAAAAATGGAAATCATCAAGGGAGCAATGCAAAAGAGTACACTCTGAGCCAGTGCGATTTTTTTCACCCTTTCTTGTAACATCTGTGCTCCAGATATCCGTTGATACATGTGAGTCGCTGCAGATGCAACTGCAGAATGGAACAAGCATGCATTGCTTGATTTGGGGAAGTGTGGCAAGGGAATCTAGCAGAGACTAAAGCTGTCATGATGTAGTGAAAATTCATTTTCAGTAACAGCTGGTTGAAGTCAGAAGGATTTTGTCTTTAAGGTTTACCAGATTTTGCCATTGATCTAGAGAACTTTGCATTTCTTTAGGTATTTGTGCACTCAGCTTAAATCAATATATCTTCCTGTCTTAGGAGAAAATGTCGCCTATGTGTGCCTATCTAAAAATGGCAAAAGAGGAACTGTCATGAAATTAGCCCTAAGTAAATGTTTTCTCACTGATACCCTTGCCATTCTGTGACAGCTAACCAAATACGAGCAAAATATTAATGGCAGCAACTGAAGCTCTGATGCTTAAGGAAGGATCATAGTTTTTGTCATGCTGGGGGGAAAAAGTGTTTTGCATTAAAAGATGGAGGAGTGAATGATTTTAACGATGAAAAACTTAATATTTAGTTTGAAACTGGCTTCTATGAACATTTTGTTTATAGTATTTCCTATTCGTAGACATTTATTTTTCTCTTGTTGAAGTCAATAAAAAGTTATAATTCTTTTTAAAAAGACTGCAATTCTTTAAAAAAAAGCGCAAGTAAATACCTGAGAAGTATGGTTCCTAACAGCTAGTAGCACCAAGGATTAGTAAGATCTTTCACTTCTGTCCATTCTCTTTATGGGATGTCTCTCTGTATTCTGAGATGTGCATACCTATGTTTGCTCCATGAGTCTGTCCTCTGTATCTGGAGGTCTTAATATATTAAGACCTGAAGGTGTTTCATCACAATGGTCTATGGTGAATTGTTTCCATTTGTGGCATGATTCACTCAAGCAATGGAGAAGATCGCTTGCTGTTCACTTAAAAAGTCAGTCTGCTATTATGTTTTACTGCATCAAGCACCTCCCTAAGCACCTGGAGAAACAGACCTTGCACTCATTGTCCCTAGGACCATGTTTCTTTGCCTGCTTATTCGACTCTGTGTCAGTCTGTTGCCATCTGGCCTGCAGTGTATAACAGGAAATAACACAATAAAGCAAAAACAATTGTGGATATGATATTAGCAAGCATAGATCCTCCCATTTTATAAAGATTTGAAACTTCCAATAGTTTTCCCAGACTAGTATCCACTGTCTGTAAAACACAGTTTGTAACACGCTGATTAACTGTTACCATTAATGAACGCAGTCCCTGAAGAAAATTAAGTATCATCTTCTTATTGATTAATAGAATGTGCTAATACGCTGCACTTTAATGTCTAATAGGTAACCAATGACTAATACGTGTAAAGTGGACAACTGGGCCTCACATTTATTTTGCAGGTAGTTTTAGGTATACCCAAGAGCCACAAACCTGTTGCAGCACTACTCACTCAGGAGTTCTGATGCAAATGGGCTGCTGAAGAGATCACTGCTCCATACCGCTTTCCATTTCTTAGTATTTCCTACCATCACTATAGTCCCCCCAGCTTGCAAATGGACTAAAAGGCCTGAGAATATAACTGGATGTCCTGAATAATTTTAAAGCAAACCAGCCTGTTGGAGCAAAAGGATTGTGGTCACAGGAAATTTTAGTTCATTTGTCCAATTTACGGGTTTTTAAGGTCTAACTGAAAAAAAAAATTCATTGCAACTCTAAGCTGAAATTCAACCACTTAGAAACATCCACCTCTATTCCACACTGCTACTATTAATTTTTACATGAAATCCACCTTAATTACCAGTTATGCAAAAACCACAGCTCAGCTGCTGACAGAAGTATAGGACTTGGTGCTCTTGAGGAACATGCAGTTAAAAAAGCGGTGCAGACACATTTAGGCAGAAAATTACAACGCCTCACCCCATTAAGAAGTTGAGTGCAACCCACTCTACGTAGAGACCTATGCAGACACTTCTAGCATTACAATCAGATAGGGCTCAGCAGTGAGAAAGGCTTAATCTGGACCTTCTACATCCCCATTTATAGTTTGTAAAAAATGGGGTCAGCTGAGCATTTCAAATGCATCAATCATCCGTTTTGTAATTGCTCAACTATTAATATCTAATGAGTAGTTTGGACATGTTGCTGCAATGTATTCTGCAATGTACCATATTTTTTAAGCTGATGTTAGAAAATTGCATGCATAGCTCTGGATGAAGATCCTCTCGGTTATCTCACACACCAACTGAAGAAATTACATCCTACAAGCTTTATAAATGTTGCAATGTTGACCTCCCTTTTAATCAGAGAGATTAGATGCATGCACAAAGGGCAAAGTGAATGCAAAGGGAGGACAGGACCGTCTGCCTAGGATGGCAGAGGGTGCATACTTCTCATATAATCTCTTCCTTTTGGATCACCTGGAGCTGGCTCTCCCTGTTACAGTTTTCCAGATCTCGGTGGACATGTAAGGCTCAAGCCCCCTCTCCCTGAGGTGTGGAAAAGAGATGTATCTTATCGGGGGAGGGGTCTTCAGGGGAAGGTGGAGGAGGGAAATGCAAACAGCCCATCTTCCCACAGCCTCTCAGGCAGCTTCCACAGCCTCCATCTTCTCATTGCTCTTTCAAGTCTATTGGGCCACTGTCCAGTGCGTCTCTGTCTGCTGCTTAACAAGCTCAAGATGTGGTTTTCAGGCTGATAAATAATTATGCTAATTAACAGGTTGGAGGAAAATGTGATGTTATTTCTGTGGAATGTTCTGAGAGGCTGGAAACACTTAACTGCAAAAACGACATGTGGTGAAATAACCAATAATTTGCTTAAGAAACCCACATCTGGTATGCCTGCTAGAAACAGGGGTTAATAGTCTGTCGGGGCAGGCAGTGGCAATGAGTAGCCCTAGGATAAACAAAAAAGCCTTAACAGCAGGAAATGGGCTTGTTCTCCTAGCATAAGCATTTACATTGGCTGCTAACCAGCAAGAGATGTAAAAGGAGTTGTTTAGTTTACACTTGGAAAAAAATAGAGCAATGGAAACAAACAGGCTTTTGCATTTTGTATATCTATGAAAAGGAATAAAACCCATCAAGTGCATCTGAAAATGGTAATAATACCTAGGCTCCACACTCCTGGAAGGAGCAGTGGCCCCAGCACAAGATTCCAGTGACAAAAAGAGAGAGGCATCACTTGTAATTTACTCACATATTATTGAAATAACTGTCAGACAATTACATGCGTGACTTTTTAAGTCACTGCCCATGCAGAAAAGGGGAGGAGGTGGGAGAAGGGACGACAAATGAGGAAATCTGATTAATTGATTTAGGTCTACATCCTGATTTAATATATAAAGATCAATGCTGACTTTGGTTATGTGAGTGTAAAGTCCTGATGACTTTTGTGATGAGGAGGAAGACGCTCCCATTTGACACCCCGACAATTCAGAAAAGGGCCTGGCCCACCAAGCTGGGAACCCACCCTCGCTTTGGTGTGGCATTGCTGCAGCACTTACGAGAGCAAAAGAGAAAGCCACATTTTAAGATGAGATGAAATGTAAATAATGTACTCATTTGACGAGATTCAGATGAAGTGCTCTGTGTGTGGCAAGCTGAATCTGTATTTATAGCAGTTAAAGAAACACACAAGACGCTCTGGATACACTAAAGGCCATGAATAATACATTGTTGGTTCCCAATTTCGTTTTAAATAAACAGACAATGTTCTACCTTAGGTGGTGTTTTGTTGCTGAAGTGATACAACTCTTACAGAGATTGCTGCTACTTCTGAGCTGCATTATTCACACAAGAAAATATGACACCTCAGCAACCGTTGGCAGCTTTCTATTCCACGCTGGACTACTTGACAAGTCAAGCCAAATTTTCTTTCGTAGTCAGTCTCAAAGATGTATATTATCCCTTGTCAAAATAAAGAGCTGTGGTCTCTTTGCAGCTCAAAGAAATACTGTAAGTGCACATTATCACTATAACATCTAAGTTACTCTCTCTTTCAGTACATTAGTGTATATTACAGCCTTGCAAATGACAGGCTTTCACAGCCTCGTATTTTAGTGTCATGTCTATAATGACATCATGTTTTCTCTAGTAAGCCCAGAAGACAGCACCAATGTGACCTTGCAGCTTTGCAACCTTTCTCATGGCAGCGAGATCTCAAGGCCACATGTTGATACCTGCAGAGGGAAGCAGCAGCCACAAAATGAATAAAAAGCCTTATTTATCAACAAAAACAAACAGCAGTGCTCAGCTCTCTTGGAGCTGGACAGTACTATCCATTCCTCCACAGTGTCCTCACGTATGAGAGAAGCATTGACTCTGGTGCTTTTTGATGTTTTTTGTGAGTCCCCAAGGTGCTCGTCTGCAATAAGGCTCTGCCCTCTAGCACTGCTTCCCATCAAAATAGCTAGTCAGCAGGCGATTGCTCCTGGAAAACAAGGAATGCCAGGAAGAGGCCACCTCAGGCACTGGCACCTCTGCTCTCCCATGTGCTGTGCTTATGGCACATTGTGACTGCACAGTCCTGGCTGGGCAATGCTTACGTGCACTTCACATACTTGGGTTCGTGTATACTTGGGTTTGCATGTAGCTGGGTCGCATCTGTGAGCAGATGTCGTCATATGAGTAGCGTGAGACCGGCATAACAACGGCCTTCCAGGAATAGAACCAGGGATGGAAATCATAAAATACTGCAGGAAATCTGTGTTTGATTTTTGTTCCTCCGTTTGCTAGTTCAGTTGTGTAGATAGACGTGAGATAGTCCATATTTAATCCATAAGCAGGGCTCATTAGTGCTATGAATATATGAAAACAATTAACCCAGTGAAGATAGTAGTGCTAACGCTGAGTATTTTGGCTTCCGCAATTTAAATGGCCAGTTCTAGCAGCAATGTGGAAAAGCAGATGACAAAAATAAAACAAGTTCTGGTAATGACAATTTGAACTTAACTGAATTCTTGTAACTTCAGTAAAGCTTTATTTATTTTGATTTCTACTTGAGCTGTGGATACCATTTTGCCTGTTTACACGCTCCCAGTCAAAATACATTCATTGTTGTTTCATTTGTGCGAAAAATTACGTATGATGAACAGGGCAGGAAAAATACGTTAAATAAACATTAAGATGAGAGCAGAAATCAACCTCTAACAATCATTTATCTAGCTGCATATTTTTTGCTGAAAACATTGCTTGAGGAATACAACTATTGACCACAGAAAACAACACTAATTAAATAGCTGTACCTGTCTCTTCTGTTCACAGTATTTCCATCAACATGGCAAAATGGTGGTACAGTGTGGTTTGCTGAGAGATGTGCATAATTCCATGTGGCTTGTATATAAGTTGGGGGAATTTGGAGCAAATTGAGCCACAAAACTGTTGAGAACCTTCCACAAAGAGCCTCAACTCTTGCAAACAGAAGGCAAGAGTGATTTTTGTACTTCTTAGCAGTTATTGGAGCTTGTGCCCAAAAGAAGACCCTAGGAGCAGGTCTAGAGAAGCAAGTGCAAAGTTTTTCTTTCCTTCAGTGAATCAAACATGGGGTTTTTTTATTTAAACTGGCATGCAAAGTGGTGGTACAAGGGCTGTACATTAATGGACTGTAACCTGTTCAGTGAAGGTAGAGAGCAAGGGGTGGGAACTCAAACATCAGAGCTCTGGCACCCACCAAAACTTTGCCAACTGTCCAGCCAGGCCCCCACAACCTGACTGCTCTCGGCACCTATTTCTCCCCACCAGCCCTAGAAGGAACCTAAAGAAACCAGGTATCTAAATTTGGGGTCTAAACTGAAGTGATATGAATGTTCTCCCCTCCCAAAAAATTAACCTGGATTGCAACAAATATTTGGATCTGGATCTAAATGTAGCATGTTTATGTCTTTTCTGGTTCATCCAAAATTCTAGAGATTTTTTTAAAACAGTCTCCGGACACCAAAAAGAAAGTACCTTTTTACTAAGCTCTAAACATTCAGTTTCATAAGTCCTTTAAGCATTTTGGGGGTAAATAGAAACATAAGCCTCCAATAAGTTAACTAAACACATTTTCTCTTCACAGTACATCCATGGAGCATTTGATGAATCAGATAAAAATACCTTTTCCTCCCTCTCTTTGGAAATCTCTTTCCTTCAGGAAAGGAACTTCTGTGTTTGAAAGAAAAAAAACAGGAAAGTGACATTACTGGGGCAGTTGGAGGAAGTGGTTCAAAGAAGAACAGATGCATTGTCCAAGGAGATCATGTGCGAAGCAACCAAACTTGCCTGGCTTTTGCCTGTGCCCTCCTGCTCAGCAACACCAGGAAGGGCTGTGTGAAAGCTGCCCCTTTCTCGTCGTCCTCCCCCTCCATCCCCAGCACAAGAGACAAGCCAGGCCCCACGGGTTTGACTCAAGCTCTTTGAAGCCATGAAGAGGATGATTTCAGAGGCCACACTGGGGAGTAAGAAAAGACATACATGGCATTTATTTTGTCTTAATCCCTTTTTTTCCAAAATGTTGGGATCTCTTCAGACAGTGATAGGGTCGATAACAGTGTCTAAGTGCAGCAGAAAATGTTTTTATGCTGCTGTTTGTTTTGTTTAGTGAGACTAAATCAGATATTTTTAAGAAATGCATTTAATTCCTGTAGAGTAAACACTTCCTACCATAGGGAGATCTCTGTGATAATGATAAAGGATGTTGCTTCTTGCTACGGAAGCAAGCAAGTTACAAAGGCACGTAGCCCTCCTTTTTGTTAGTTATATTTTGCAGATATACTTCACATAAAAGGCTGCCTTATATGTCATAGAAGGAAGGACTATTAGGCATAACAGATTTCAAAGGATAGTTTAGGAAAAAAGAACTACCAGTTCATCTAATCTCAGATATTCTGTCCCTAAGGTGGCCAAGCCAGATGCCTCAAAGGAAAAGGCAAATAATACGACACCATTCTGACAGAGGCCTCAACTTCTGCTCTTACAAAAGAGATTATTTTAAGCTGTGAACGATGAGGTCAAGCCCCATTCCAATATTTTGATAATTATCAGCTATGGACATTTGGGGTATTCGTTTATCTGCATTAATATCCAGTATTTCTGAAAGGGTCTTGGCATGCTTTTAGCCTCAAGAACTTCCTGTGATAATCAGTACCAGAACTGTATTGTGCCTTGGTGTCAAAAGATATTTCTTTAACTGCTATGATTTTGCCAGTCTGTTTTAAGATCATTAAATACCCTTTTTCTCTCACCCTCGCTGAGCTTTATTTACACCTATGAGGTTTTCATAATTGTGAAAGTATGAATGAGAGCACCCTTGTGAAAGGATGAACACTGAGCGGTGGCTTATGTAAATACCTGATCACACCGGGAGTTACTCAGTCTGGGACAAAAATGCCAGTGTGTATCTATGAGGATATGTAGATATGCACAGAAATATTTGCACAAGAAAGAGGACTGGGAGAGTTCTTGACCATGCTTTTCATGTAAAGTCATTTGACTGCATATGGGTGCGAGGGTAGGTGTGAAGTAGGGAAGTGCATTTGTTTTGTGTCTGTAACTACAAGCAGTACTTAAGTCAGAGAGTTTATTGTCTGAAAGAGCAAAGAGGCTTGTGTCTGCCCCTTTATACAACAGACGCTCCTAGCTCTTATCAGAGAAATGATGTTGTGCATCTCGGAATAACCCACTTTTGTAAACATATAACTCCACTTGTAATTTAAAGAATGTCATTTAACTAACGTAACAAATGTCACAATGATTTAATGCTTTTAATATACCAGCTTTGTGAGTTCTCACTGAGAATTGGAGCCTGAATTTACTACACTTATTAGAAGCATTGGGGTTAATATGCTGGTTGCTCTGTTACAGCAATTGGGCCTAAGCATTGGGCCTTTTCTGTACCACTGCAGGAAAGCAATTTGAGGTGCTTCTTTCCTTTTGCTCATTTTGAGGCATAAATATAAAAGATATATTCTCCACACATAATTCCTGTTAATGTCAATGACGCTTGCACATAATAAACGAAAGCAGTTATCATTCCTTTCCGGTGCAGTTTGCATGTTGAAAAATTGGGTCCCTTTATGAAGCTGGATATTTACACATGTAATGTTTTCAATAATATATTTCCAAAAAGTTTACTTTCATTAAAGTTGCGTCATGGCATACAGAATTCCTAATCTGGACATCTGAAATGACTCTCTTCATATAGTAGATGCATTTATTAGAATAGTCTATATCTCCTTTCTCTCCATAAGACTGGTTTTAAATTTTAATCAGTTTTAAAGGCTAGCTCTCAGTTATGTTTAACATTTATCAGAGGTCACTCACTCTGGAAAAGACAACTAACAATTTATTGTTGAATTAAGAAAGGGACATCACAGATTACAGCATAAAACAAATTCTGGCAATGTTTACATCCACAGTTTTCTTGTATATTTCTAACTCTGTCAGGCACGTTCTAAAATGGATGCATTTGTGGAAATTATCAGGAATATAAAGAAAGCCAATCTGAAATCAGAAATCCAACACGTTTAGCTCAGCAAGTGAGTTGCTTTACTTAACCCATTCAGAACATCCCACCTGAGCTTTGGTCCGTCTGGGCAGATCACCCTGCTCTGGTGCTGCGATCTGACCCTATTCAGAAAGAGCCTCCTCTATGGGCTAGGGGGGATTTAATCCATGGATCATCTCCTCCCTGGCCACTCTGCACCACAGCTGCTAAAAGCTCTACCAGCTATCAGCGATGACGATGCTATGGTCAATTGTCTCCCTGAAAATGGGCTAAAACACTTTGACACAGACTTTAAAAAACACTGCCATTCAGAGCCTGATCTGGGAAATATGAATAGTATGAACTTTCTGCCGTGGCTGGGAGAGTGTGGAGGGGAGCGGCACTGGCATTTGGATCCCAGAGCCGCTGGGGTCAGTGCTCCCACCTGCAAGGCTTCCTTGCTGGGCTTTTCCTCAGCCATCTGCTTCCCTCTATGCTGCAGTGAGGATATTGAAAACCACAGTAAAGTTTCGAGTGCAGCAAAGAAAGGGTTTGGTTTTGTTTTCCCTCTGGAATGCCAAAAGTCATGAAAAATGCAGGTTTTGTGGGGGAGGGAGAGAGAGGGAGTAAACTCTTGCCCAGACCTAATCTTTCGTTAGCGCCTGGGAGCTCACAATAAGGGCAGCTGTTGAAAAGTGCAACTGTCTTTTCTATACACAATTAAATATAGTAAAATATCAAGTCCTATCATCAAGAGGTCAGTTAAATGTAATTTCTTTCCGCTCTGCCTATATGCACAGAGGGAGCTTAAGTCCTCTCTCTCATCTGGTTCCTTCATCCTTAAAAGAAACAAAAACACACTGTACAGTATTTTCTAATTTGATAGTATCTTTATGGGATTTTAATATCCTCCTCCTTGCCAGCTATAAGCCAGACCAGCAACAACTGGAGCTACAGTTATGTGCTGCAGCTGTTCAGGGCCCATGAAGGTCTATCTACAGCCTGGAAATTTCCAGATCAGTGCGAACCCAGGGCTGGTGCCAGTGCTGCTAGCAAAAGTTCGAACCTCTACAGGCAAAGCATTGGCTGCCGCCAGGGAAATGCTGGGGAAATCAAACCTGCATAAGCAAGCAGGCTAGGACCGAAAGCCAATAGAGCAGCCAGGTGCTGCTTCTAGCTGCATTAATCACAGAAAACTATCTTTTCAGCAGGAGAAAATCCCATCCAAAAAACTATTCCAAATGGCAGTTGTAAGGTTTGGTGAGAGGCAAGAGGAGCACGAGGACCACGAAGTATTTCGGGAGTTCTTTTACCGAGGAGATTTATAGCCTCTTCTTCCTTCTCTTCCTCTTCGTGAAGTCGGGAAGGGATGGCTGCTAATATCAGTGACAGACTCAGGTCTTCACAGCAGGTCTTGAAAGATTCAGCCATATCTGTTCTGCATTGCTTTTAATTTACATATTGACTGCACAGAATTTATATTTCCATACACATACGTTACCATGTGAGACATTTCAGTTGTTTTAAAAAATAATGCATGTTAACCAAACTGTGTGTAACAACACGACTCTGCTTAGTAATTCCTCTTCTGCTCAAAAAGTTCTCATCATCCATGTCAATGACCGCTATAACATCTTTCAATGTTCAAACATACCAAATCTGCAAAGGGAAAAAAGCATCCTCTTTTTTTCCTGATTCTCAACAAAAGTCGGAGTTAAAAACATTTAATTAGCATTGAGCTTACTACTACACTGTGGACTTTTTTTTCCAGTCTTGACTAGGTTATTAATTTGCTGGAGATTTAGCACCCAATACAGACCATACAGAGCCCACCACTTGCTGGAAATGCTGGCGAGGGTTTAGCTGCTGAGGCTTGCACATGAAGACTTGAGGAGACACAGAAGCTTTAGCTACTCGTTCAGATGGCTAAAAACTTTCCTCTTTCTTGGGGTTAGGCAACTATTTAAAAAGATGGTAGCACAGTCATCTGTTGTGCTTAGCCTAAAACTGGTATCTCAATATGTTATTAACAGTGGAAGACAAAATGAGGGAAGAGCATAGCACTGGTTACAGTACTTCAGAGACAGATTCATCCTTCCTCACCTCAGCTGACAAAATCTGTATAAACTGTTCCTCAAATCCTTGTCCGCTGCTGATGGCTTTCCCTTCATAATGGAATAAGTTTAAAAAGGATTCAGGTAATTCAGGTACAAAAGGAAATTTTCAGCAAGAGGATGAAGAAGTACCAGAATTCATAACACTTCCTTAAGCCTGAAACACTTGCAATAGAATATAATCTGTATGCACCCAAAGGGGTATTTTTCTGGCTTTATACTGAAACTGAAAAACGCTAATTAAATTTAATTCAATAATGGTGTTCTGTGGTTACTGTTAAACTTGAAGTAAGGATTATGAGAATAAAAATATGTCATTCTGTAAACTAAAGATCTCAGTCAATAGTATTCTGATATTAAATCTCTGTTTATTCAATACATTAGACGTAATATCTTTGTCAAACCAACTCTTTTTGCCTAAAGGTTCAGCATTAACACTCTGTTAATTCTCTTTTCAAGGTAGGTGGCTCAGCACTCTCATTCACAATAGGCGTGATAATCATGTGGCTTCACACTACAAACTATGCCTTTGTTTCTGCTTTTAACTATTCTTTCATCAGTCCTGCTGTGCACACGAGGATAGGAAAATAGACTGGAAGAGCGTTTTGTGAAAATACATGGAGACACCCGCTGAATTTTAAGGGCTTTTCTGTACCAAGCAAAAAGGGGCTGTAAAGAACCAGATGCTTTCAAACCCAATGCAAGGCTTGCGGCACTTGCATGAGATATGGGTGGGTGTCTATGTGCTTTTTAGGAAAGACAGGCCAGGAAGGCGAGGTGGTGGAGTTGCTCTTTATGTGAGGGAGCAACTAGAATGTGTGGAGCTCTGCCTCGGGGTGGGTGAAGAGCAAGTGGAGAGCCTATGGGTAAGGATTAAAGGGCAGGCTAACATGGGTGACACGGTTGTGGGGGTTTACTACAGGCCACCTGATCAGGAAGAAGTCGTCGATGAGGCCTTCTACAGACAGCTGGAAGTAGCCTCACGATCACAGGCCCTAGTTCTCATGGGAGACTTCAACCACCCTGACATAAGTTGGGAAGACAGCACAGCTAGGCACAAACGGTCAAAGAGGTTCCCGCAGAGGACTGAGGATAATTTCTTGACTGAGGTGGTGGAGAAGCCAATGAGGAGAGGTGCAATGCTAGACCTTGTACAAACGAACAAAGAAGGACTGGTTGGAGAGGTGAAGCCCGGGGGCAGCCTTGGCTGCAGTGACCATGAGATGGCGGAGTTCAGGATCCTACGAGGAGCAAGCAGGGCAGTAAGTAGGATTGCAACGCTGGACTTCAGGAGAGCTAACTTTGGCCTCTTCAGGGACCTGCTTAGGGGAATCTCCTGGGGTAGGGCCCTAGAAGGAAGAGGGGTCCAAGAAAGCTGGTTAATATTCAAGCGTCACCTCCTCCAGGCTCAAGATCGGTGCATCCCTCTGAGGAAGAAGTCCAGCAAAGCGGGCAGGAGACCTGCATGGATGAGCAAGGAACTCCTGGCAAAACTCCAGCAGAAGAAGGAAGTGTACAGAATGTGGAAAAGGGGACAGGCCACTTGGGAGGAATACAGGGACGTTGTCAGAGTGTGCAGGGATGCGACAAGGAAGGCTAAGGCCCAGTTGGAATTAAATCTGGCAAGGGATGTCAAGGACAACAAAAAGGCCTTCTTCAAATACATCAAGAGCAAAAGGAAGACTAGGGAAAACTGTCGGCCCGCTGCTGAATGGGGCAGGTGCCCTGGTGACAAAGGATACAGAGAAGGCAGAGTTATTGAATGCTGCCTTTGCTTCCGTCTTCACTGCTAAGGCCAGTCCTGAGGAATTCCAGACCTTGGAGACAAGAGAGGAAGGCTGGAGAAAGGAAGACTCTCCCTTGGTTGAGGAGGATCAGGTTAGAGATCTTTTGTCTAAACTTGACATCCATAAATCCATGGGCCCCGATGGGATGCACCCACGAATGCTGAGGGAGCTGGCGGATGTTATCGCTAGGCCACTCTCCATCATCTTGGAAAGGTCCTGGAGATCAGGAGAGGTGCCTGAGGGCTGGAAGAAAGCCAATGTCACGCCGGTCTTCAAAAAGGGCAAGAAGGAGGAGACAGGAAACTCCAGGCCTGTCAGCCTCACCTCCAGCCCTGGAAAGCTGATGGAACAGCTCCTCCTGGAGGTCATCACTAAGCATCTGGAGGACAAGAAGGTGATCAGGAGTAGTCAGCATGCATTCACCAAAGGGAAATCATGCTTGACCAATCTGATAGCCTTCTGTGATGGGACAACTGGCTGGGTAGATGAGGGGAGGGCAGTGGATGTTGTCTCCCTGGACTTCAGCAAGGCTTTTGACACTGTCTCCCATCACATCCTCCTAGGTAAGCTCAGGAAGTGTGGGCTAGATGAGTGGACGGTGAGGTGGCTTGAGAACTGGCTGGATGGCTGAGCTCAGAGGGTTGCAGTGAATGGCACAGAGTCAAGTTGGAGGCCTGTGGCTAGTGGTGTCCCCCAGGGGTCAGTCCTGGGTCCAGTCTTGTTCAGCTTATTCATCAATGACCTGGAGGAAGGGACAGAGTGCACCCTCAGCAAATTTGCTGATGATACTAAACTGGGGGGGGAGAGGCTGACACACCAGAAGACTGTGCTGCCATTCAGAGGGACCTGGACAGGCTGGAGAGCTGGGCCGAGAGGAACCTCCTGAAGTTCAACAAAGGCAAGGGCAAGGTTCTGCACCTGGGGAGGAATAATCCCATGCACCAGTACAGGCTGGCGGTTGACCTACTGGAAAGTAGCTCTGCCGAGAAGGACCTGGGAGTGCTGGTGGACAACAAGTTAAACATGAGGCAGCAGTGTGCCCTTGTGGCCAAGAAGGCCAATGGTCTCCTGGGGTGCATTAGGCAGAGTGTTGCCAGCAGGTCAAGGGAGGTGATCCTGCCCCTCTCCTCAGCCCTGGGGAGGCCTCACCTGGAGTCCTGTGTCCAGTTCTGGGCTCCCCAGTACAAGAGAGACATGGCACTCCTGGAGAGAGTCCAGCGGAGGGCTACCAAGATGATTAGAGGGCTGGAGCACCTCTCCTATGAGGAAAGACTGCAAGAGCTGGGCCTGTTCAGCCTGGAGAAGAGACGATTGAGAGGGGATCTCATCAACGTGTACTGAAGTATCTGAAGGGGGAGTGTCAAGAGGATGGGGCCAGCCTCTTCTCCGTGGTGCCCAGCAGCAGGACAAGAGGCAATGGGCAGGAACTGAACCACAGGAAGTTCCATCTGAACCTGAGAAAAAACTTCTTCACTGTGAGGGTGACAGAGCATTGGAACAGGTTGCCCGGAGAGGTAGTGGAGTCTCCTTCGCTGGAGATATTCGAAACCCGTCTGGATGTGATCCTGGGCAATATGCTCTAGGTGACCCTGCTGGAACAGGGACGTTGGACTAGATGATCTCCAGAGGTCCCATCCAACCTAAACGATTCTGTGATTCTGTGATTCTGTCCAAGCTGTTCGCACAGATCAGCCATACCAAAATGCTGTAAGGGACTCTGCTGTTGCAGTACCATTAGTGCCTTTATCCTTGGTCCGTCTCACTGACTGAACTGCAAGTCCCACCCAGATCAAACAGATCTCCCTCTTATTTCTTTCCTTACTTGTAACCTACCATTTGCCCCAGTTTGCTTCACAGCCACTTGGTTTCTCTCCCTGCACAATTTGAAGTCCTATTTTGCCTCGCTATGCATAAGAGCTTAAGATAGTGAATCCAGCTGTTCCAGGGGTTCCAAAGGCTCAGCATCCTTTCTTCGCCTTCCTAAGCTTCCCTTGCTGGGGAAAGTAGAGACCTCATGGCTCAGAGTTGAAAGGAACTGATCAACACGTATGAATATTTTCCAACGGGAGCTCTCTCTGTCCCTTCAGGAGGTAACATAAAGTAACATGTGTCCCAGAGCTCGCTCAGAGCACACCAGACAAATGAGATCTTCCAACCTCCACCTGCAAAGGAGGGAGGGAGCTGCCTTGGGGTCAGTCCCTCAAAACCTGGAGCAACAGTGCTACTGGCTTGGAGCTTCGAGCTGAGGCAGTGCTTCGCCCTTCTTTTCCCTATTCTATTGTGATAAATTCTTTAGTTATACACATGCTCTTTCAGGAGGATCTGTGGCTGCACAGGTCAAATGAACAAGAGTAATGCTCTTTCACCCCTAGTCTGAGCACCACTGGTGGCCTGTAAGACACTGAAAGATATGAGTCCGTGAAAGCTCTAGAAAATACACCAGACTGCAGTGGGGCAAGCAAACAAAATGTCTGTTGATCTTTCTGATGCCACTTTCTCACTATCTGATCTTTTTTGAAGCTAATTTTCTAGCAAATTCCAACTCCTATGAAGTATCCCCAGATTCTTTTGTCTTTCTCACTTTCTTTCCCTTAATCAGTCTTTTCTTCTGAAGTCTGAAAGTTAGAATATTTGCCTTTAAAAAACTGACAGGAGTAGCCTTAAAGTATCAAGCCATAATCTCCATGCAGCATCCAAAATATAACAGTTGAATTCAATGGGCTATATTAGTACATTTGTATGGACTGTATTTCCAAATTTATTTCTAAATAAATATTCCATGCTGACAATATATTCCAATCTCCCAAAGCCTTGAAATGCTGAAATTAAACTTCCCGTCTGCTGGCCATCCTAAATAATCTGGAAAACTGATTCAATAGCTGATTAAATGACTCAGAGTTAAGAATCTCATAACTGGTCAACATCTTTAAATCATATGCTGTCATTTTAGCATTTAAATAAAGCAAGTTTAGTATATGATTTTAGACAAAGATATTTATGCCCCAATACGTTTTAGTGATCAGCATTTGCTCATCCTAAAAACAGAAGTACAAGCAGTCCTGTAGATCATACACACAGGCTGGTATCAATCCAACATTCTTGTAAGAGAAAGCATCAGAAGGGAATAACACACACAAACCTTTATTTTAGCACACAAGAAAAATTGCTGACCTTTAAACCATAACTAGACAGGTTTATCTGGTCTCTTAGCACTAGTAAATTAAGGATTACGGGAGTTTAGTTAAAAATTGTAGTAAAAGCTTTATCCTTCAGCAAGGATAAAGCTTTTACTATGCAAAGATTCAGCAAGGTAGCTGAGGTAGATATCTAAAATAATAGCATATATCAACATACCATAGTTAGATATACTATTTTGATTTATGCCTTTCATTTCTGCATTATTAGATAAATTAGACCATTAAAAAGCATTTTCCCATTTCTATTGCCAATGAAGTTGTGTAACTGAATGTATATGACATTTAAAAACTTTCTTTTAGTAAATGTTATCTGCTATTGCTCTAGCACACCCTAGGAAGTTTATACGAGCTTCATGCCAGATTGCTTTTTGGAGAAAGTTATTTTTCTATTATTTATGTATAACATAAGTTGAGAAGACATAGAAAATAATGAATCTAGAATAAGGATCTGTTTAATGGCTGACAAAACAGATTTTGGAGCAGTTTCGATCTAAGATTACCTTTCTTTTCTTTCTCTGGGTAGGAGAGAAAATGACGTAAGCTAATGCTCAAAGACAGATATTTGATCTGAATCGTAAGGTACTCTGTTTTATTCTCATATGCCCACATGCAGGTATACCCATGTATACCTCTACGCCTGCATTTCAAATCGTTAACACAAGTTAATCTGACCTATCATAACCCAGCAATAGCTCTTGGAAATATCGATGAATAGTTAACTAGTTAACCAAAAGAAATCAGCACATTACTGCATGTATGAAACTGTAATGATTTGAAAAGCTAACAGCGTATATGCACATTCCTTTTCAGGGAAATTAGGATACCATTTTCTTAAATACTTGAATTTATAAAAGGTGTGTGAAAAGCAGCTGGGCCAGTTTCTAAGCTCTTTCCTAGGACTCCAGATAGTCTCTCTCACTTCTTTCTCCTGCGCTCTGAGGCACAGGCAAACCCTCTCATATTTTGGAAGAACCCCAAACCCTCAGTTGCTCACAACAGCTCACGGAACTGTAACTACTTAGCAGATCTAAAAGGAGAAGGAGGGTCTGGCGTGAGTCTGGTGCCTGGGACATTAACATTTGCTCTGCTTCTTCTCCACAGTGGCCAGGTGCTTTTTGGGCTGCATTTCCCTGGCGGTCTCTGCTGGAGCTGGGTTTCCTGGTCTTTAAGTGCACCGGTGTCTGTGTGACATGAGCAGACCATTCCCCAGAGAAAGCTGAAGCTCAGGTCACCAGGGATGGTCCTTATGTGTGGTGCTTGACATCTGTGCTGTCTTTGCAGAAAGTTTGGGGTGCAGGTTGCCTACCAACCCCTTCTGACCTTATAATAAGCACCATTAGGGCCTTTATAACAAGGAGACTGGATCATCATGTTTGCTCAACTTTGACCACTTAACGTCACTCCAGAGGCAGAGATGGATGGAGGTTGCTGTGCATGGTGGTAGGAGGTGCTCCTGAGCTTACACTAGACAGCAGAAGGTGGCTGGGTTGCTTTCTCATTGCTTCCTCTGGGGTACACTGGGATAGCCTCAGGGATACCCCTAAAGCTGCTGCTGTGACTCAGTGATGTGATGGGCCCTGAATTTGGCTGCTGGACTGCACTGGCACATCATCAGAGGCACAACTAAGGCATCATTTCACAGGACAGAAGTAATAGTGGCGTGGGGTTGTGCGGGATATTTGAGATGACAAGGACATTAACGCTGGTGATGCGTTCAGCAGCTGTGGTCACAAGGGTCATGAACGTATCCAAGATACAATGACTTATTGGCGCACCACCTAATTGCAGCCTTCAAAAGCTGCTAGGTAATGTATTTTCACTGCTGTTCTCAAGACCGTTCCTGTTCAGTGATGACATCCAGAAGGCATATCCCAAGCCCTTCTTCTCCCAGAGGAACTGTACTAGGAACATTTCAGCATTGTTTTTGAGGCCTATTGTCTGTGTGTCGGGCAGTTACACTGCATATGAGGCAGGACCCCAGCTGCCTCAGTGAAGGCAGCTCACTGCCAGTGCTCACTGCTCTGATCCAGGCAGACGGCAACACCAGGGAAACACACACGTTTGTATGAACCTTGATGAAGCGTGGATTTTAAATTGGTGTAATGATTTCACACTGTTTGACGGGTTAACTCAAAGGATGTTGCTCATGTTCAAAAAGTAACTGAAAAACATTTAAAAATAACTGCACTTGGCCATGCCGAGTTAGCTGACACTCTTGTTCTTGTAAACATGCTCTAGGTCAAATTTGTTTCCAAGCAGAAAGCCCTAAAGAAAACAGGCAACACATTGCCGTGACAGATGAGGGGAAAGGAGGTCATCACAGTGCTGGAGGTGGCTATAACAACCCGTGGCCACCCCAGCACTCTGCTCCCTCACTGCCACCTCCCCGCGACGTTCCCACTCGCTGTTTGAAGGGCACGTGAGAAATCGGCACCAAAAAAGTGCATACCTGCGGTCACATAAACGCATAAACACTTTCACTCACAGTAGTGCTCTCATTATCTGGCCATCTGAGGCAGCATGGGCTGAGACAGGGGAGATGTTATAGGATCCTGTTCGCCTGGTGTATTCACGGTCCACATCGACTGGGAATGAATTCCAGATGTTGGTGTGCTGCGACTGCGCCACCAGCCCATAGCCCGACCCTTGATCTATCACACTGGGCAACACTGGCACCGAGCGGGGGAAGAAATGAGCTCTTTCGGCCCAGGGATTTCAGTAAAGTTCGTCAGGACGAGAACATGGCTCTCCTGGGAAGCCGGGTGCGGAAACGGTCTACTTCTGCCATGGGAAAAAGGTTTCTTGTAATAAAAAAATAAACCACAAAAAAAAAAAACCTGCAAAGGGGCTGGAAAAGTGTCTGTGATCTACCTTAAAGCCTTTAGATGAAATCCATCTTCTTTCCTGAAAGAAACTACTGATAAAAGGTTAACTGTTAAAGGGAGCAAATGTTTGGATCTTTTTGTGCTTCCTGCTTGTTTATGTTGTTTCATTAAACAGAATAACTGAGAGAGATAAATGGCTGCATGGAAACTCATTTCTATTTAAACTAAGCATGGCTTGAGTTAGCCTAACTGCATTAGAGACATTCAAAGCTTAACTAACATAATGCAATCTAATTCAAATCAGCATCCATGCTATGAAACTAGCTTTATTAAGCCATCTCTGTGTGCAGACAACTGCCGTTTAAAATTACATGGGATTTTTGCATAAATTATGTTCTTGAATAAATTATGTTCTTGAAGTCTTCCTTTTTTGTGTGTGTCAACACCTTTTTAACACTAAAATCCTAAAGAAAGACTAGAATGAATTTTCAGAGAGAAAGGCTGCTTTCTTTCAACTGCATGTTCAGGCTTTGCCTACTGAAGAAAATTGTTTATTCTTCCTGTAGCAATCACGTTGCACTCCTTCAGTTTATGAGCACCTCTGTACAACTGAATCTCTTTCTCTCCTAATTTTTTGTCTGCAAAACCAGGATTTTCTTCCTTTTGTTAGTACAAACAGCATACAAAACCTTTCTCTCCTCCCACCTTTTCAAGGCATAGCACTGACACAATTTCAGGCCTTTTCTAGGCAATACCACAAGGCATATAGAGATATAAATTCTCCCTTCAATTCATATTCCCATATCTGGGGGACTTGAGGCGGCGGGGTTGGCAAGCTGTTTTTAATTTTTTACTGTGGTGTTTCTAGAATTGCATGGATATGAACCTAACTAACTGGTGCAAAATAAGTGTCACTGTTGCCCACACCTGTATGGGCTGGTAAGAAGTAAGTAGCTACGCACTCACTCAGGTCAAGCTCATTGTTGCAAATATATACCTACTTTGAAACTAAGATCAAAGCTGAAAGGTATTTAGGAACCTACAGTTGTAAATGGGACATCCAGTAGGATTTTTCAAAAACACATAGGCATAAATATCTTACTAGATGCTTATCTGCATCATTAAGCCTCTAATAATTGCATTATAAATTTGTTGCTTATACTTTTTTTTTCCTTAGCAAATTGCTTACAAATAAGTCCTGCCTTTCCCTGAGTGTATTACTTGCAATTATGCACCAAATACTTTGGCAGAATTATTTTCATGCTTCAAGCTATTCAAAAAATGCTAATTTAAGCTGTTCCCTGCTTGTTACTCATTTGGGCAGCCAGTCACCTGAATCACATGCTGTCACTTCTGTCCTCTCACTGGTTGCCTAGATATATTTTTCTAGGACAGTTTTGAGTACCAAAAGCAATAATCAGCAAAGCATGGGTAATATGCCACTGGTAGGAATGTGAGGACAATAGCTATTCCTATAAAAATTCATTAAACTTATGGAAGCGACAAATATCCTGTAATCAATTATATCTTTGTGTATAATATACCTAATCACTGCAAAACACAGCTACCACATGCTTATCTGCAAGATCATTGTCAGAGCCTTTTCCTTTTTTGTTGATCGTTTTGTTCAACCGAACATCCAGAAAAGTTGGTATTGGCAAATCTGACCGCTTAAAATTAGTGCCTTATTCTGTGTTTTGGAACTGAAATAAACATTTAAATGCCAATGCATCCACTTAGGGGCTTAATGACAGACTTATGAGCCTGCTAGTATTTGGGGTTGAAGACTTAGCTGTGTATGTGAGGGGTGGACATATGTGTTGACTGATTTATCTTTACTATTGGCTTCAATTTTCAACTTGTGTTGATCTAGATAATAAAAATGAACTAACAACCAGGTAGCAGTCAGGCCCAAACCAGTGTTGATCCTTTGTGGTAAGAAAGGTAAATATTTAGCTCATGAAAGAGCTGCCAAACTGACAACTTCTATGAAAACATGAGATTTTAGCACAGCAAGGACTTCTTCCATAAAAATGGAAGAGGATTTCCTTTGAGGTTATCTTTTATCCCCACCTGCCAGCTGCAGAATGACTGGGCTCCCTTTCATGAGGGAATTGCTATAGTTGAGTGGATGCACTTCACAAGGTGAAGAAAATACGCATTTCTCTTCTCTCATCCATTTGTGATGCCCAGGTAAACGTGTCACCTTGTTTCTGATAGAGCATCACTTACAGGGAAAGTCAAAGGCACCAGCATAGAGCTATTATGGTCCCATTACGGCAAGCAAGAGTAGAGGTGAATTTCATTTGTGCATATTCCTCATGTCCTGCTCCGAATGTTTTTTCAGTCCTTTAATATTACAGGCAGACTGGCTCAGCAGATTGGTCAGTTCAGAGAAGTCCTGACTGTCAATTATGTCCTTCACAGCCACAGCACGGAAACCTCCCTGCAGTCTAACTGAGCAGCACAAGGTTTGGCGACTGTAGGCACAGCCCGTTTGCCAAGGATCAGTAGTCCTCTGCAAATCCATCATCACTGCTGCTGGCAACATGAAGATGCGCCTGCTTAAAAGAGGACTGTGTTGGAAGAGCGCAAAGGCCGAGCTGTGTTTTTAACCCAACCCAGACTGGTCAGGCTGAGAGCAGAGAGACTCAGTGTGGTTGTCCGCCAGGGCAGTGACTCCTGCTGCAGTTTGGGGATGAAAAGAGGGCTTCAATCTCTCCCCATTCCTGTTCCCCGGAGCCTGTCCCAGGCTCTGACGTTACCACTAGGTGAGGATGGGAAACATTTTGATGGCAATACAGTGCATCTGAGGCTAGAGCAGAAAGGGGGGGGAAAAAGCCTGCAGTCCTCCTTAAGTATGTACAAAGAGTCACACTGTACAGGTGCAGACTTGCACTGTAGCCACTATTTCTCACTGGCCATGAGCAAGGAGACCTTTCCGTGAATCTGAGCCTGTTTGCACCGAGCGGCCCTGGGTGCCTCTGCAGAGTGAGTGCAGAGTACCTTAAAACCTTGGCCCTTCTCCTCTGCTAACGTTTGATCCCCTTAATGTAGCTCCACACTGCATCGTAAGGCCCAAAGCAACAGCAAATCAGACCTGTGCATATAGACCTTTTCTACGTGTATAGAAAAGCTCTGCTTTCCCTGGCTTTTCTTTACCTGCATCAGTTCAAATTAGGTGGTGTCTTACAGCTTTTAGCTTTCCTCCATACCTTGCAACTGAGTTGTTCTCCAGAGATATTTGTTTCCAAACCTCAAGTTATTTCCTCTGAATTTAATCTAAGTTAAGGAGGCGGGAGAGGATGGTCTCTTAGTAAAAAAAAAATACTGTCCATTTTCCGAATTTCCCCAGTGGTCATTTTTAACTAAAAGGCAACAGTTCTGGGCAGGAGAGCAGAGGTGCACTAGAAAGTCTTTCCCCTAGTCGATGCCTCATTTCTTTTGCCTCATTGTGCCTTTGCAAGTTGAGAAAAATCTGCATTGGATGTTAACCGTCCTAGTGGTAACATCTGCACCGGGGGAGTTCATTTTTTTCCTCCCAAAATTCAGCTTTTGGAAAGTAACGAGGCCAGCTATGGAGGACAAAACAACTCAGGATCAGGATTTCGCAGCTAACTTGGCACCAGGTGAGCACGGCTCTGCCAGATTACATGCAAGCTGGCCAGCCGGCGGCAGATGCCGGGGGAGCCCGGAAAGCAGCCCAGCTACCTCCTTTCAGCCCTGCACAAAGGCACCACCGGGCTCCTCGCAGGCTTTCCGCCCCTGGCCCAAGCCCCATGCAGCATCCCGAGAGCAAAAGCCACCCCACCCCCCAGCCAAAACGGCGCCGCACGGCTCTGTGGAGGCAGATGGGCGCTAAATTAGCCAGCACCCACCCACCATGGCCATGTTGGACCAGTCCCCGACCTCCTCTTGGGGAGAGGAGGCAGGGAGGAAGAACAGGGCTCCCCTTACTGTTAACATACTGCTAAGAAGACAACTTTATTTAATGCCTTTGTTCAGCTGCCAGCGGAAGGCCTTCCTCTCTCGCTGCTCACCAAGTTGTTTTTTGCCATCTGTGAGATGAATACAGGCCTTCTTTTTGCTGCCTCAGGAGAAAGAAATTGCAGTGTACATCTATTTAAGCTACTGTTGTTATCTAGAGAGATTCTTGCCTGGTTTCATGTATATATTCATACTTTAGCCATGTAGTGAGTACTGTCTTTATTTTCACCCCACTTTAATTCCACCCTCTAGTACAAGCATTTACCGTGCAAATATATGCAAACCACACTTTCCACTGTCTAATGCACATAGCAAAAATTTCCCCCTCCCCAGTGTGTTTTAAGGCCATTTCCATCATTCAAACACTGATTATTCATTATATCAAGTATCAGAACTGCTAGCTGATGACAGCCAGGAAACCATAAGCTGCCTGGAGGCTTGTCTTCCTATCAGCTCCTGCAGCTGGGTGATGTGGGAGTTTTTTTCTGCCGTTGGAACTATTAGGTTGCTGCAGTTTGTTTGGTTTCAGCTTACCATAATTGCTGCCATTTCCACGGCTGATTTGGGCTATGTTTGAAGTTGACGTACGATACGAAGCGTGCTGCATGTGTTGCTACTCTCCATGTGTCAAGAAATTAGAGAGGGAGAGTGTGTGTATATGTGCTTGTGTGCATATATATAAACATCTGCCATGTAGCTGTCTTCTACTTACTCATGTCTCTGAGGGGTTTACTCTACCAAAGGCAACAGAGCGTCTTAAACTGCTCTCTGAGTGATAATCGTTCAAGTTCCTGCTACTGGAGAGATTAATTTTGCTTAGGTGGGACCATACACTGCAGGCAGGGGGAAAGCGAGATGTCCAGCAGAGGGTATTTAATGCATATATATATATATAGCTACAGGCCATTAGCCTCGAAGAACTGCATCATATATGTGTATGTGGACTTGAAGCCACCAAGTGGCATTTGTTCATGGTCCAGGGGCTCCTGTCCCTCCTGGAGGCACCGTAATTCAATGCAGTCTCTGACTGCACTGAGGCCAGGATGCGTTTATGGTCTAGGGACATGGAGGGAGCCCTAGCCCTGGTCTCAGGAAAGAAAGGCAATGGCTGATACATGAGTCCGGACAGGCTTGCGTTGAAAGTGCTTGCCTGGAACCTCAGGACAAGGGGGTAAATCCTTCCTTGACTGAATCTCTCTGTGTCTCAGGTTCCCATCTGAAGGGTAATCAAATGCCTTCAGCCACCTTCTGCCCCATTTGTGCTACAAGCTCCTTCAAGAGAGGACCCCTTTGTAGTATATGTTGTTTCATTATACAGTGTATGTGGCAAAATAGGCACTGACCATAAGTGTTATACAGGCACTTGAAGGATATCCAATGAAAAGAAGAACACTGAAACATACTGCATACATGTTTTCTTTGATAAAAACAGGATAAATAAAAGGAAGGGGGATTGTTTCGTATTTTCCTGTAATAATATTTACAATATTTCTGTGAGTTTTACCTTTCTATGAGTTTGTCTTAAAGAGGATCATCAGAATTTGTCTCTTTGAATCTCCAAGAGTTACTCATTGAAGGGAAAGAGGAGATAGGAAGCCAGTGGCTTTTTTTTTCAAGTCATATGAAGACCCAGAGGACCAGAAAAGTACTCATGGGTCAGAGTGGGTCAGAGGGTGGAAGGACATGTCTTTTTGCTGAATCTCATTCTGGTTTGTTTCTTTTAGCTGTCCCCAGCTTGTAGCACAGCTGGTAGGCACAGTAACCTATTATCCTGCAGGGATGAATGTAAAAAGACGGAGACAGGAGGGGCAAGTACAGAAATGTGGTTTGTTGGACTAACTGTAATGGGTAGACTGGAGACAGTTTCCCATGGGTGCCTAAAGATGGTAAAGGGATGCAGGCTGCTGTGAAAGGACTGTTCTGCTCCACAATCTGTTTTTCCCTAATAGGAAGAAGCAGTGTTTTATGGCAAGTAACTTGGCAAGAGAAAGATACCACACTGAAAACAGCTTTCCTGCTGTCCTACATGGTGGAGGCACTGGGTGTGAAATAGCGCCCAGCATTCCCACCGCCTTACCACAGCTGTGTGCACACTCAGGTGGGCCACTCGATGCAGCAGGACAAGAGTTTTGAAGACAAACAGGATGAGCACTCAACATCGTTACACCAAGAGCAACTGTATGTAGGTCTCCACTGTTTGTGTAAAGTCACTCAGAGAATGAGGACTTGAGGACAGAGCTCCCATGTGTGTGCTGCACGAGTCCAACATCCTGTCTCCAGCAGCGGCCAAAAGCAGATGCCTACAGACAAGTGGAAAAACGGGATAAACATATGTGATACTCCAGGACGCTCCAACAGCTTGCAGCTGAGGAACTTCCTGTTGGCAGGGACTGTTTTTTTCATTTCAGGAAGGATCTGGGGCTCTCTGCTGGGCAAACATTAATTTTTACCTTTTTTCTCAGGCCTCCTTCTCCAAAGAAAAGCTTAATTTTTCAGGAAAAGTGGCACAACTTCTTCCTGAGTCTATTAACACGGACAAGAGAGGGCTGCCTAAGAGAAACCCATTAGATCTGCTGTCCTGGACATAAGTATCAGTCCTTCCTGAGCAATACCTCCCCGTGAAAAAGAAACTGGTGACATTCTCAAAATATTAGCAGTACGTACTCCTTTCAGAATTGGTCTCTGGCTTTTTGGCAACTGTAACCACAAAGCTTTGCCTTGCAGTGGCTCAGGCAGCATGAGGCTGGAGGACTGAAGCCAACCAGGGGCAAGATGTTTTGCCTCCCTTCATCACAGTTTATTTCTTGGAAAACAGGGGTAATGAGCCCTCAGTTCCTTGCTCAAGTGCTTTGAGATCAATGGGTTAAATGCTACACAGGAGCCAAATATCACTATAGGTCACTGAATATCATAGCATGAGCACACAACAGTTCCTGGCCTGTTCCCTGCTCCCACAAAGGCCACTCATGCGTTTATTTTCATTCCCCTCTGTCCTCCTTTTCACTGTTTGTCCAGATCTGCTGGGTTGGAGAAGCTCTGCAGGCAGATGGAAGCCCATGGTGGAGCCAGGACTCGAGGGAGCCCCCAGCCTGGGGTGGGGTACGGGACTCACCCTCCACCACCTGTCGTCCCTGCTCCCGGGTTCCTGTGGCAGACTGGGGCCACCTGCCTGCCCAAAGGTGCTGAAATGCCCTGGAAGCCGAACACAGGCAATGGGTACTGCTCTGTAGACAAGAAGTGGTGACTGTCTAACATGAGCTGTCCTTACCAATAGGGCCATTGGCAAATGACTCGTTTTGGTACCTCGCAGTGCACCATCTGAAGCCTTCCCTATCCTTACGGCCACAGGAGTGTGATCTGTTGCTTAATATATATTTTTAAAGCAAAGTAATAGTGTACCCCATGGAGGGAAGGGATTCAGTTCCTTCCTGCGGGCAGCTTTTGTTGAGCTGAATGAAATAGCAGGTTGCAACAGCCTTTTGTTTTTCAGACTGACATTTGGACCATGAATTTTTGACCCATTAGTCCTCCATCCAGGCTCACACATTTTTGGAAGCAGTACACAGGGGCTGCAGACAGTACATTTGCTGACGCCAACTGTAATCAGGAGCATTTCACAGGAACGGCTGCTGGCAGCCACAGTGCTGACTGCAGAAAAGAGAGTGAAAAGAAGTTACAGTAACCCAAGCCAAATTAAAATAACAATAACAACCCTTCCCCCCCCCCCCCCCCCCGCATAATTGCAGGCATTTCGCTGTTTCTGTGAGGTGCTCTGCTTCCTGCAGGCCTCCTTCTCCCGGTCTCCTCGCAGGGGTCCCCAAGTCCCCGAGCTCAGGGCCAAAATCTCAGCTGGGTGCAGCACGCACAACGGACGTGCAGGCGAGCCGAACCTCAACTGGAATTAAAAAAGGCAGGGGCAGGCTGCCAGCTTGCCACGCAGATGTCCTGTAGCAATTCAGAAAACATTTCCCAAAGCCACAGAGAAAAAGAGCTTGCTCCTAACGGCGATCTAGAGACGCATGTCATCTGAGGGTTTTGTGATTTTGCTGTTGTTGCTGTCAGCCATGTGCTCATCCTTGTTGCAGACGGGAGTGAGCGGATCGCACTCTGCCAGCAGCACAGCAGATGGTTTGTGATAGCCATGGCCAGACTGAGTTGAGCAGAACAGCGAGGTCTACAGGAGCACAGCTCTTCTGATTTCCTGTTTAAAAAAAAAAAAGTAAGTTTTACTTTGTTAGAGGGGGAAGAGATCTTTTCTCTGCCTTAGCAGGAAGTGGTTGCAAAAGTAAATGAGGATTAAGCAGATTAAACTGGAGGGGACTTTTTCAAGCCATGAAAAGGTGAAATATTTGAGAGTGGCCCCTCACCACTTTGTTCCAGGGAGAGCAGAGGATAAGGCAGTCAGCTTCTCAGATAAATTTATTTCACCTTTTGCAATTCAAAAACCTCTCCATTCAGTGGACAAAAAAGAAGGAATGAAGACAGAGAAATCTGTGCGACTGAAATCCACGAGTTTGAAGAAGCCAAAAACCACATGTTGAAGGGAGGTGAGGTATAAATCATTTTCACATTGATATAGTTGTTTGAGGGAAATCCTACACCTCTTCCTACATATGCCCATACATTCACACAGTGTTTTCGTCAAGTAGCAGAACTGAGGTAAAATCTACCCAAGCTTTTCCTTCATTAGGACTTTGAGCAGCAAGAGGGCTGCTCAAAATAACAGTCCCAATGAACTGGCTAAGTGGGACCTACACATTTTGTTGATAAAGTAACTTTTTTTTTTTACATTTGCCTTTGTTGAGAAATAAGCATATATAGGCCCAAAGGAGTGTAAATAAATATAAAGCAGTCTGGAGTTTCAGGTTAGCAGCTAAAAGAAAATCCAGGGCTTACCTCAACCTGATAACATATGTTAAAACTACAGCTCCTCCATTAAAATTACATTGCCTGTTACCTACAGGTGATGTAACACAGGCTGGCCAACCTGCTGCGGAGAGTGTGAAATGGGAGCGATGGGGAAGGAGAAGGCATCCTCCTCACAAGGGGCTCTAACCACCCCAGCATTTGCTGGAAGGGTGACGTGGCAGGAGGTCCAGCAGGAGGCACAAGTGGTCCAGGAGGTTTCTGAGTGCCTTGTTCATAACCTTCTGACATGGGGAGACACCCTGCTGGGCCTTGCCCTTACAAACTGGTCAGGGACGCAAAGGTCCGGGCAGCCTTGCAGGCCCATGGCTCACCCTCGGGTGGGGTTCAGGATTCTGAGAGGAGGGAGCAGGGCAAATAGCCTGGAGAGAAGGCAGCTCAGGGGCATCTTACCAATATGTGTAAATTCCCCAAGAGAGAAATCAAAGAAGACAGAGATAGAGTCTTCTCGGTGGTGCTCAGTGACAGGATGAGAGGCAATGGGCACAAGCTGAAATAAAGGAAATTCCATTTAAACATAAGAAGAACGTTTTTTGATGCAAGGGTGGTCAAACTCCGGCACAGGCTGCCTGGAGAGATTGTGAAATCTCCATCCTTGGAGATATCCCGAACTCAACTGTACCCAAACTTGGGCAACTTCCTCCAGTACACCCTGCTTGAGGAGGGTGGGCTGGACCAGACAATCTCCAGAGGTGCTTTCCAACCCTAACTATTTCCTGATTCTGTGATTCTGTAATGCATCTATGAAAAATCTTTTTTATAGTAAGACAACATCTGACTGCCTGGAAATCTAAAGCTGCTTTAAAGGAATCTGACCTAAATCACTTTAAATATAACTTGTGAAAAAAGCACAGTTGCATAGCTAAAGATCACACAAGTTTTACAGGATAATAGGAAAGCAATCCCTAATTGCTAATAATCCCTAATAAGCTCCCATAAAGCAGCATAAAAATTGCTTCTTACCATTTACAGAAGTTTAAACACCTGAAGTGATAAAGTTATATACATGGCAGAGTAGCTTGAAATGACTACATTAGCTTAATATTGATGGAAGGTTCAACTAATATGTCCACTCCTACTCTCTCCCAATTGTCAGGTTGCACATTCTCCCTTGAGTAGTCTACTGGCATAGCCTGGACTGTGGAAAAAAATATATTTTCAGCATGAATAACTTAACGTGAATAGAGTTAAGAGCTTCTGAATTCAGCATGAAAACATATTATATCAGGAACTAGTGACAAATCCTACTTCTCCAATGTCAGGTGGATTGAGTAATGTCTGGAAAGACTATGATTCTAAAATGAGCGTCTGGACTGTCAAAACAGTTTAAGTATCCTTTCCAGAATGTGCAAAAATGAAGTTAACTATATGCTTCATTTAAAATATTCTTCATACCCCAACAAAGCTATTCCTTGTCATATTGTACATCTTCCCCTTTTTAATATGAATTTTCCCAAAAGCAAAAGCTTGTTTAATATAACAGTAACTTGAGGGAGGAAGTATGAAGTAAACACTCTTTTCTACTTTCTTTCCTAGCAGAATAGAGATGTTTTTTAAACACTTAAGTCAGGACACTTCCTTTCTTGTTCTGCAGTTGTCATACACTTACAAGAGCATTACTGAATATTATATGGGTCAGTAGAGGCTAGACAGACAACATGATTTTATTTCCTGCAAGTACACATCCTTGGTTGAAATCTAAGCTACCTTTGATCAAAGTGCAGCCCAAGCTGGAACACAGGCAATAAAAACATGCTAAATTTTAGTTTATACTAGTACAAATGACATGGAGAAAACCAATTACAGTCTTCCAGGAGCATAACTTATTACACAAATTACAAATGCCCCTGTTTGGTCATAGCAAACATTCAGCACTGTTAGTGATCTAACTTACCTGTTTCCACCACAAGATCAAAAAAAACCAGTATTGGCATCTGCCTGCATGGCTTTAGCAGGACTCCGTGACTCCAGGAAAACTGCAGTGCAGTGCGTGCCATTGGAGCATTCACCATTCAAAAGTACGTTAAGATTCACCAGGGTGAACAGAATTTCTTGAGAGTTGTACTTTCAGTATATCTGCAAAACCAATCTAAACAGCTTAGGTTTAATGGATCTATTTACATAACTAGTCAAGCAGCAGTTTACCAGAGCTCACTTAACAATTTCAAGAAACATGGCAGATAAAAAATAGAAGCATAAAGGTTTTAGTTATTCATTTCTCTCTCGTAGGCTACTTTTGTTGTAACTCCCCTAAATTCTTTGTTCTTCTATTCACTGCAAAGGTATCCTCCCCAAAATAAAAATCCCCAGCCCTCCCCAAACAACAAAGAATATTTTCAAGCCATGGGAATAGTAAATACTGTAATTTAACTGTATGTGACAGTAGCAACTCCTCCAGCATCTGTTTCACACGTCTCTAGACTCTAGAAATAATCTACGAGAATATCAAGAGCATTTCTGCTGTATGAAATGTTTCATGTGTGTCTCATTGTCTCTTCATACTTACCATTCTCTCATGTGTATACTTGTGTAAAGCAGGTTAAGCAACCTCAGATTATACCAAAAATATATGTACTGGTTTTGGCTACCCCAACTGAGATTTTTTTCATTATGAAAAATGTGAAAGAACCAAATTTAGCTTTCCTTTTAATGAAACCTTAAACATCCTGGTCTTTAGTAACTCTTTCCCGCTCCAAAATTTATTTCTGAATTTTTTTACATATGAAGCAAAGGTGAAACAAAACACTGTTGTTGTTTCAATCAACCGTGTTTCAATCAAAAAGAAGTTTATTGTGTTGTCTGTTTTCCAAATGAAAATAAATTCTGAGCCAGATTTATATATTTTTAAGACTGCTACTGAGCCAAGACTCACTTTTTTTAACTCACTTTTCCTGATTTAAGCTCTATTCCAGAAGACTACCTAAATACTTGTCTATGTGCTTTGAATAGGCCAGCTCTGAAAAAATATGAGCAATTTTTCCCTCCTGAATCCATTTGATTCTCTTCAAGCTTTAAGATTCAGAGTTTTCAGCTCAGAACAGTGACGAAAAGCAGGGCATTTTAAAAAGTGCATTGAGCATAGGCTTGTAGGAGGACATTATGTAGGGTGCTTCTGCTCTTTATCTTCCCTTACAAGAAGGTTTGTATGAAATTGAATGATCAGAACAGTACTGGAAAAAAAAACATTCGCACAACATGGGATTAAACCATGGAATCTGTTCCCATAGCCAGTCCCTACAATACTAAATGTAACAACTTTCAAAAAGGGGTTAGATATTTATATAAACTTTGAAAACATCAAGGACGAGTTTGGAAGAGATATGAAAGCATACTCTCCAGAGCTTAAGCCAAACTATAACTATCAGTAATCAAGATGATCCCTTGTCTGCAAATTTCTTACACTTTCATCTGAAGCATCTGGCACTGACAGCTCTCAGATGTGGGATGCTAAACTAGATGGACAATGGACGTAATCCAGTATAACAATCTCCACATTCCAGTTTCGCTCTGTAAAAGCTACTAGAGTGTTTTTCCTCCATGCAGAACCTAAAATTTTCCTTGACAACCTTCTGCCCAGCCTCGTCTCACATCAGATACAACTGAAAACAGATTTTACAAGCATAACATTATACAGCACAAGGATGTAATACTATCAGCTAAGTTAGTGATCATACTCTTTTCTTCTTTTTAAGAGAGCTTCTTGTCATCAAGAGCAGTTATTAAAACTGAAGGGTAATTAATCGAGTTTTATTCACCAATATTACATTAAAATGAATAGAAAAATTACTTTATTTTATAGACTTCTTACTCCTAGAATCATTTCTTGTAGCAAAAATTCTTTCATAAGTAGCCTTTCTTTTTTACATCAAATACTTAAGAATGAATATATAGCGTATTTTAATCTAATATCATTTTTTAAAATGTAGGTCCCGATTTTCAGCTGATATGACTTGCACGCTTGACATGTTTGCGTAGACCTAAGCAGGACCATCAGAAAATCAAAGGACTGATAGGAAACTCCAAAGGCACCTGGTCTCTGTCCCTCCTGTAAGATAAGAATGACTGAATGATATCATTCCCTACACGTGCTTGTCTAACCTCTTTTTAAAGGTGAGGTGGTAACCTCTATTTTCAGCCTAGAATGAAATTAGCTCTCGGTAACTATTCCATTGCTTCATGGCCTTTATTATTGCCCTGGATTACAGCAATGCAGGATCTGGGGCAGAGCAACAGTGGATTTAGCAAGCACTGTAATGCTTTTGACAGTCTAATAAATATTTCCTTGACTGTTTTAACGATGCCAGTATTTCCTAATCCCTTAATAAAAGTGTGCAAAAGAGCCTAAATATTCAATTTTCTGAGGCACATCTGGTACGATCCTAAAATTTAAATATACATTTGGCAAACTTAATTGAAAGCCCTCCCTTCGCCAGTGACACATACTTTCTGTCGGTCACTAAAGAAAAGGTGGAAGCGTCTCACAATATGGTATTATTCAAAGACTTCCAGATCTGGCCTATCCTGTCCTCAGCAGTATTACACATCAGAATGCAGATCAACTCTAAAGCATTCCTTAGGACAATTGCTGAAACCAGCAGCTGCTTTTTAAATAGAAAATTAAGGTTGTTCCAGACTTTCCCTCAGACGTACAGTAAAGAGTTGCTTAACACTGTATGGCAGAGAGGCACGCGGTTATGCGAGATGCCTGGGAGAGCAAGAGAGCAGGCTACAATGCTGGGAATTTAAAAAATGCCTCAGAGATAAGGTGGAGGCTGCACATACGTAAAAACAAGCAGTCATGAAGTGAACGTCTTTATTTTGTACCCAGGGTGAGATCGCTCCCTGCAGTGCTGCGGGGTGGGCTTGCAACATGTGAACACTGGGGGCTCGTGGGGGGATTGGGTGACACAGGGATCACCGTAACACAGAGACCCCTCTGCCTTCAGGGCCGCTTGCATAGTTCCTGTTAGGTTGAGTATTTTGGTGTCTTTTACATTAGCATTTTGGGTAAGGCCAAGAGAGCACTGCCACTCCCCACCCCTGGATTCACGTGGCAAGAGCAGTCTCGAAGCGGCTTCCTGCTGGATGCAACTAAACCAGCAGATGCACTCCAGCAGCTCACCTAATGCTCTCCAGCTGCTCCGCTGCGGCTGGTGTGGAGTCAAATCCCCTGGGCCACGTGTAGCATAGTCGCTGGTCCCTCAACACCAACCGTTTCACTCAGCAGGTGTGTGCTCACCGTGTCGCACTGCTTGCTGAATTTTGGGGAGCTGCTGGAATGTTGTCACCTTACGATAGTCCAGGCATGTGACATGAACTTAGGGAGATTTTGGTTGACAATGGGCTAGTCCTTCTTCACCATTATCAGCACTGACTAGCACCTTTTTTGGTAGTGTCAGCAAAGGACTCACAAGATAGATGGGTCATGACATACTTTTGCTTTTTCCAAGTGGTTCTTCCATATCTGCCCACTGATAGATCTCCAGGGGAGGCTTGTACTGCTTCACAGTCTGCATCAGCTTCACCCTTTGAGAAGGAGAGGCTTGAGGGCTTCAATTTGGTATATTTTAATACAGCATTTCACCTATCATCTCAGAAAAGTACCTTCTGGCTCTTTCAGATAGACAGTGTAATTGAATCAGATATGGTGGAGCCTGCTTTGAGCAGGAGGCTAGACTGTGTAATGTCTCGTGGTTCCCTCCCACCGCTGTACTTCTGTAAGATTTCACCATTTATTTTGAACCTAGATGGTCTTCTTTTCACTTATGTGAACACAGAGAAACAACGCAAAGAAGAAGTTGTAGTTCTGTTTCTCTTTAGTATAATTTCAGTAGGTCTTGTGCAGCAGCACAATGTTGTTGCTGCAATTTTCCAATATTTCAGGGGAAAGTTTAAATTTTAAAACCATGTGGTCAGTTAAAAACATTAATGAAAACAAAACTTCTTTTTATATTTTGCCATAATATCTTTTATATTTTCTTTTACACATATGTCCCATCAGAAACAACTCTGTAACAAGCATAAATCAGCCGTCAGTATCCGTTTAAAGATATCCTGCTTGAGAATATCAGGATATGCATGCTGCAATATATTTAGACACAAAACATCCATATCCTTTACACAAGAATCATTTTTGGTCTCCCTTTTTCCCCTTCTTCCTCTCCCCTCCCAAAATACGGACTGCAGAGCACATATCTTGTTACTCAGTGCTACATGACGGTAAACTCTGCATTTCCTCTCCAAGCACCTGGAAACAGGCCAAGACAACAGAGGGTTTGGCTGAAACCAACTGGGGACAAGCTGAATGAACCAATTAGAGCAGGAAATAATAAAGAGGAAGCCCATGTCTATCTATATTAACTGTAAAGAGCTTGTTTTTAGGAAAGGAAACTCGTGAGCTGGAGAAAGGACGCAGCACAGGCAGATGCTGGGGCTCTGCCTGGCAATCAGCAAAGCTCAATAACTGGAGACGCTGCCTCCAGGGAACAGGAGGGCAGTGGCTGATGGCAGCACTCTATGAAATCCTAATTATTAATAGAGTAGCCCCACCACCATCACTACTGCATCCCAGTGACTGCGATGTATCTAGCCCTGGCTTTTCCTGATAAGGCACAGACGCATGCTCTCCCTCCAGGCTCTCCCCATTGAGGAAAGCAGAGCAGGATACTGCCACGGGGCAGGAGCACAGGCAGTGAACTAGAAATACCTTTACCAGACATTAATTGCTTTATAGCTCTCCTTTTCAAATCTTTAATGAAACATAGGCATAGAAAGGGGCTCCTGTAATTTTCCTTTACTCTGCCTCTGCAGGGGAAAAGCTCCGTTCTCCCCTCGTGATGGCTCCCATGTCACACCAGGGGTCACCCAGAGAGCAGCCTGTGCAACGCTCTTGCTTGGGGTACCAGGGGGTGGACAGGATGCCTAGGAAGCAGGCAGAGAAAGGCTATCCCAAATCCAGCTGACCCAAGGCAGAGGAGAAAATAATGACAACTAGGTAGAGACTTGGCACGAATCACTGTCGGGGAGAAACAGGGACCAGATGGCAAGGCTTGTTGGCTTGTTCTGTATCAGCCTCTGGGGCCGAATGACTATGCTGTGCCCCTTCCTCAGCATCTGCAAAACCATTCGGCCTCAAACAAGAAGAATCTTTCCTCTACTTTAATATATCTGTGTTTCCATGGTTGCATCTTTTTAACTATAAACATTTCATGCTTTAAAGAATCAAGGAATGATCACGTTACACTGACAGCCTTCTTCTAAGGAAACCCCTTAAAATACCAATATGTTTAGTTCTGCCTAGCTGTCCTGTTGCTATCTTGAAATAGTCGTAATGTCTATTGAAAAGACTGTTCTGTTTCCCACAGGGCCTGACCTAAAAACAGACTCTTCACAAAAATAAATTACAGATTATTTTTGCAGAAAAAGCATTTGTCATGTACCCTTACAATCAGCTCCATTAGGTTTTCAAACTCCCTCTGCCCTCATTCCCTCCCTGCCTCCTCCCTCTTTCAAGAGAAATTTTTAAAGCAGTAAATGGCAGGACGCCAGGGGTTATGTTACTGCCAAAAATTAATCTAAAAAACAAAAGAGAGAGACTGTGAGCTGAAAAGAGGGAGAAGTGGGAGATGCATTCCCTGTGCATCTGGGATCCTAGATCCTGGCAGTATAATTGATTGCATTTTACCTTGAAAATGCCTCTCCCTTCTCTGTCTCTCTTGCCCACTGGACGGGACTTACGGCACTGAACTTTTCCTTTTTTCTGTACAAGAGGAGACATAAACTTCACTTCTTCAGCTGCAGATTGCTGGTTTGTAAGGGAGGGATGCAGTCTACTGTAAAATCTGGTTCACACACTCATTGTAAGCTTTGCGTGCTATTTGTTTACTGTAGTGGGATTGCGGCTGAGAAGTGAGGTGGAAAACTGAGCTCTTAAGAAGAAGATCTTAAAAAGAAACTGGATCTGTTTATAGGAGGGTTGATTTTGCCACTACGTAGTGGAGTGGATACTTTCAACAAATTTACTTGTGTTTATTTATACAGCCTTGTCCTCACATCCACCAAAAACCAGCGCCCTTTGCAGTGGTGCCCTGTAACAAGTCTTAAACAAATAGCCAGGGGCTGGGCCGTGTCCACAGCCTCTGCTGAGCCTGGATAAGGCTTGTTGCCTTTCTCTGACCCTTTTCTAGACCTGCTATACCCTTTTTAAACTGAAAGGACCAAAATCATGTACACTATTGAGAGACCCATAGATGTAAACAATGGCATAATGATCCTCTCTGTTTTATTTTCTTCCCTAATAACTGCTAATGTTTTATTTGCTTCCTCGACCTCTGTTGAGTATTGAGCTTAGCAGGAGCCCACCGGCAAATCTTTCTGCCCTGTCAAAGGCCAAGAAGGCCTTTGAACACATACTGAAAGTCAATAAATTAGAGTTCTCTGAATCCAGAGCTGGGAACAAGGTCCAAGGCTGACATCCTCCAGGAAGGTCCTCCTGGCTAACCTCTTATGCACCCACAGATGAGCCTCCTACCTCTGCCATGGCACTCTAGCACAGAAAGGAGGTGCAGCCTGCCAAGATATAGGTCCCAGGCTGTTTAAAGGGCAAACTCTACCCAGTAATTTGTAGAAGGAACAGCAAAGCACCTACATCATGAGCTCCTTGAGAAATGTGTCTTGGAAACAAAACCAAAACCAGACTGCCAAATTCTGCTTTGTTACTTTCCAAATAAATTTAAGATGTAGCCTCATACTGTATGTATTGAAATATCCACCACTTGCAAAAATTGCATCACAAAGGTCTCCTTACAACTTCTTAGCAGTAATTAAACGTAAAACAGGGGATCTGGCTTTCTACTTGATCTTCTTGGAGTATAACCAGATGTAGACAGATTGTCCACAGACAGCCAGTGAACCTTCTCAGAAATCAGCAACCCTTCTCCTATGATCAAGGGTAAGTAAATCAGGTTCAGGAATTATTAATATTATTCATTACTTATAGTATGTCAGTCTTCGAGATCCCACCCGGAAAACAGAAATCAGCTTCCCATTATTTTAGGTGCTGATCAAAAACAAAGTAAGAGACAGTCCCAGCCTTCAAGAGCTCAAATATTCACTTACCATGGAAACGCATTTACTTGGAGTCTCTGAGGGATATTTTATGTACTGTGTTGTCGTATTTGTTCATTACTTGCCACAAGCATCCCTCCCCATGACAATATCTCACCTCTCTGTTTTCCCTCAGGTCCTTTACCATGTAAAACTTTTTAGGTGTGTTTGGGTTTTATCCAAAATGTTTTCCCTTATCACATTTTTTCCAACTCTCAGATCATAATTAAACCCACATTATTAATAAAAGCCACTGCCGTTTTTCAGCTTAAGCACACAAAACAAGTGTTTAACTCTTCAGTAGCACACTTGGCTTCTTGATGCAGTATCTGTAATGCATCAGCTTTCCTGTAACATGACAGAGCTCAAATTTCTGTGCCACAGTTCTTTGCATAGCAACAGCAAATATTTTCTGTCAGCAGAAGAACAGTGAGTACAAGAAAAATGAATGAGAGCTTAACACAGACTCCACCAACTTGATAATTTCTTCCCTGAATCTACCAACTGTTAAAAAATCATCAGAGTAGCTGAGTGAGTGCCTCCAAAGAGACTGTGACACTGGTTGCACTATAGAATTAGTATAAGATTGAGTTTTTCAGGTGCATGTGCCAGGTGTTAAGCTTTCAATGCCAAGTCATTGTACAGATCCTGAGTTCTTAGCATTTTTGACCACCAGATGCTTTTTTAAATACCAAAATACACAGTAGTAATCTAAAATGTAGATATACATCTTCTAAACGAGCTGGATGGGATACTAATCTTTTAAAATATTTAAATTCCCTGTTTTTTGAATTCTCAGCCCTACTCTTCTTTATTACATTTGTCTCCTAACCTCCCTGCCGCCTTCTCCTTATCCCAATGAGGACCCAGGACATCTCAAAAAACAAAAAGGCCCCCTCTCCCTCTTACTTCAACCATCAGCCTCGAAAATGACATCTTCATAACTTCTGAGGACAGCAGCTGTTTTAGGACATTACTCCTGTGAAGGAGGCACTGTCTTGGCTGGTTGTGCCAATTCCATTGAGGATTGTGAGGATTAACACCAAGACATTGAATACAACTTAGTATTCCATGGGGAGTCAACGTAATGAGTAACAAACCACGATGACATTTACTTGGCAGCTGATGTAGCTGAAATGGAGAGCTGATCCGTTCAGAAGCTTTCTTCATGCAGCAATGCCTATTTCAAGGTGTAATTCATATAGCTATCTCCATGCAAGGACCTGGTGTGCAGAACATATCTGTGCTGGCTACGACAGGGCATTGTCCTCTGGCAATTACAGCTGGAGGAAAGCCGGGAGGAATTTCCTGTTGTTGCTCTCCCAAGTCCCTCAGCAGCAGATTGCAGGAGGTGGCTGTGGCCCAAGGAAAAAAACTGGAAACAACAGAAGTAAATAATGTCATTACTTCTGGTATGTCTTAACAGTGGTCTCCTTTCTCCATCTGCGTTACCTTCCTTTCTCCACTGCTACCTATAGCCAGGTGCTGGTCTCAACCACATGGGAGGAAATGGTAGGAAATAGCGCATTCCCTATTTTAAGAACATGGTCAGACATGGCAAGGCATTTTCCTAAATGTAGTTGTAATGGAATACATTGTTTTTAACTATTTCTCCACTCATATTTTAAAAACTTTTAGGCTATATTCTCTCCTCCAACTACTGATTACTGAATATTTTATGGTATTCTGACAATGTTACACAACATTTTCCATACACAGACCCAAGCTAACAGTGAAAAGACCCTTGAAAATTATTTTCCCTTTCATCTCCCCTTGGATTCTGTGGCATTGCTTTTCAACAGAAGCAATAAGCCTGTTTAATATGGTCACAGTGATACAGAGTAGAGGAAAATCAGCCACAGCGTATGCTTTTTTCTTTGAAATTTATTTCAGTGGTATTCACAGTACCTATATATAAAATTAAAAGGTGTAAAATAGGGGACTCTCAGTATCCATACCAAATCTGTATGAGTCCATATCAAACCAGAACTGTGGGACTCTTATATCATCTTTTGTGCCACAAACCACTTAAAAGAGGTTTTCTTTATGAATTCACAAAGAGAGGATGGATAATTAATTGTACAAAAAAGTGGCAAAGAACACGTGCAAATAATAATGCCACCCACATGCACAAAGCAGTCAATGGGACGTCTGTAACCCTGAAGAACAAATACCACACCCTTTTGTTTTCAAACTGGCCCATTCCTCTATAGGAGTGTACAGAATCCTCAGAACTAAACAAAAAAGGGGAACCAAACAGGCGTTAGCAGCCAGAAGAAAGAGGGAGCAATGATACAGATAGTCCAAAAAGTTGCTGCAAGGGTATTTGGCTGTCTCTAGCACAAGGTCTGAAAGGGGCAGGCAGTCCTAAAGAGAAGACGACCTGGGAAGACATGTGTTTTATACGCCTGATTCCCCCAGGCATTTCAAAACAACTCAGATTCTGCTATCAGCATGTCTTTAATCCTGTTAGCAATGGTTTTGCCTGCTTACCATTTGCTTTCACAGAAAATGAAGCATGTTACAAACGTTTCCCTCCGTGTTTGCTCCTGTCTGTTTTCTGACTGATGCCGTTAGTGTCTCCTACAGATCTGTACTGCAAGCAGATAGAAGTAGCATTAAGATGCAGTATAACTGCCTTAAAACCGCTGTTTATATAGCTTTTTATTTTCCTGTAGTATTGCCAACTGAGCGTCAAAGAGCATAGATAAAAACCTATGCTGCTTGAATTGCTAGCATGCTCCTCCCTACGTCATTACAGACACTGTTGAAGGACGTGATAAAGCTCTGCTGACCTGCTTCACTGTCTTCCATCAGCAAAGGGCACAACTGGAAACAGGCTCTCCAGAGTAATATCAGCACTTCCATTGACAGCAAGTGTAACCTAAACACAGGCAGAAGGCAAAACACAAGAAAGCCCTATTTGGTGTCTGGGAAACTGTGTTTGCCTCCCTCTTTCGGCTCCCTCTCCAGATATGTTGCAGTCCCCTGTGTTGTGTTTTAGTGTACATTGAAAACCGGACTGCCACAGCACCCAGTATGCCATGTGCCTGTGTCGCTATGTTTATGGAAAAGTTATTTTATGCATGGTCAGGGGAGTTGTGCAACAGGTTTGAGAGACGGGCTAGATCCTCAGCTGCCAAAAATGGTTGAGGTCATTAGGAAGGTGCTGATTTATGACAGCTGACCCTCAGGACCACAGTAAAATTTCAAATGCGGATGCTAACACAGATGCTTTCTCTCTCTCATATGTACCTGCAAATGTACAAAAACATTCCTGCCTTTATTTCATGCTCATTTAATACTTATTTATTAAAAGCATGGCCTGCATCCCATATAGCCTTCATAGGAAGCCAAGCTCCTTGGAAGAAGTCTTTCTAGCAGCCCTTTGCTGCCCACACACGCTTTTCTGAGCCCCAGGAACCCATGCAGAGGCCAAGAAGGTAGGATCACGGAGGCACCCGCACACTGCTGTGTAGTGAAGAATAAGGCAGAGACAAAGCAAAGCTAATGCATGCTCTTAGGGCTTGGAAGGTTTAGTCTGCTCCTTGGGCCAGGGATGCTCCATTAGTAAGACAATGCCAGCATAAGACCCAGGTAGTAACATCTCCACTGCACCTGTCCTGAGATGAGTTGTGAGTGGTACTTTGCTCCTATGCAGCCTTATTCTCCAGTGTTAGCTTTGATCCCTACCGAAGCCAGCCCTGTACCAGGGGCTGCAAAGGGGAAACATCACCCCATGCATCCTCGTATGGATTAGGCAGAAATCACCATGAGAAAAATTCCCTTTGATGTAAAATAACTTCTCTCTGCTGACCTTTAATGGACACCATTTCATTCCAGATGACGCTTCTCCCTTCATGCTAAAATGAGATGGTATTTTTATGATCAACACAAAGCAGTTGCATATATCTGGTTAAATCTCGCCACTAACACATATAAAAATGAATTAGGGCAAAGCTGTGTTGTTTTCATCTCATATAAATTGATAACTCACAGTGTTTTCAGGGTCAGCCTTGAGTTTTCCCTGGCCTTGTGCAGAGCCCTGGGCAGATTTCCAAACACCGTCATTTGGAGGCAAAGGGTAGATTTTTCAGCTGGGTGAGGCTGAGGCAAACGCAAATGTAAATAGAAATGATGAAGATGTCCAGTAGCAACTGTGGCTGCACTGCTGAATGGTATCTATACTGTTGTGACCAAGAAAGTACATATGAAACCAGCAGGCAAACACGCAGAAACCAAATGAAAATGTCCGCGGTACATTTCAAAGGCCTTCTACTCTGGGGAGTCAACCAGTGTAACCAAAAACTGACTACTGTATTTGTTAAACAAAATGAACCACAAGTGATAAATGGGGAGAAATCTATAATTTTATTGAATCACACTCAATAGCACTCAGAGTGTGTTACCGTAACTCTATCCCTTTTAATTCTAACAGCCATGTTTTATTCATTAGAGGCACAAAGTGCAGATCCAAACAGAGGGCTCTGTTGCAACTAATTATTTCTGACTTTGGGAGATATAATGAGCTGCAACTGTTGCACTAAAATCATAGCCGCTCATATGGCAATTCTACTGCTTCGTCTTTTAAGTCCGGGGTGGGGGGTGGGTGCTTAAACCAGTGTGTGCATTCTTGTAAACTACAAACCCAATGCAAATTACACAGTGGAGTCTGCAGAGGGGCATAATTTGTTTCACAAATAAATAAACAAACAACATTTGGTTCTCTCTGTGGCTACTGCAGTTATTATGAAAGTCTAAAAACAACAGTAATGCTTTTGACCATAAAATTATAAGGCAAGAACATGTATTTAGATAACAGTAAGAGCCTTAATTGTATGTTTGTAAACTTACAGACAAGCTTTTACTCAACTGCAGCTTTAGCTCAAATACCATAGCTCACACAAAGCCCACATTCTCTTTTCTCCCTTGTCTCCTTCCATTCATCTCTAAGTGACATACCATCAGATAATGCTATGCTTGCCAGGACAGCTGAAACACACAGCAAAGTTTTGCAAAAGCCATCACTCCATACTGAGTTTCAACATCAGGATCATTTATTAGGATGATAATGTGTCGAAGCATCATGGCAACCCTCCAGTACAGTCCTCAGATAGTCACCAGATTTCCACTAACACAGCTTCTTCAGGCTTCTCTTCCAAGAAGGGGCTCTATTAGAAAGCACAAGGTAATTTAGGCCAACCAAAAAATTACGATTTCCATCTCATATCCTGAAGGAATTTGCTTTCCATTAGAGAAGCTTCTGCAACTGCTTATCTCTGGGAAACATAATAGATCTTGTCCACCTTCTCCAGACCATTCCAAAAGCAGAAAAATAATCTTATTTCACGTTAAAAAAAAAAATTAAGGAACAAAAATTCTATCAGTTGGATAGTTTATATAAATAGCTGTATAAGTATTAATAGTTTCACTAGCCTCCCTACCCGGTATTTCAGCTTAGGAGAGCCTTAGTTTCCTTTCAAAACTGAAAAGGTTATTTATGTCAAACTCTGTTTTTAGTCAATGTAACAGAAACTTCAGCGGAACCAGAAGTTGACCACTGTGTCGGCTGAACGTTTGACACCCATATACTTTGTATTTTAGTAACTGCTTAAGTTCCAGAGATTAAATGCTTTGTGCCTGGCTACTGACCTGATGAGATGTTTTCTTCATAACAGATTTGAGCTATGTGGATTTTTATGAATCAAACATCAAACTATCAGTGAAAGCAGTGTGGCTTCAGACAAAAGAAAGCATCTCTTGATATAAGCAGGCTACAGTAGGCAGAAAGTTCACATTTTACTGTTTAGTTTGATTCAGGATGTGTGCCAATATCAAGACCAAAATTGATAGTGTTAAATATAAATAAGTACCTATGCTAGAGACCAGCAGTTTAGCAGTGATCTAACACTTCATCCAGCTGCTAAGAAAATGGAGGGAGAACAACAACTAGTACACATCCTGGAGAAAAGAAGAGATGCCAAAGGCAGAAATGGGAATGGAGGTCTCCTGCTCAGAGTCAGATTAGATAGCAGCAGATCTTAGTGGGACTTCTCTCATTCCATTAGGCAGCAGAAGTGTCTTTTCCCAGTAAGACAGTGGATGGTTAATCTGAATTCTTGCCAAAGACTCAGAAATGGCACCAGAACTCCCTGTGTTTCAAGAGGACCCTTGTATATATTCTCAAGTAAAAAATACCAGGACAGTCATCAAGGTCATCATTGCCAAGTCCAGTCAAAGAGAAGAGCCAGTTCATTGCCTTAGGAGAAATGGTTACTCAAACAGAGCTGTTGCTGGTGAGTATCCAGCAGAATCTGTTCTATGTTTTGTTTAGATGTAAGGTAGAGAAATGTGAAATGCTCCTTCTGAGCTTCATCTCCTGGAAGGAATGGGAGTTTTTTCCTGAAGGTAAATTTATAGAAATAGAGGGCAAAAAGTGGGTAAATACGACACGTGCTCATGACATTTTATGCTTCCTGTGGCTAATGATAACCTTGAAGCTCAGAAGGCTGCCTAGCCTAGCCTCGCCACAGGAGCAAAACTTCAGCTTTATTCAGAGCTGCTTGAAATGCTTGGGTCTGAAACACGGAAATACAAATACCACGAGCCTGAGTTCTTTCAGGGTATCTGAAATATTGCCTGCAGCAATTTCTAACTGCATTTGACTCTCCAAAAGGGCTCTGCCTGAACCTCCTTCTGGTTATGGGAAAAGTCTGACCTGACTCCTAATGGAGTCATCCCGGATTTGAATATAAGCTCGTGGTGAGGCTCTGGAGAGGAAATCTCAAGTGGTTGTGAGGTATAGATCTGGGCCCAGACTTCTCTTCTCACTTTCACAGACACACTACCACAAAGTGTAAGGACAAATACAGTGACACGGCTGCACAGAGCATCTCCTAATCATCATCAGTATGGTATCATGTGCTTTGGTATCAGCACACCCAAAGCATCAACCTCACCATTGGGAAGTTTTAGGTCGCTGCTTCTACAGGAGAAAAGATCACTTGAATCAAGGAGGCCTGAAGAGCTAATCTCAGGACAAAGTTTTTAAGCAAAACAGATTCCTCAAAAACATGATTTTTTCCCATTTCATGGCAACCTCTGACCTCATGTCTAGGGGTGATGGATGGGGTGAGATAGAGCCATGGGAGAAGAGCTGAGGATAGTTGCGGGCATGTTACAGCTCACAGTCATTAACAGGCAAGGTTTCCTCAGAGGAAAATACAAATTATTTCAAATCAAGAAAAATAAACACCAGAAGAATCAGCTGCGCAGAGCAGCTCACGTAAAATATGAATGTGGGCAAGGTTTGCAAGTCCAAGGGGAATCCAACTTTGTGAGCTTACCGCAGAAAAATGCAGGCCCCAGCCCTGAGCTCTTATAAAAGTGCAGAAACGAAAGAGCAAAGTCCCTTTCCAAACATGGAGAGAAAATTACATAAATGATTGCAGCCCACAGCTTGTCAGGCAGTCCTCCCATACCAAGACACTGATTGATAGCTACCTAGGCTGCGATGCCCTCTTTGTTTGTCTGGTACAGGCAGAAGAGAAGACAGGAAAAGTAAAATATGTTCCCTGTCAAACGCTAAAGCGAGACTTTGGTACATGGAAAAGAAATCTCTCCTGGTGGGTTTTTTTTTTTGGCAGGAGTAGCTTCAGCAGACACTATTACGCTTGCAAAGTAAAGCTACAGCTCCACATATAATTAAAACTCCACAGCCGATCGCTCTCCACGTTGCAGTGTGACTAGAGATAGCAGACCGTAGGCAAACCCGTTTGATCAGCAAAGATTTTTTTTTTTTTAATAAAATGATATTTTCTCTGAATATACCAAGCTGGCTGCCTTCAAACAAGGAGGAGAGCAGGGCTCTTCTGAACGACACTACTGGGCAGTTAAAGGTGAGGTCTCAAATCCTTCCTCCCCCATTCCTGGGGCAATCCTGCTGCCACTGGCCGCCTCTCCTTGTTGCCGTATCTCATGAAAGCAAGCAAGAAGAGTCTGATGATGCTTGGCCTAGCACTAGATCTCCCCTTCATGATACTGCTATTTGAAAAGGCTGCTGAACTCCGGGCAATTAATTCTCCATACACCAAAGGAAGCTAAAGGAGTGAAAGCAGCTTCTCTAGATACACCGCATCCAGTTTTGGGCTTGTTGGAGTAATGATAGCAACATAGGCAAGTGTTTCCACAGCTTCTTGGTGGCTTCTGGCAAGCTCTGGGAGCTCTGGTTATGTCGTCAGGCTGCCTTTCTTTTGCCTTGCTTAAAACATGCCTCTTGGCCAATTATCCTGCAGTATCATGCTTTGTGCCGTGTTAGTGAAACAGCGGCGTAAAAGAATAATATTGGTCACATGCGAATGAAAAAAATCACAGTCTCTTCTGGTCAAAGTTACCACAAGGTTTATTTATCGATGTCAAATACTGAAGTGCTGCCTTTCTCCCGAAACATTTTCTTTACCCTATGTATACAGTGCTGGGCACATGTTTTATTTTACGTGCCTTGAAGCAGGAGTGTGTTGTATAATTTTACTTTTTGAAGGCCTGTAGAGTTAAAACAAGAGCAAATAATTGGTTTCCACGTGTAGGATATCCTCAGTGAGCTCAGTCATTCTCTTATGAATGGAGAGGTCAAAATCAGAACCAGTGAACCAGGTTTTTCTTTTCCTCTTTAAGCCTGTACTGGATAGGAAGGACTCAAAACAACCCGTTTCTTTGTTATGCAAATAAAAGTCTCTTCTGGAAAATGTATTTGCTCAGGTTTGTTTCAAAGAGCAGTGGGCCAGATTATCTCTTCAGCATGTTTTTAAGTTGGTATCATGAGCCAGTGAGATCTGTCATCTTTCTACCCTTGGCAATGGAATAGCTTTGATTTCTAGTAGCTGAGGAGCTGCCTTATGAACTAAAATTAAATACAAAATCCCAGGTGTGATATTTCTGCAAAACTGAAATCACCCACAGCTTTGTTTACGCCTGATATAAATCACTGTATTTTCTATTTTCTACATAAAATGTGCTTGCTGATTCTCCCTCCCAAGTGTTGTCTGCATGTGGAGACCACCATGTGTTGATTCATATTTAAAAGATGAATTCCTCAGACTGACTTAGGGCCCAGTGACTAATGACTTCTTAAAATGAGTTGATTGCACAATGAAATTGTCCAGGTCCATTTTCCTCCCTGGTCTGGCTATATACTGTCTTTCACATGAATGTAAAATAAGCACAAATACAATCATCCAGACCTGGGAGCACTTAACTCTGACATCACACTTGTATATCTGGTTGTGTTATACTTGCTTTACCATGGGTGTCCTGCTCACTCTGGAGCCACTTCTGATTTGAACTAGGCCAGATTTGAGCTGTGCTGCACCTAACAGTAAGGGCGTCCTCTTTGACTTTGCAAGCAGATTGTTGCATACCCATAGCTGTATGCATGCATTAGAACTCTCCTACAAAAAACCTAACCCTGGATTTTGTTCTTCAGCACTACTATGTGGTCAGTGGGGACCACGCTGAATATCGTGTTACCCATCAGCTTGCTGTGGGGAGGGCAGATTCAACAGTTATTAAGTTAGTATTGCTGGACCATTATCTCCTCCCAACACAAAATTCCTCCCTTCTTGGTGTACTCATAGTTGTGTCTTTAATCTTTCGCAGATGTCACTATGAGAAAAGCTCCTCTTTGCACAGGAAAGGCAGCTGTATAAATTGGATAACAGAACTTCTCTTTGCACTCAGCTGATACTGTGATTTATTGTCATTTTCTTACCTCAGAGAACTCTTAAGAGACAAGGACAAAAAAAACCTGACTCTTCCACACCCACCACTGAACTAAATCAAATCCTTTTAAAAATATTCCCCTCAAAACCATGAAACTTTCTGTTAAACAAACTGAAGACTTTCTTGACAGGCTACCCAATACACCTTCCAGTCCCTAATTTTTAAAAAAAAAACAAAGAAAACCAAACAGAACTCAGAAAACCCAGCAACCTCTTTAGAAACAGAGATCCAAAAAGCTTTAAGCATGTCAGAAATAATCATATGATCACTACCTCTGTCTGCCCAATATTTAACTTGTTTCCAGCCCAACTACAGAGTTTCCAGATTAATTCAGCAACGAAAATATTTCCATGTATTAGGATTCACATAAGTAGTAAAAGTTTCCCTACATTGCCTATAGGTATTAAAAATAAAACCAGACAATTGCAGGTGGCAAAGGAACTGGTGTGTATTTTCAGAGGCCTGCTTAAACACATGTTGTAAATATTTATTACAAACTATTAATCTTTTGTATTTTTTCATTGGCCCCTTGTACTCTTTTGGTGTATAATTAAAGACTTTTCCTCTAGAAACAAGAGAACATCTCTTCTTTCCCTTCAGCATCCTTCCTATAGTATTTTATAATAAAAGACGTAGCACCCACACAACCTCATTTCAAGCTACCTAAAAGCATTTGGAAGGGCTTATATGTCTTTAAGTGTGTTTGTGGTGCCTGGTTTGGCAGAGAGGGTCCCACATGGAAGAGTATTTTTTACAAACATAAAATAAAAATGGTTTTGTACTTTAGAGAGCTAAAGAAAGCAGAGCTGTTCATTCCCATATTTCCCCCTTAAAAAAAAAATCTTAAACGTATTACATATTTTACAGTGAAGTTGGTCCGGTCATAATGTGGCTGAACCTGTAGGGATATTTTCATAATATAATTAAAATGGACAGGCTGGAGGAATATAGAGTTTTCTCTGACCTAAAATTAAAGTGGGCTATGTCCAAGAATTTTTTTTTTTTACTTCAGCATATGCCAAAACAAATAATTAGAGGACACTACTGATCCATCTTGTTGATTTATTACTGCCTCTTGGAAATGCCTCCATTTTGGTGCTTCAAATCAAGCAACAATTAACCTGTGTTAATTAAGAGCAGCCCCTTTCAACTAATAACAGGCCCTTTTCAGTCCTAATATCACTTTAAAATATTTCCCCCTTGTCTTTTCATTGCCAAAATCTCTGTCTTTGGGGGCAGGGGGAAATCCTCCCTTTCTCAACTTGGTTTTAACACGAGCAGACCTCCTTTCAAAATGGATTTCTTCAGATGACAAAGCTCTGCGCATTGCACCTGATTAATCATATTGGAAATCAGCATGCGGCATCCCCTGGAGTATAATCCCTGCGGCACAACTCCTGCCTCCTGCTGCGCCTGTCTCCTCACTGACGCTCACACTGACAAGGAGTTAGAGGAAATAATATGACCATCAAATGGGGGGGGGGGGGCAGGGGCGGGTGGAGAAGAGAGAAACAAAAAACAAGAGTGATCCCAGTTAGTGGTCTGTTTGCTATCAGAGGTCCAAGTGTACCAGGAATAGCAGATAACTGGAAAGAAAGAAAAAAATTAAAGGATGAAGGTGTGTTGCCAGAAACTCATAGACTTATTCCTCTTAAATACATGTTGTCAGAATCATTCCTAGTGGACAGGGGAAGCTGACAGGGAACCTTCAAGGCAACCTTAATTGAAGGGAACCTTCAATTAAGAAGGTTAAGAAAAATAGCATTAAATGACTGTTCCTAAGAAGAAAGAATTTTTTTTTTTATGTTCAAAGCACAGTGCAAAAATCCAACTGTTAATAAGGGGGAAAGTTGATAGATAGAAAACTAAATTAGAAGTCAGACTTATAGAAAGGCTTCTATTCAGGCTTATAGAAATTTCTTCAGGATGACAATAGGACATGAAGAAAAGTCAATGGCATGTTCAAGGCAGAAAAGAGTCTTCTAAGGGTACCAGGAGGACTCCCAATAACAGGCACTCCAGCCCCAGACAAAAATTCATTTATTGTTAATAATGCATAAGCCCCAGAAACGCTCAGTATGGCTTCATCTTATAGCTGAGAAAAAGCTAGAGACAATTTTTTAGCAAGTGACAAAGAAACAGCTACTAAAATGAGACAAAAAGAGAGAGAAGAAAGAGAGAGAGAGAGAGAGAAAAGAAAGAGAGAGAGAGAGAGAGAAAAGAGAGAGAGAGAGAGAGAGAGAAAAGAGAGAGAGAGAGAGAGAGAGAAAAGAGAGAGAGAGAGAGAGAGAGAAAAGAGAGAGAGAGAGAGAGAGAAAAGAGAGAGAGAGAGAGAGAGAAAAGAGAGAGAGAGAGAGAGAGAAAAGAGAGAGAGAGAGAGAGAGAAAAGAGAGAGAGAGAGAGAAAAGAAAGAGAGAGAGAGAGAGAGAAAAGAAAGAGAGAGAGAGAGAGAAAAGAAAGAGAGAGAGAGAGAGAAAACCAGGTATGGAATACTTTCATCCCAAAGTTATACAAAAAGTCTGGATGAAGTGTTCATACTCAATATGTTTTTAGAACAAGAGAGAAACTCTTTCATCCAGAGGACTGGATGAAAACCAAAATGCTGTGAGATGGGACAGACAACTGGCTGTCCTGCGGAGTCGGAGAGATGCCAGCCCAGCACCAGGCTGGGACAAAGGAGTGGAGCAGCCCGACGGCAGCAGCGCCTGCGTGAACCCAGCTGATGATTCGAAGGAGCAGACGATGAAGAGAAAGGAGGCACCGATGCCTGGCAGCCTCTGGGTATCCATTGCATTGCTAGCACTAAAGCCAATGCCAAATATATATTACACTTAGCACGGAAAAGCCCAGTACAGCCTCAATGAATTTGGAAGCAGAGAATTATCCTCCTGTGAGATTCTTGCAACATGGGACTATTGAACTACTAACGTTACTAGAAGAAAATATAAAGAAGTCTACCAGTAAAATATGGCACTGAAAGAAAACTGAGGCTAACACAAAATAATGATAAGATCAGGTCACTGATGAGTTTGGATTACTTGGGAAGGAACATGTAGGCTCATCCATCTAGGAAAAAATAGCACACAGGCTGTACTGGGGTGGGGGCCTCTGGTCTGGAAATGGCATCTGGAAAAGACTTGAGCTCATGATGGCTAAATCAGGGGAATGTGGCTTTCCACTTCAACATTGTGGTCAATGAGCGCAATCCTTGGATATATTAAATAAGGGGATTTGAAGAAGGATCAGAGCAGTCTCTTCTGGCCCTGTAGTCTATACAATAACCGACACTAAAGGCAAATTGAGCCTTCTTTATTGACATAAAAATCTAAATGAACTCAAGGCAGTTTTGACACCTAATGACCCTAAGCTCAGGCCCCTAATTTCTAGATATTGAAAATATACATGCCTATCAGCGGTGTCTTTAATTTGGCACTGGTCTTTCAGTCCAAGGATACCATTTTCACTCAAGATAAGGTACTGCTTCATATTTCCAGCACAGCAGAAGTAATTCACAAGTCAGAGGGAGGTCATAGAAGACCATAGGAAAGATTTGAAATAAAAGGATTCACATATAAGGAAGTAGTAAAAGAACCAAATATCTTGGCTAAAAGATGACAAGGACAGCAGGATGTAACAGCCACTTAACATAAACATTTGAAGTGTTTTAAGTGCAATAGCAGAAACCTTGTTTTGGAGAATGCAAAAATAGGTGAAGACTTGAAGGGAGAAAATAGAAGTCAAGCTTTTTATCAGGGGAAAAAAATTTCCAAATAGTGAAAGTCATTAGACCTGGATATTTATTGACCCAATGAAAGAGACATTTAAAATCAGATGAGTAGGAAAATGTGGTAAAAAAACAGTCAGAAGTTACTGGAAATATAGACAGGGGAATACGAGGCCTCCTCATTTCTCTATCATATGATACTATGAACAGTTAGGTCAGATGCAAATACAAGTTATATGTGTAGTGGGGATGGAAATATAGGGCAAGATGCACATTTCATGCGAGGACGATTCAGATTCTGCAAACAACTTTCCTGGCAAAGAGAAACCCATACAGACTATAATTGGACTGAAAAGAAAAAAAAAAATCAAATAAGAAGAGATTCTTTGGAAGAAGAAATGTAGAAATTACCAGCCACAGCTCTCACCAAAGGAACGCATGAGGAGGCAGAAGGGAGGTCAGATACTTCCAGGTACCAAGCACATCCAAGATAAGGAAGTGAAATAATATGCAAGGTGATAAGAAGAGTATGTAAACATAATAGGATAATCAAATCTGCTGACTCCAGCCTTCTAGAGAGTAACGGTGCAACCTGCAAGTAAGGTACCGAAGAAGCAGGAGAGAGGGGGATGTCAGGTGCCCCAGGGAGACCTTGACAGATGAAGCCTGGGAGCGGCCTGTCTGCTCAGCATGGCTGCCCCTGCCCAGGGCTCCCCAGGAGCCTTGCCAGCAAAATATGAGGCTGCTGGCAGTTGCCGTGTCAGGAGCAAGAGGCTCTTGATAAAAGGCTGTGCGACCTGCAATGACCCAGCTGAGCCCTACTCCCCTTTCTAGGGCACAGGCTCGGTGCTTCTTGCACCTCACATGCAGGAAGAGGAAGATTTTTCTGCTCATCTGGAGATCTTCTCACGCTCCCGGAGGCAGCATTTCATTGTCTTCGGCTTCACTGTCAGCTTTTGTGGGGTTGGGAAGTTGAGGGAGAAACCCTCTCTGCCAGCCCTCTCCAGGGCCTCTCCAGACTAGCTGCCACTTGCTCCTGCTGCTGCTGGCAGGCAAAGATTTTCTCAGCCGCCGCTTGCAGCAGAGGGATGTTGGACAAAGACACCTTTAAGTTGCCTTACTTCTCCCAATTTACGGGCTGTGGTAGAGTCAGAAGGGGACCGAGTATAAATTAGCCTATCCTAGGGATCTTGCTAATGTACAGCAGACTTCCCCCCACTTTCCTTGGACTACAGCTCTGCCCAGAATCCCCGTAGCTCTCCATGCTGAGACCTCGCCAAAAAAAGTCTTCCAATATTGAGAGCTCTAGTGACGTGCCACCCTATTCTAGGGTAGAAAGGGCCCAAGCAGGAGGGAAGACCTCCCTCCTGGAGCCAGGGCTCAGGTGATGTCCACAGAAGAGGCACAGCTGGGACAGTCATAGCATAACAACCACTGTCTTCTTGCATGCAGGAGGTACAGAGTCCATGTCAAGACATAGCCCTACAGCATGACCATTGACCCATACATACAGTCACAGCCCCTCTGGAGTCCCTGGGAGTTTTGCTGTGAGGGTCAAGAATTCACTGTGTCATTTAAAAATGCTCAGCTCGTCTTTTTACTGTCAGGGAATGATTAATACAAAATAACCATACGCATTGCCAGTGATGTGCAAAGGTTAAAAATGAAGCAAAACACAAGCCAAATAGAGTCATCAGCCACTAAACAGTATGAAAGTTTGCACAAAACCTACTCACTGGAGCTGTGGTGTCTCAAATAGTTCTGGGTTAAGCCACAACAAATAGAAATCTCTGAATCGTCATTTTTCTTAATAGTTTAAAATGGTTTCCCATGTAGCTTTGTAAAACATCTTCTGGAAAATGACATCCATTTCACAAGCTTTTCCAAATCTTGATATTGTTAGTTCAGAGAACAGAAGCAAGCTTCTCCCCTAATAAAGCAAATTGAAATTCATGAGCCTCCCCTCCCAACAGCAGAGACTTTGGGTCAATCTTTGCTATTGGAGATTTGTAACATATTGACCATCGTCCAGCTATGCAAACATTTGCAAAAATAATGTCAGGGCAAGGCTTTCAAAAGCACTCAGCTCTCTTTGAAGCCAATAGCCCATCTCCCTCTAATCCTACAGATCTCAAAGAGTCGCTTCCCTGTAATTTATTTAATCTGCTTCTGTATAGATGCGTAAGTAATGTAGACAGAAAAAGATTCTTCATAGAACATACTGCATGTATTTTTTTAACTAGCAGGCCCCCATCATCACAGCCCAAACAGATCAAATTGGGTCCAAGATCGCTTGCGTAAGAAACGCAGTGCTCCCCCAGTCTGCACTTCAGACAGTGGAACCACTCACATCTTCGCAAAAGGGAAACTGAATATTACCCACAATGGATTAATATCAGTCTAGATGGAACACAGAAGAAAACTTTGTCTAATGAACCTGATGTCATTTCTCTGTCATTTAGCTTACTCCCTACTGCAACATACAAAAAAAGCAAGAACTTATATTTTCAATAAAAAATATGCAATGACTACAAATGGCTTTTGTGATAAGAGATTAAATGCCTCTAACATACCTTGCAAGATGAGCCACTGAATGTCAAAAACAAAACTATGAGTTTCTGAACACAGACATAAAGTAAACTGAAGACTATATATCGCCAGGGTATTGTGTAACAGTGAAAGATGCTCCACTTAAGGGGGAAAGGAGCATGATTAAAACAGCTGGCGGCATGGGGCAAATATTACTCCAAAATAACTTTTATTATTATGCAATCACTTTCAGAGTCATTGTAGATTATCTAAAAAATGGACAAAAGATGGCTAACTGCTTAAAGGTTTGCTAAAACTTTCACATGCAAATGAAGTAAAAAACCCAGAAGTAGCACATGGAGGGAATAAAATAGAGAAATACTAAAACACACCAAAATGGAAGCTGGAATTTTGAAAAAAGATAGAGACAGCTAAAAGAGAGAGAGAAAAAAAAATTGTTCCAATGCTAGCAGAGCCAAAAAATCAGTGAAGGAGGAAATTAGAATACTGAAGTGGAATGACAAGTGAAATTTCAGAGAAGACAAAACATCCAAAGCATTGTATGAAGAAATGCCTTAAACGTGTTAGTCCCACCATAAAAAAATAATGAGCACAGCATCCTGGATAACCCAAAACCAAGCCCCAGGAACAGACATCATAATAAGAAAACCTTTTCCACCATAAACAACATCAAAGAGCAAGTACAAAATTGGTATAAATTGTCTTACATCAAAAAGTAAGTTCCCATAGATTTCATGAAAGACTGTCCTCCTTTCATAGGAATAACTAAGCACAGGTTAAATGTCTTGAAGTAAAGTAGAAGCACAACTCATGTAAGTCAAACAGCTGTTTAACATTGACCTTTAATAGAAAAGAAGGCAGAACAAAGACTAAAACCATAGTAAAGTTATTCATTTCAGTTGTGCAAAACTGAAGAGTAATTCATACCACAGCTTCCATATCTCTTAGATTATTTTTCAAGGAAAGAGGGAGAAAAACAACATGCCAGCTGAAAAATGTTCTTTACAAAATAAAAGTTATCCACCAGGACCATTAAGAGCACATCAGAGATATGTGCCCACCAACAGTCCTCTAAAGCAAATTAGACTTTACTACCTCGATTTTTACACAAAGACAAAAAATTCCTTTAGTTGATCAGCCTTTCTCCCTGAGGCACAGATTCATTTTAAAGGGTTTAACTTGGGTTTTGGAACATAGAAGATGTTTCTGTAAAAGAGCTCTGCTTCTCTTTTATTGGAAATCTTGAGGGAGTTTTGGCATGGCAAAACTTGCAATTAGGTTGCGAAGACACTAGTCCTTCTGTAATTAAAGTGGTGATTTCCTTTATCAGGCTTTTTTAACAAATGTTTTTCTCCAAGTTCAGTCATTTCTGAAATATCTTAGATCCCCTCCCATCACCAGTGGAAAATTTTGTGTAGGTGAGAAGGTTTTAGAAAGCTTTGGGAGAGGGGCAGTTTGCTTACTTCTGCGCACTGAAAAGTAATGAAGAGGCAGGTAGCAGGCTGGTACTGTTCTCATTGTCCAGCTCCATAACCAATAATGCTTGGGAAGATGCACTCCTAAGGGCAGGAAGAACCTGAAATTTGTCACTAACAAGAAGTGAAGGAGAGCAAGTCTTGTAGTTTTCGGGAAGAGAATGGATAAAGAACACAGTTGTTGTCTACCTTAACGGCTCTTGGTTTACCATTTGGGGAAAACTAGCACCTTAATGTGAAGCTAAAACATTCACCGCTTCTCCTCTGGTTTCATCTTGAGGCTTTTATGGAATGTAACTGCATTTGTTATCAGCTTGTGGCACTGATGACCGCATCTCAGGGATTTTTCCTTCTATCTCAGTCATGCCTGTGAAGATCCTCACCCTCCTACGTGGAGTAGGTCTTTGTAAAGAATGCAACAACTTTTTATTAATTAGCTCATTGGCATGAGCAGGCCTATTGCAGACTTTCTCCAGGCTATAATTCCAGATAAATTCCAACCAGAGAGTGAGTTTAAAAAAAAAAAAAAAGGTCTGCCACAGAGCTCTGGGAAGCATCTTAAGCATCTTAGGGAAGAATACGTTTTTATTTAAAACAAAACCACACCTACTGAAGCCAAGATTTTGTAAAACTAGAGGTTTAAAGCACATGTCTAAGCACCTGGATACATAGCCTGATTTTCAACAGGGCTAGGAATCCACTGGTAGGTATTTGCATAAAGAGGACGCACCGGTTATCTGGAAATCTGGTTATTTACCTAGCTATGGATATAGATATAGGAGACTCATCAATGCTGGATATTCAGTTGATACTACAGGCTAGCAGGAGCCAATACTCTGTATAAGAATGTTGGTGTCCTGTCTTCCTTCTGTACCACAGGGACAGGTCAGGCAGGTTAGGTTAACTCCAAAGGCACAAGCTCAGGCCATATCAACTCTTGTCTTCCTCGGGAGCCTTCCCCTGGTTTGTGCAGCTGACCAAGGGAGAAAGGAGGAGTATAAGGGCCTTTTTTTGACCCTGGGTAAATAAAGTTGTCTGCCATGATTGCAACAACAGCTGTTATAAGGCTGTTCTCTCTTTGCATAAGGATGAGAGATGAAGCGGAGAAACAGTTGTCCCCTTCCAAACGCAGCGGCTGGCATTACTAGCATGGTGCACTGGGGCAGCTATTTTGGGCTATATCACTCTTGGTAAATTATACATGCCCAGGGCCATTCCCAACACTGAACAAGAATGAACAGCCTACATCCACAACAGTCAAACCGCCTACAAACAGTCCATTGAAAATGGTCTCTGGGACTTTCCAGTTGCCAAACAGGGCCTGGGAACAACTCGGGGAGAACGTTAGTTAGAATGGGCCACATCTCTGGCAAGACTCCAATAGTTTACTGACACGGGCGATATTCCAGTACCTGGGAACTTTCCCTGGCATGTGCAAATTTCCAAGCACAGACATAGTCCATCTAGGTTGCTTTTCGGGCAGTGCGATTTGATAATGACAGGTGTACACAGGCATCTAGGTACACAGAGGCTGTAAGGAAAGCACCAGTAGCAAGGGTTCTTCTAGTGGAAAACAGAACAGCAAACCTTGTCCACCTTTATCAGGTGCACAAGGAAACCTGTGATGACAGGAAAATAAGAGAAACCTGCTTCTGAAACTTTAGGAATCACTGTACACTGAAAATTCAGGAGCTTCTCTCTCCTTTCTAGCCTTGTCCTAAATTAATCTTCTTAATACTTTTGAGAAAAAATGTCTGGTGTTATAGCCAAGCCGAAGACTCTCCAGAAGGAAATCTGTTTTGATTATAATCTGTGGCACAGGATCATGCTGAACATATTATCCACATCAAACTACAAAGTCATCATTAAAACTAGAAATAACAGCATATTCAGAATGATCCTGTTTGCTGCTGATGAAAAATGTGTGTGTTATATGGAGTGAGAAAGCAGAGAGTAGCAGTCATTAAAAATAAAAGGACTTAAACTTGTGAAAATGGGGTTTTACGTCTGGAAAAATCTAGTTCCATATTGGTAAATATTTTTTGCACTGAGTTCACAAACAGATCTAAAAAGTGCGTGGACTGCAAGTAAAGCATCTTTTAGGATGCTCCATCTGCCCAAGATTACTGACAACACTCTCAGCTCTGTTCCTAATACTAATGACTGTCATGCAGACCACCCTGAGCAGACACTGGCAATAACATGTCTGAGAGACAGAGCGAGAGCTCTCCGCTAATGGTACGTCTCCTTTATTATTTGTTAGTCAACTTTTAGGGAAAGATTTGAAATCCCACAGAGTTTCCATAGTTCTGTATGGATATTCCTCCTGAGAACGAATAGCAGACACTGTCCCACCTCCTGTTTCCTAGGCTCTGTGCCTTTATGAGGTTTTACTTTTTTTCCCAAGGAGGCAAGAGATTTGTCTGAGCTTGAAGAGGATAGGTGGACCAAGTAGACTTGTAAAGGTGTTTTGTACAAGCACTTCTAAATGCTAATCAGGGTGAAAAAGAGAAAAGTAACTCTCACAAATGCATTTACTTCTGCCTGAACTTTGCCATTAGCATATTAGCCCAGTTGTTTTGTGAATGTACATACATGCACCCATATGCACACATATGCTTGATCCTGTCATCACAGCCATTTCATTATAGTTGTGAGAGGAGCCACATTCCATTCTGTCTCAATATTTATCAGCACTTAAGCTGTCATCTAATGTCCGGTTACTTAGTTTTTATGACTGATAGTGATGCAGGATACAGAAAGAACACATCAGGACCTCTAGCTACCTACTTGAGTTTGCAGGGCTGTCAGAACAGAAAAAATTATTCTCGAGTTCTCGAGCAAATCTGCAGCCCAGCTATTGCTGGAGGATTCTAGTTCTGAAGTCCCATGCTGAACAAGGCTCTCAGAGGTTTAGAGATGTTCTAATAATTGTTGTCATGCATTTATCCTGAAGAGGTTTTGCTCTGGACTACGGCTTCCTCAGGCAGTCCTAGAAAATTTAGCTTCTTCATACAAAGGGAGCTGCTCTGACCCCTTTGAATGTGAGCCTGGGCCTCAAAACCTACAGTCTCACTAGAGAAACTGTAGAGAGAAACATAAACCTTTTCTGATATTGGAAATTAAACCTCAGTAATCAGGAGGAAGCTAGAGTTAGGCAAAGTGCCATTTCCAAAATGAAAGTCAACTCTTGAGTCAGCTGCTTAGCATTTCCAAAATCCAAGGCATGCTCCGATGTATGTTTGATATCTTCCCAATGCTCTTTGCGGCCCACTCAGCTGGACCAATCAGTGATGATTGTGGAAGCACACCTTAAAACAGATCACAGAAATTACCCACACTAGAAAATAATCATTTTTTTATCATACCAATATCAATGAGGGGGGCATCAAACTGCAGGGGACCAAAGAAGCCTCAGATTGTATTCATTACCACTGAAGTCAGACAATCTTGGATCTACACCCTGAATGTTTCTGTCCCCCCGTGCCTTTCTCACTCCTCTCATCCTCTTAAGCAGTTATTTAATTGCCTGGTTTATTTGAGGCCAGTTTGCACATGTCTACTGGGATGTTGCAATGAGTGAGTTTGGCCCCACATGTAAGCAAAAAATGAAAGGGTGTTGCTTTTTATATAAACTGATAAAAGTTTTGGATGTCTAGTTTGGTAAGACCTATGGAAAAATTGTTACCTAAGCACATTTGTTCTGTGTAGCCATACGCCACATCCACAGAAGCCTAATGGCTGGGGAACGTGGGCAGCGGTTGCTCATTTATGTCCCCTGACTAGAAGGTACCCTCCCCTGCATGTTGGGAATGATATTGGTGGGGTACTGTGAATATATAATAGATATATCATCTTTGTGATATGGATTGCTTATACCAAAAATCTTCTTCTCTCTGATAGCCTGGGAAAAGATGACCTCCCATTGATCTTCCAGTTCCCCACTAGTCAATGGCTTTTCTCCAGACAGAGCTTTTTCATTGTTCTTTATCTCCTCTCTCAGAACCTTTTTCTTACAAGAAATCCCAGTGTCCAGGATTGATGGGATAATTGCCAAATGACCCATCATCATGGGAAGAGCAGATGGGTGAGTAAGATCATATCCACTCAAACGTAGAATTCTTATGAGTGAATACACAGCTCTCAAAATATGTATCTTAAACTCGCTCACATCATCAATGGACCTCTGTGTTTGCACACACATACACAAACCTTGTTAAGGACCTCAGTTGCAATAGGCTGTGTTCACAACTCCACAAGGTCTTTGCTTTTCAGTAAAATAATCAGCTTTGGATATTTGCCTGTGCGGGATCAAGAGATAAATGCTTTACCATAATCTCTGTCATTAGGGCACAGCTGTTACAGATTCAACCTCTAACTAACATCATCTGACCTGAAAGAATGTGTCTACGGGCCCACTGCTGGCACGGGTACCCTGTTTGACCTCTCCTATGCTGAATGTAACAATTTATATAATAATGACTGCAGCGAACAACTGGTCTATGTGGTTCACAGAGGTATTCTTTTACTTATCTTTTAGACTTTTGCCTGCTGGGCTAGAAATTCCCAAACGCGTATGTCAGTTACTTTCCTATCTCTGACAAAGCCAAGATACTTGGCTTTATATATAATATATATATTAGTGCATTTCTTATTATTATTGCCAACATAAAACATTTCCATAGAACTTGAAATTGAAACAGTACATTGTAGTCCTAGAAGAAACATGCTCCTTGCCCTGGGAGAGCCGGAATGGAAGCTACGCATGACATACAAATACAAAACAATGTTTTGCCCAGTATTGGCTGACTTCTCAGAGTTCATCAACCCTCTCAGCACTTCTTTAAATATCTTTAAAGGCATAGCTTTAAATATCTTTAAATATCTTTTAAAGGTAACAGCAGGAATCAACTTCAAGACCCGTGGGCAGCACTCTTCTCTGCAGCAAGTCTTCCAATAGCTATGGCTTTCAGTCATGAGAACAGGGTCACGCAGCTTCTTCTAGTCATGAAATAACAGGTTCAGGATCACATGAGTACCTCCTATGTGACTGCACCAGAGGCACCCATCTCAACTTCGGAGCCTCATTTGGATTTTAAGTTACTTCTTCTCTTCAATTCTACCCCTTCGGTACAGGAAAATAAACTATTGAATGAAAAAAAGAAAAAGTCAGGCTGTTTCTTTCCTATTTATTTTGAGAATCTAAGATTTGTCTTAGCTTCTGCTTTTGACTTGCAGGCCAGATTCTTCAGGCTACGAAATGGCTGCCAAACTGAATGTGAATGACAGTTTGCTGGCAATGAGCGCACTGCTGACAAATGCCTAACACACTGGGCATATTGTATTTGTACCATCTGGGAGAGTAAACAGTGACAGGAAATAAGCACAAACAGGTGTTAATGTCAGCCCCTTAAGGGTCATTAATGAAGTACGGCAACTGACAGCACAGAACGAGCCCACACACAAGTCCTGGCAGTCGCAGAGGAGAAGGTGTGATCCCAGCGAGTGTAAGAGCATATTGACTTCTCACACAAAAAGCTCTGTTCTTGATTGAGTCCCCGCTACATGTCCTCCTTTCTCCTCTCACCATACCACGTCCTTCGGCTGAGCTCCTGCTAAATACGCCTTCCTCTTCCCCTTCTAGGCATCAGACTCCTTCCTTCCACTAGGCAGCCACAACAAACACAGCCCTGAAACGCTGCTCTTTCTCAGAAGGTCTATTGCCTTCTGAAGACAACTGTGCCTTCATGCATCCTCCAGAAAAGAAATCCTGCCTCACTTCCTCTTTGTGCATTTTCTGAGCCGTTTCTCCCCATGCTAAAATAAAAGGACTCTGGCTTCAAGAAAGGGTGATCCGAATCACACAAAATCAGTGCTTCCCTAGTGTGTCTCCAACGTTACCCGCCCTGTCCCTGAAGAGACCTGAGAAAGGGCGATTGACAGTGCCACTGCTGCCCTTGCAGTAATATCATGCCAATCCAGACCAGAAGAGGTCCAGGCTACTACCAGGAACTGCAATATGTATCCCCAGAGAGTCTCGTAGGTGAATCCAGCCTGATACGTAACCAGGCACATTCTCTTTAAAAAGTTAAAGCGGGACATACAAAGCATTGCCCTTTTCCTCACAGAAGCTCAGAGAAGTAACAAAGCAAATGGTAATACTAAACCAACCTCATGCACAGAAGAAATAGCCGTTTGTCATAAAAACTAAGCAGAACTGACATCTCCAACTACTTCCCAGCTTTCTCTGTCCCATCCTATGCAAGAAGAGAACGCTTCCAACAGGACTCTGTTTCCAAACAAATGTTACCTGGCTCACACGCAGCTGCCTCGCAGGAACCAAGAGAGACAGAAACAAATAGGCTGTGGGGCCCTTTTCCCTCAAAGGGGGGCACATGAGTTTCACATTGCAGCATTTCAGACCCTATTAGACAGGCTATTAATATTAAAGTACAGTGGTGGGCATGTAAATTTAGCCATTCACTAGTAACAAAGCCCAATTGCTGAGTAGATTCAGCATTTCTAAAGATATTCTGATTCTGGCTAGCATTTAAGAATGGGAAAGCAAGAATGTTTTCAAGGCCAGGAAACAGTTCCCTTTCTTTATGTCTCTATTAAAAGGCTACCTGGAACACAAAGACACATTTACCCAACTCAAGAGATGACCATAACGTTAAGAAATACAGTAATTGCTTATACAGAATTGCTGTAACTATTTACGTACAACACTCCACACCTGCAGTCCTTGGGCTTTGCACCAGTGTGTATCAAAGCCCCACAGGACCAGAGACAGAGCCATGCCAAATTCTATTTTGAAAGGAAAGAAACTAAAAATAGTCAGAGCCTATTTGGCTTATTCAGGAGTGACTGGAGCGGTGTCTGCAAAGAAAGTAGCCCAAAGTCTCCAGGACTTCTTGCCCAGTGCCAAACGCCCCATTGTCACTTCAATTGAACCAGTCATACACTCTTTTGCGTTGGCCATTTTTTGAACTTAAATAATTGAGTGCTTACTTTTTGTAAAATCTTTGCAGATCACTTTTCAATTCTTCATGAATCATAATCAGGGGAAAAGGTGGGGTGGGGGGGGAAGAAAGTTACAGGAAATTGAACAAATACTTAAAAAGAGTAATCTGGTCTAACACTATGCCCACCAAAAAAAATAAAAATACTTTTTATTTGCTCCTCAGTGTGAGATTTATCCTCTACTCGTATTTTGGGTTTTTTCCTCTTTGTCTTACAGCCTTTGACCCTTCTCCAAATCTGCATTAAACATAGCAAAGTCAGACGCTCTGGGCATTAAAAATTTAAGTTAGGAATTAATAATATTAAGGTGGTTGTAATTTGGCCCCTTTGGGCGTATGTGCTGTCCTGCCACTTCTAAGTACATGAATACATCCTATTTTTCCAAACAACCTCTGCATAATTCTGTGTGGAGGACAGACAGTCTGGGAGTGTAGCAAAGCTGTGGAGTAAACAAGGCTGCTGTCTCCAGGACCCCTGAATTTTTTGTTGTAGCAGTTGGAAGACTCATAGGAAATAAGGCAGGGGAGGAATGACTGCACATTACAAATTTGCAGTGCTTAATTTTGGAGTGTCGACTTTCTTTCAAAGTAATTAATCTTTCTTTTTTACCGCAAAAATAGAAATTACAGACCACATTGATTCCTAGTTGGTGCTAAAAGAGCAGCGGCTCATGCTTGTGAGTTGTTAACCCTAAATTGGATAAGTCAGTGCTGGAGAACAAGAAACCTATTTTTGCCAGTAGATTTCACACCTGTTTTCTAGCAGTGGAAGAAGATACCAATGTGGAAAATGTAGATTCAACCCCAAGGTCTGGCAGGGATTGTTTCCTATCTTTAAAAATGGTCCTTTAACAGGCTCTTCATGTTCCTTTGCCCTCATGTTTCCTCTTTCTGCAATACCTGCTAGGGCTTCCCTGACCCAATCTACCTCTTCTTCTAGTATCTAATATGAAGGAGGCCCTCCACACACAGTGGGAACAACTGCTGAAAAATAGTTGGCCTGGAAGAAAGGACACTCTGCCATTGTGTGGGCCTGGTAGTGGTGTAAAGAGCAGCTGTAAAGGAGTAAGAGAAGATGCAGCACAGTCATTGCAAATCACACCTCTGGTCTAAATTTAGCTCTGTGCTTAAAAAAAACTTTTACTTAGCACGTACAAATCAAACTTTGTCAAAAGTTCCTAACCTGGACAGATGGAGGTACATTTTTATAGGCTAGAAAAAGGACCATCTCTGACAAAAGAGCAGTCTTCCCGCCAAATCAAAGCCTTCCATAAACAGCACACAGGTCTTCTCAATTAAAAAACCTTCTTTTTCCTCCCATGGTTAGTCCCAGAAACGGCAGAACTATTCGAGCTTAAACTTTAGATATATATTAGCCCAAGGCAGATAAACAGCATGGAAAATGTCTCCTCTGAGAGCTACACTTTTGGGGAACTGAAAACAGCATTTTATGGAGAACAGTAGCAGCCATCTTAGAAGCATGATGCAGCTGAAGAAATAACTGCTTAAAATCAAGAGTTGCTACAATTTAGCCCAACAGAGTTTGCGTGATGAAAACATTTGTGACATATACTCTTTAAATATACAGGTAAAAGAGCCAGGAATTGGTGGTATATATGAAAACAAGTTAAAACAGAGAAAGAATGACAAAGCCAGTCTTTAGAACATTAAACCTTGGATATGTTGAATGCAGAGATCACCAGGTTCATCACGCACATTAACCAAGTGTTCCACTGGTAATATGCTCTATTTTCATCAGATTTTTTAATATATTCTGGGCAGCCTTCATAGTCTTTCACACAGATGTAACACAAAATATTTCTGCTACTATCTGTAAAGCATGATGACCTCTCTATGCAGAATTTGTTCTTGATTTCTCAAACAAGGAATCCAAGATCTCCTTTCTTAGCAGATAGAGTCTTCTCGTTTCATTTCATATAAAATTTAAAGCCATCAGAAATTTTTTTATCAATTGCAGAATTGCAACTAATCTTCCTGATAAAATACATTATGCATCCTTCAGAATATATTTACACAAATATTCAGTAATTATTTTGAACTAGTTAGGAGAGCACCAGTTAGATATCAGGTCAGAATGATTCCCATAAGATTGGCCACATCAGTTCAGATCCCAAACCCAAACTCTCTGAAATCCTACCTTATAGCTGAGGCCAAAACACTGAATTTCCTCTGTTATTTTTTAATCAGGTGAGATTCAAGTTAATTCACCTGTGAGACTCAAGAAAATCAAGACTACCATCTGTGAAACAGAAGTTATTTCCCTCCTTTTGGGATGATAGTCAAGGAGGCGAAGCAAATGGAAGAGATAATTCAGGAAAGGGCATAAAGGCCTGCAGGGGCTAATTTATGTGAGACATTTAAAAGACCTTGACTCTTATAACCAGTAGCTGGTGAAAGAATGCTTCAGATAAAGGTAGGTTAATTTTCCACAAAAGCAAGACAGTTGCAAATTCCAAAGGAATAAGAGAAAAATTTTCAGGTCTGTACAGAGTGATATAGACAGGAGTCACTGGCAGTTGCCTCAGAAAGGCCAGGAGAGTTTGTGGGCTTGGGAACTGATCTACTCTCTTCTTCTCAGCATGTTATACCACGATGGCATAACGTAGAGAAGAACATGTGGTGGCATAATGCACAGAGACTTGCCCTGATACCCCCTTGGTGTTTCTGCTCAGTTGTAAAGCAGAGGAAACTAGTGACTGTGACAGCTCCTCTGGTGAGCAAGAGATGCTACCTTGGCTCCAGCGCTCAGCTCCCCTGCATGTAGAGTGCAACAGGCAAGACAGGTTGGGGGCCTCTGTTTCACTCCAGGCCTCCACATGATGTTCAGTTGCCTCTCAAGGAGGAGGCCAAAAAAGTTCCGTAATAGAGCTTTGCATTGAAAGAAGGCCTTTGGGGAGGCACAGTCCCCAGCTGTGATTTAAAACCGCAAGGCAGTGCTACTTCATACACGGAAGGAAAAAGGATCTCATAAGCATGGACAGCTCTCTGCAGTCCCGTACCTGGTCTAGGAGCACTAACATTCACTTACAAACAACAATAACACAAGAATGAGCACAGCTGAAAAACAGTCTTTGATACACATGCAAAGTTACCCAGATACTCAACATTACAATCAGAACAGAACCTTTTTTGTTCTGATAGAGCAAGTGCCTGAAAAAGAAATGTAAAGTATTTTGTCTAAATTCTGTCCTTAGTTACAAAGCCAGCTGGACAAAAGTTTAGCTAAATTAAATAGGCTAAAGAAACATCTGCTGCAGTTCGTCCATGATACGCCAACAGCACCACTCTGTGGATTAAGAGTGATTGCTTTGTTAGCTGGGAAGGTGGCTTCCCACGCCTTAGATCAACCACGCTAGAGATAGAAATGCAAATACATATTATTTTACATTATTAAATTAAATGAGTATATCCACGTGTAAAACTAGTACCACTAGAACTGAATGAACTACCCTACCTTTACAGTTGTAGTAATGTAACTGAGACTGTAATTCGGCTTGCTCAGTTCACATATGTGGCATGTTCTCTATTTATTTCACATACCTAAGTTTCAGTAATGTCAGTGAGAGGTTACATGTGCTCAACTCTGAACAGAATGCTTTAAACTCTACCAAAATGTGAATTCAACTCTCTGAACCAAGTCTTAGATTTACACCTGCAAATTCAATTAGTCATAGCTGTAGCACAACTGTGAGACGTGGTTCAAAGTTCTGGAGAAAATCAAAAACTTTAAATACTAGAGCGAACCCCTAGCTGAATTCCCCGGGTGTGCAAAACTGGGCTAGAAGGAATAGGCTTTCCAGTGCTTCCTGTTCAGGCAAGAAATCAGGAATGAGGACTGGAGATGAAACTGCAGGAAATGAGCAACTTTAAAAATCTTCCCTGTGGATTGACTGTCTCCCAGGTAGGACACCTCAGCCTGACAGCCAGCTGGCAGGACTCACTTTCAATTTGGGCCGCAGCGTGTCAGCCAGCAGTTCTACCTGATGGAGCTCAGTGGGATATGAGAAGTATTTCCTACTTCTCCACCTCCTGCTACAGCAGCTGCAAGTAGTGAGCCTGCAGGAAACGAGTGCAGGGCTGTGTGCTGCACTCTGCAGTTTCTGTCAGTCCCGTAGGGCTTTCCCCTGAACAAACCGGGGGCAGCAATAGACGTTGGAATAGACTGTGTCTTTGTAGAAAATCCTTTCGCTTGTGTTGTGCGCAACTGCAGTTCATAAGGCTTCTCTACTTTGATCATGCAGGCCCACATTAAGGGTTCATCTGTGCCTCATGTATCCGGCTGCACTTCATGGGTAGGGTATAGCCGTATATCACCTGAGGGACACCGGCAGTCTTAAGTCCCAAGATCACAGACCCAGAAATGATCTATACAGCAAGGAAAAATCATTATAACATTTGATCATATTCGGCATATTAGCTTCTGCCCATAAGATACGTTAGGAGGAAATAGACAAAAAACCCAGCCCCAAACCACGTTCGATTCTGGTTTGAGATTAGAGGAAAAAGGCGGGCTACTTCTTTTATTTCAGTTTGTTTCTCCTTCTTTGCTACAATGATAAAGCTGCACAAGCCCTCACACCCAGCAAGCATCTCTCCTGAGCTGATGTACCTGTAAGATTACACAGTATATCGAACACACAAAAAGCTTTGCTTGGATCAGCGATACACAGGCAAATACTGGACAGCTCTCACCAAGGTTACTATTTGATCCGATTTTTGTACGAGGAAATATGGCTGTTTCCCTTACGCAGCATTTTGAGACAACTAGGTACAAGTCAAACTTTTTTTCTAGCCCAGAACAGAGAAGACGGATCATGGGGATAAAAACCTAGGGGAGAAGGAAACACAGGGCAGTTCTTGGCCGTCCTTATTGGCAAAGCAGCTGACGCCCTTCCCCGGCCTGCCCATTTACGGCCCCCCTGAGCGCAGATAGACAGCTCATCTTCACCTCTCCGCAGCATGTGTAGGGAAGCTCGGCGGCAGCGTTTTCTGCACCAGTCGGGGAAGGATCGCTCTTGGCTCCGCGACGAGGCGGCACCGCGCGGAGGGCCCCTGCCTCCTTGCCGGAGAGGCACCCCGCCACGGGCAGCTGCGCCTGCTCGCGAGGAGGTTCGCGTGAGGCCACCAAACGCAGCAGAGGCAGCCGGGCCCGACGGTCGCCGGCACGGCGGGGCCGGGAGCGTTGGCACCGCCGAGCCGAGCCGAGCGCCTCCCCGGCCCAACCGCCGCGACGCCGGTCGGGGCGCGAGCCGTGTCCCCTTCCCTGGGGCCGCGGCGGGGCTGGCTCTTCCCATTGCTTCAACCTCAGGCTGTCAGGGCAGCAAACGTCTCCGGCTATGCCTCCAGTCAAATCCTAATTAAGTCCTGGGGCAAAATGTTATTAAGCCGAGCGGCAGCGATGGTAAAGACGAGCAGGAAGCATGGCCCACCCTGAAGCGAGCAAAGCGAACAAGCGGAAAACAGTTGGCGCGTGCGCGTGGGGCAGACGGAGCGGCTACCCCAAGCGCTGCCGTGGGCGCTGCGCCCCCGGCCGGCCCCCAGGACCGCGCTAGCTCGAAACGACGCAACCCCAGCCCGAGGCCTCGCTCTTCCTCAGTGCAACACTACGGCCCGCAGCGAGGCCCCCGGCAGTGCTGCAGTTCGCCGTGGCTCTGCCCGGGGAAACGGGCAGAGCTTGGGCAAGAAAGGCCCAAATTCGGGTTCGGGAACGTAGTCACCCGGCCGAGCAGGGGAAACGCTGGCAACAGACATTGGGAAATTCACTACATAACCGACTCGTTCGTGCCCACAGTGACCATAACTGCCCTACGGCTTCCTAGACAGGGCGCCTGTACGAAAAATTACGGGCCAAAACCCGTTATTTTCCAAGCACGGGGCGGGGGAACATCCCACCCCGCCCGGGCACCATAGAGCAAAGGCCCAGAGCGGCCGGCAGCCCCGGCCCGCCCCGAGCGGCGGGGGGAGGGGGAGGGGGCCCGGCAGGCGGCGGCGCTCTGGGCGGCGCTCTCCGTGGTAGGCAGGGCGGCAGCGCCACCTGGCGGCTGCGTGCGGGTCTGCCGGGCCGCCGAGGGAGCGGCGGGCGGTCGCCGGCCCGTGGCCGGCCGGGTCTGCCCGAAACGCCGCGGCGAGGGGCTGTCTGGGGAGGGAGGGCTCGTCTGCCGTCCCCTCTCTAATTCTTTTTTTGTTTTTTATTTCTCCCTCCCGGTGGGGTTTGGGCTTTTTGTAGTCCGCGTGGCCTTACGCGTGCCGGCGGCCCGTATGGGGCCTGGCAAGGCGTCAGCCCAGTGAAAACAAAGAAATCCCGTTGTGGTCTTGCACGTCATCGGAGTGACAAACTTAACGGATGACTTCAGCGTTGCTATCGGCGTTCAGCACTTCCTAGCCATTAGCAAAGCCGTCCTTGTGCCACTTGTGTCCCTTAAAAGTCAGGGCAGCCCAGAAAGCAATTTAACTGTCTGTGCACCACTTACATCTGGGCTATTAAGCTTAAACGGGCTGTACAAAAGCTCATTTTCAGTGAATGACTCAACTGGGTCTTCTTGAAAACTCGGCTGTAATTTGTTACTCATGTCCCTCTCAGTTCACTTTTCCTCATCGGCTGGGGTCCTCTCTCCCTTTCTGCAACTCAGTGTATACCCTCAGTTTTATATTTCCATATGCTCTCAGTGTATTTTACCCAAGTGTCCACACAAGCATTTTTTGACTACTTACTAAAGATCTTTCTGAATAAAGCCTTCCGCTTGAGGAGTTGGAATGCCCCTCCGACAGGTCCCTTTTGCGGGTGGCATACAAACCCCCGCGTGCTTGTGGACCGCAACGACAGCAAGGCGTACCAGAAGAAATACTCAGTTTTAATTTATAGCCTTTTTATCTCCTTCCCAAACTAAGGGACGGGATTATATTAGTACTCCTCGCTTCCCAAACATACCCCTTGGTAAGATGAATGGAGCCGCCAGAGGGCGAAGGCCTGGCACACCCTCACCCCAGCCTCTGCCAAGGGAGCCAACTGTAAAGAGAGGTCCTAAGAGGCACTAGCTGATTAGGGGTGAGGTGGAGCTAGGAGGACGGGTATGTATCGGGCAAGGTTCCAGGTGTAATTCTTCTCCACCTTGAAATGCTGGCATTTTTATTACCTTTTGTTAAGAAACAGGCACAGAGTGATCCTCATTTTGATAAGGTGTAAGTCAAATATAAATAAGGTTATTTTGTCTGAAAAAAAAAATCTAATGCATGTATTTTATTGCCTGATAATAATTTCTTGATGACTGTTTCCTGTCATGCCCATGCCCAAACCTTCCCTTATTCACACACACCTTAGCACATGAACATCTGCATCAGTAGCAGAGAGACCACACCCAATTTGTGCACATAATCATGTCTCTTGTTAGAGTCCTTAAACAGCTCTTGCAAACAGTGCTACAACAGCATGTGCAGTGGCAGGCTATATTGAAAGACTGCTGAAAGCCAAGGCTTATATCCGTTGGGTTGTGTGGATCAACGTTATAGGCTTATGGCAAGACCATCATGGGAACAAGTTAACCCAGAGATACCCTGGCTTCCCTGATTAGCATTCAGCCCTAGAGTAGCTATTTCCAAACCCTGCTGAGAACAATTCTCTCCACTGTTGCTGTCGTTCTTCATGTCTTGCTCACACAAACTTATTTTTCTAAACTGGGTTACTCACTCTGTGTATGGCGCAGTGAGTATTGCAACCTTCAGTCATCCCAAAGGCAATCATCCCTCTATTCTCTTTAAATCTCTAGGGATGCATAAGTTCATTATAATTTACATTTGCTCTTGAGCAGCATCCCTTTAGGGTTCTTAGAACTGCATGTTATATTATCCAAGTCTTTTTACCTCTAGCTGAAGGCCCCACAACTCAGACAGAGAAGGTTGCTTGATATCAGCTCTTGGCCCTCCTGCTTCATGTCAAATTTTGCTGTTAAATACACCAATATAAAACCTCCTTTGGCTACAAGTGAATTATACTTCTCATGCTCATATGTAACAAAGAACAGGAACTGACTTGTGCATTTTATTGTCATGCCCTCCATGTATAAGTAGCTGGTATGGAAAGGAAGACTCATGCATATGGAGTACAAATTCCTTCGGGGCTTTGTTTTTATTTTCAGTGCAAGTATTCATGCTGCACTGATTTGATGTGAAAATATGACTGCAGGATATGATTTCATACCATTCAAGTCAATGGGGATTCTGGAGTAATTTCAACGGGAGCAGGAAGAATCCGGCTCTTCCAGTCAGGTGACAGAAATGTGGTATGTATATACAGCCAAACGCAATCAGTGCAACCCATGAATCTGCATACTGAATGCTCACTCTGTCCTCACTGATCACAAATATTACCAGCAGAAATTAACCTCGATTTCTTTTCCTTAAGAAGCTTAATGAGGGAAAATCATGAGTTGTTGGCAGACAATTTGGGAAGAAGAAGAATGGTGAAACCCATCATATTAATTATTCGCTATAAACTGTTCACCCTGCTCTTCCTGTAGACAGTGTCTTCTCTGTCTGCATCTACCGTGAGTCCTGGCTGACACAATGCAACTGACTCCACTGAAACATTTTCCAGCCACCTCTGCTTACTGCACTCATAGCTTAAAATTTAATTTACTCATAGTTTAGCAACTTTTGTGCTAATCTGACATTTGCAAAGGGGAGATGCTGAGAAATGTGGAGAATAAAAGGGCACATCGTGGGAGGGAGAGAGGAGCAGAGTCACGCATAGGTATGCAAAACCTGCAGCAAGATGCAGCTGATAAGGATCATTTCTTTAGTCATGGAGCCTGCTCAGCAGTCCGTTTAAACCCATCTCAATGTCCAAAGAACTTCAAGGGAATAATTTATGTGCTTATGGTTTTACACACAAGTAAGTGTGCATTGGGTTCTTAAACCTCTGTATGATCTAATGAAGAAAAAATCAAAAGCTTTGGTAAACCTCCTGCATTAGAAGAAATCCTGCAACCTAGCTGGTTGACTCAGGAAGCTCTTTCCAGTGACTGATGCTTATGTCTCACAAGTATTCCCTAACAGCCGTTATTCATCAGCAGAGTTCAGCACAGGCAGACTAGAAACCCGGATCACAGAGCTGCATTTCTGAAAAATCCTGCATTGCCATTTCCCCCCTTGCCCCGTTGATATAACTGACCTGATCATCCTTCTGTTGCTGTATGTTCTTGCTTCAGCCATACTCAGCCACGTGCAGGCGTGAAATGGTATGTGAGTTGTCAGAACATGTCCATGGAGGTCAACTTCGATAGCATCACTTGCTTGAGCTGCTCTGGCCAAGAGACTTCTGTTTGTCTGCCAGGGGCAGACATAGTAAGTGTAGATCCTGACATACTCATGCTGCACTTCCTGCTGCAATTTCATGGCCTGTGGCTAAAGATCCCTTTTTTCCTTTTTCTCTATTAAGCCAGTCAGCCCTCAACCCTAAGCTGTTGAGAGAAACTCAGACTAGAACATGAACGTTACTTGTGGTGGGAGAGATACCGCTGTACACTGTAGTTACGGAAGGGACAGATTGCTGTGCTGAGGAAAGGCCTACCTCTACACTTCTAGTTATACCAGGTATATTTAAATTTACTACAAGTTGCTTTTTTATCTCAGAGGTTCTAAATCTTTGAATAGAAATAGCAGTCATAAAGTGGCCATATTGATCTCCCAAGTGATACTGCAATTTAAGAAAGGGATTTCTCAGATTATTTCTCTGTTTCCAGGCAACCTAGCTGGGGAGGAAGATAAATTAAACATTGTGCTAACAGATTGACATTTAACTTTGACAGCTATTTTTAACAAATGTAAATCTAAATTACTGCCCCCAACAGCTTCATTCAAATTCTGTGATCTCAGCTGCTTTAATACCTCTGATTAATTTCTTTTCACTTTTGCTTGAAAGACACAATCCACAAAAAGCAATCCAGAACTATTATCATTTACATGGTGATATGGGCAGGCATGATGCTTGGTAAAAAAAAAATACAAATGATGGCTCTTTCCCCAAGATGCTGACAATCTGAAGTGTAAATTGATTGTCCAAGTGTAGAAGAGAAAAGTGGGTGAATTCAATTTGTAGAGCCCAGAAATGCTGAAATTTAGTTCCCTTCCTCTTTTACAGAGGCACTTTAGAGATCACTTTCTATACAAGGCATAGTTGGAGCCTGGAGAACAGCTATAAATCCAGTGTAGAGATCAAACCAAAGAGAGTATTTGGAGCTATGCAGAATTGTTCCTATTACCAGGTAAACAATTCAATTGCTTCTTCAGTGCACCATTGCTTATTTATAAAGAATTTACAAAGAAACCTGTTTTCCTCAGACACAGGATGAATAAACATCAGTAGGTGGTTTCCTGTTCACCATATCCACACGATTTTGATCCCTGGGGAGCTCGCTCACTCTTTACCCCTTCTTGGACCAAATTACTTTCCTTCTGCCTGCTGTCTTTTCTCCTCAGCTTTTTGTTATGCTTTCACAGCTTGCCAAATAATCTTTTAGTGCCTGTTTGCCACAAGAAGGACCCTCTGCCTGTTGCCTTAGGTGGTGGTCCTATTGTTTCGGCTCTGTCCCTGTTACCATGTAAAGTTCCTTAATTGTTCTTTGTGCTGAACTGGAAATACGAATGCTTAGCATGTGTTATAACCGCGTCTGCAATTAGAGGTGATTGTTAACACTGGCTAGAAGAACACTTTACTTCATGCTTGAAGAACTTTTGTGGGTGACTGTGTTCAGACCCATTTGGCCCAGAAGGGCCAGACAGAGCAAAACAGGCTAGCTAAGGCTAGGCTTCTCCTACTGTTGGCACAACTAGAGTATTGTCTCAAACAAAAATATTACGGGGGTTCACTCTGATGAATATTTGATCAAAAAAGATTGTCTAGAATAACATGCATTTTAGCTGAGTGATGGTATTCAGTGCAAGGAGTTCAATGCACGTGATCAGCACCAAAAACAATAAGTCTATCTGTTCCTTCTGAGTAGGTGGCAAAATTCCCATGAAGTAGACCCTAGGTGGCTTCATTAGCATTTGATGAAATTTAGTATCTGTGGCATCCTGATCTGCATTACTTTGAGCTCTAGCTAAGGAAGGGTAAAATAATTACTGAATGCAAATGAGCTAATAAGGATGCTGCTTCGGAACAGATGCTAATGAAGATAAGCTTCATAATTCTCTGCTGATCTGTTTCTGATAAGGTCATGGTATGATACTTTCTCCTAGGTTTCAGTTTGTTTTGGTAAAATCCCTTGGCTTTTCAGTATCTGAACATCTTACTGTTACCTCAGATGTTTTAGCATAACTCTGTCTTCGATATATTGCCTACCAATTATGCCTTATTGTATGTATCACAATTTGGTAGACGTTAGCTGCAGGGACCTCCCTACTGACTAAAACCACCAATACGGAGATAATTTCATCTTTCCAAGGCCTGAATTGTTGCCTGCTCCCACCGAGCTCCACTGGGTCATAGGAGGGAGTACAGTCGTTCTCCTCCTTCTCCTGTGACCCAGCAATTCCCAACTGCAGATCCTAATAGTGGGGTGCCTGCGTTGCCGACATGAAAGGATACACCTTCCACTAAGGCCCTCATCTGGTGGCAACTGAAGCTGCTCCTGGGATCCTGTCACTGCCAACATGTGTTAGCTGAGAATCTGACTTACAGGGTTTTTTATCCCCTCCTTTTCATATCTTCATAAATAGCCTGTTAGTAGTGTCAGACTGCAGTGACATCTTGATCTTTTCCCTCTCTTTCCCCCTACCTCGTGGAAACTGATTTAATGTAATTGCTTTCAAGTAACATAATGAATGGGAGAAAGTCTAATGTGACCATCATCAAAAGAAACATGCTCCTCATTATTCAAAGAGGGAACCACAGAGATATCTGTTAGCCCTGGAGAATTTAAACCACTTAAAATAAGGGTCAATTTGGTGGCTATGGAAACTGTAATTATTTTACCCTCTAATAAAAGGGAAATACCAGGCTGTCGAGTGTCTGACTGTAAAATAAGAGTTACCACTGTTCATAAATGAAAGCAGAACAGGAGCGTATGCCATACATGTGGGGGATGTGCCTTGAAAGGGTCTTTTCAAAGGGCAGGCTATCTAGTAAGGCAACAGCATCAGAATTTTTGGTGCTATTTATTAGTACTATTCCTGTAGGAATCAGAACATGGATTCAGGAATAAGCGCTTTTGCTTAAGTTATAAAGGAGGAGGAACTTTACATCTGATGTCCATGAGTTATTTGGGTCTGTGGCATGGAAAGGGCTCTGGTTAATCATGGCAGAAGTTTGGATGTCCTTCCTAAAAGCTAAGCTCTCATACGAACATGGAAATATGGGGTAAAATATCTATGCCCTGTATTATATCAAAATCAGTAATTATTGTCTTCTTTCCTAGGTTGAAATAAAACCTGTGTGTGTTAATTGATTTTAATACCGGGGGAAAAGACCCCTCTAGGAAAATATTTTTAAGTAAAATTGCATAAGCTTTCCAAATCATTGTAATTGCAGAGCAGTTCAGCGGTATCACTTCAATTTTCAAAACGTAAAATTCACTTGGAAGTGCAAAAATGGGCTTCACTACTTAATGTTAGCGCTCACACGGACAAAAGAACATTAGCTACAATGTGCAAAATGCTGGTTTCAGCTGCAAAGGCAAGAGAGAACTTTCAAGTCTGTGGAAATCCCTTTTGTCATATTTTGTATTAACTCCTACAGGCAGGTCAGCAGAAACCAAGGCCTGTGTTTCTGTAAGTTTTGATTTTAACACGTGCAGCCACAGTTTAGATATCTACAAGTCTGTCTACAGTTAGGCACCTAAACAAGGTTCCTAACTTTCAGGGGCATAAACCATTTATGGCTTCCTTTTAATGCCAGTGGAAAATACTCCTGACTCATAAATGTGAGTCCAGATATGTGGCACGTCCAACAGCACCCTGGTACCTGGAACGGATTAAGGTTCGATACATGACGGTGTCTGTCCTGCTCCTTGTGCAAGAATTTGCGTAGACAGGCTTCTTTATTTTGGGAAAGCACAGATATCATATTAAAACAATGCTTCATTTGTTGTAAAGATGTTTCAAGTGGGCCAATTTCAAATAACCACTTTTACATGTGGGAAAATTCTTTTATTCTCCCACTACTCTGTCAGGAGTAAACAGGCCAATGGGTGGCAGTGTGGCACATGGCAGGACAGGAATCGAGCAGCACAAATAAATGGGTAAGTCAGACGGAGGCAGAAAAACCCACATGAAACATGAATATTAAATGCATCTGTGTATTTGGGGTTCAGAAAAAATGGTACTTTGCATTGAGCTTCCAGTTCATTTCATGGTTATTGTAAACCAACTGCCTTATTTTTAAAGTAAATGGCTTGAAAATGTTTTAAGAGTTGTATTCCTCAGTAGAGCATGAAGGCCTCTCACTGGGACACTGTATAACCAATCTAGTTTTTGTGTGCTGAGCAGAGTGGATTGAAGATTTGCTCTGACACTGTCTGTCGCTGGAGCATTAGATATCAAATAAGCACTGACTTCCCTCAAATAAATTCAGTTTTTTGTTAAACACTGACAATATTGGTTTTCCAGTATTTTTACCTGTACACCTGTAAGGAGGAATCATTTTTAATAAAAATCTACATTTTCCATTGATACAAAAAATAACCAGCCACCTCCACTCTCTGCACAGTGCACGGTTCCTGCTGATTTCAGGGATGATGATTGAATCCAGCAAGCAGAATTGTTCACTTTATTAGTATAAGAAGGCTATTTACTGTAGTATGTATCTCCAATCCTATTGCTAAAACTCAGGTTGCTCATACTTTTATATTTTGGAAAAGCCTTATGGTCCTTATATGTAGGGGCATGTGCTGCCTAGCGGGGTGCTTTGGTACACAGGAGAGTTAGAAGTCCGGTAAAACTGCACTGAGGAAGCTAAACCGAATGCATGCAACAGCCAGAAGCACTTTTAAGGAAATGGGGAAGAGCACAGTGCATTTCCACAAATAAACAGATCATTTAACTGTGAAGCCTATTTGTTCCAAAGGAAAAGGAGCATTTGAGGCAGCAACAGAGCTACATTTTCTAGGACTGGAACTCTGTCATTGTCCTGTACCCTTCAAAAATGTCTTTCCAAGACATTTCTGTGCAATAATTCCTGAGAAGAACAATATCTTTACCTTGCACTCACGCTATGTACCATTGCAGTACACATGCTGCAGTACTCCAAAGCAAGACTATCCAGGTGCAAGTGGAAAATGCTACAGAAATTCCATTCGTCAACATAAATCATCAGCTAAAACATGTCTTACTAAAGCAATTTCAACAACTCTAAGTGACTTTTACCCAAGGTTCATTTTTCAAGGTTGTTTCAGAAGGCTTTAAACAAAGATACTGTTTTTTCTCTGCCAGTGGTGAGAATTTCCCATGTTGAATTTCCCATAATCTACGCATTGAGAAATCCACTTAGGGAGATATCATTACCAGCAAAATACTGACATGTTCCTGGAAAGCAGATGTGCTGTGGAAACATCTGTGCTATATATTTAGATCAGATTGTAAGGGGGGGGAGGGGGGATTTCTAGTTTCCGTGAAGGTCTTCTAAAGAATCATCATGAAATTTCTGAACAGATTTTCCTGGAATGACATAAACAAACGTTATATATCACAAAGGACCCAACAAAATAATATGAAAAAAAATTATGAAGTGTTTTATCCTAGCAACATAAGATCTTAATATGAAAAAATGCATATGCATTATATATGATACATTATACTATACATTATATATTATTATATATTATGCATTACATTTAATTATATTAATAATCTGAAAGTAAACTCTGGACCATACGACCTCACCAGCTGCCAACAGCTAGAGAGGCAATGACTGAACTCAGTGATCATTCTGAGAGCAGCGTCTCTATGGGAGATCCTGCACAGAGTAATACATATTAATCATCACATAAATTTTAAGGGGACAGTTTGAAAAGCACGCTTTGATGCTCCTGCCTTGGCAGAAGTCTCCTTGTCAGTCTAACAAACAAATCAAATGCAGTAAGGATGGCTAACTTGCTTCCAGGGGAAGGATGTAGTCTGACAGATCTGCAGTTAAGTTTGTATTTTAAAACTAGGAACCTCAAGTTTGTGCAGCTACAGTTGGAGACAGCTAACAAATGTAGTGGCCTGGATCCTACATGCCAGAATTGTCATGCTTCTCACTGAAAAAGAAGTTGCAATTAATTAAGCCAGGCTTTGACCTTTGGTGTTCCAGTAAGGTTCCTTAAAGTCCCATGAGGAGGGAGGTGCAATTCATTGATTAAAATCCCATCTGGCCTGATTTGCAGTCAGGCTAAAGCATTTTATGCCAACCACTTTCACATTGTGACAGAACTATTAGCATACCTGACAATGAAACACATAAAAAAAGATTGAAATGTGAAGCCAGAGAAAACAGCAGTGCCATCTAAAATTAAATGTTTATTGAGGAGAGCAGGCCCCCTGGAAAAGACTGAAATAATAGAAATGTGCCCCTCCACCAATCTAGTAGTTTAAAAATTATTTGCATAGCATCAGCCACCATTGCCAATGGCAATGATCTGTTGTGCTGACAGTTCAGTTGTCCCTTCTCATGCTATTGCTGCCTTTTGGCCATCAGTATAAAATGTAACAAAAATTATAAGCCCTGGCCCATTTAATAGCATGCTGCACTTTTTAAATGCTATGCACATATTCTTTGGTTAACCCATAGAGCAGACTTGGAGGCAAGTAATTACTTGCATTAGTTTTATACATTCAAAAATATATAGGATCTGAGCAGAACGTTTTAATTCCGGACAGAGAACTTCGGTCTCCATTTTGCAGACTTGCAGTTTGTGTATCTTATTTATCATGACTGGAGGTACTCTTGCAAGCATTCTACATTTTAAATGTCAAAAACTTCAGAAATTTTCCATGTAAAGCACCAAATGAATGTGCAAGGCTGTCTATGACTTGCTTTGAGTCTAGATTATGAAGAGCAAGATACACATCCCAGCATTTCTATAGCATTCCTTGCTGTATTCCATTATCCTTGTGAGCTGACAAATCTTTTAACCCATGCTTTGCCAACTGAAAAAGAGCTATATCCTCTCCAATTAATGACAGCTATCAAAAATGTCTCTGTAAGGGGGAAAATATCAGCTACAGTCAAAATTGCCCTTCCCTTTTAGTTGTAATCCTTATCATCAGCACATACGACTCTTCTTTTAACCTTCTCTATGTTCTGTCATGTGAACCGAGCAGAATAAACAGAAGTTCCCTTATGTTTTGTTTCAGGAAATCTGCAGTAAAGTTCCCCAAGGCTGTTGTCTAGCCAGCCTGGAATATTAACAAACCAATGTGTGACATGCAGAACTGATTTAATGGCTTTTGTCAGCTGCAGAACAGGCTTTGACTAAAGCGTACAGTACAGATCCTGTTGGAGGACCTGCCAAAAGTTTTTCCTAGTAGCTGGGCAGAAGGATTAAAGGAGGCAAAACCCTGCGAGAGGAGTTTACAAAATGCTGGCTGTTTCAAACCTGAGTTGGGTTTTGAGCTTGTTAGGCCAAGCCTTGTTTACACCTGTACTAATAAAGAAAATTGGCCAGGAACTTTTGAGGCCGACTGGCTCACCTTAGGTCAAATCCTTATGGCTAAGCCTTCTCCTCCCGAATATTTTTTCTCCATCTGGACTGCCCGATGGGAACAGTTTATGTCCTATGGTTATTCCAAGCCATGCCAAGATACTACTTTGGAAAGCGCTAGCTGGAATCGGCCGGGATCACGCTCTGGCTCTAACACCAATGTCCAGACACACACTGTGGCCTTGTCCTGTGTACTCAGGCAGGGGCATATTTGTTAACCAAGAGCCCGCTCTGTAACTGTTAGATTCCAGTGCTCAGTGAATTTAAGTATGCATTTCATTTTTTATTCTTATCTTTTTAAAACTTTTAAAAACATACAAGCTAAAAAACTATGCCTAAGAAGGCACAACACCTGCTAATACCTACTAATCCTTCCATTTACAGCCTTTATAGTCAGACTGAATGTCATAAAACTGGCAACAAGAGGTACTCAAAATGTTTCCCCTGGGCAGGATCTATTTGGTTTTAAAGAGCAAAAGTTGATAACTTTCCCTGCTAAAAAATCTCAAAGGAACGTGGCACAGTTTTGATGTATTAAACCAGAATCTTGTGGACATTTACAAGTTTTCCGATAGTGATGTGTGTTCCTGCATAATGAATTCCAGCACTTTGACACTAGAATATTTTCCTCACATTTTGCAGATCCTTAGAAATAGTCCTTACACCTTCTGGGCTAACAAACACTTATAACCAAGCTATCTATTAGGTTAGGGCTATGACTTTACTGGACTGAATTTTTGAACATATCTTTCTGAATTAGCAGGACTTGTAATAACAAAGAAACAGCCATGAATTCATCATGCATCATATTTTTTTTCCCTAAGTTGCCCCAGGAGCAGGATCTGACAATATTTGTCCTAAGGTGCTAAACTTTGATGTTTTTGTTTCTCAAGGAGGTATTTGATCTCTGGCTGTCCTTCTCTATTTTTCTGCTGTATTACAGACCAGACAGAGACTTTCAGCCAATCTATGCATGCATAGCCAGATTTTTTTTGGTGCTGATGCTGAGAGAGAGAATAGATGGTGTATGTCGCTACAGTTGAAGGACTGACGACAGTCGATTTGATCTCAGGCATAAACTAGGGCACCTGTGAGAACTGCTGAAACACAGGTCTCCAGAACATCTCTCCTGAAGAAAGAAAAGAGTTTTCACCCATGACACAAAAGAAGTTGCTTTTCAGCATTGACAGTGGGCTTTCTTCATTAGCACTGTTTTCCATGCCTCCTTTACATTTACCATGCTCTCAGAAAACCATGGCTTTCTTTCACATTTTATCTTCAGAATAAAATTCCTGTTCTCCTGTGTACTCCTCATCTGCAAAACAAAGCCCCTGGATGAAGGTAGGAGATGATTAAGAAACTGATGAAAGAAGGGCTTAAAACTATAAATAGCAGCTTTTATTGTGTCACTCTGGCCTAACATACTAGAAGCACCTGGCAATATAGATTTCGGTAACATTCCCTAACACCTGGTGTATTCCATTATATTTAAAAGAGACATCATTCTCCACAGTTAGACTGGCAGATGAAAATTTGGTTCAGAAAAAAGGTTAAGGCATTTTTCATTGCCATTCACTGCCATTGGGTTCTGCTCCCACATGTCATTTGAGGGATTATTCTAAATGGGTGCTGATCACAATAGGACCCTGAGAAAGAGACCTCAAAGATCAGGCTCTGTGTTGGTAAAGAAAGTAATAGCAAGTCTACATCAGTGATCAGGAAAAGCATGCATATGGTTAAAACAGGGCATTCCATAATTTTGGTTTGTTGCTCCTTTATTTTCCCTCTTTGCCGGAAGTGGTCTACTCAAAGCTCATGATCCTTTAGAGTACATTTTCCCTACTAGTGTCTCATCCGTTTTTTCTTTTTAGCCAAAGATCTCATGGTAGGGGACCCAAAATCAGGAAAAATGTCATGTGCCTGGAGAGGAAGGGCTACCTAGCATCCCTGGCCTCACACTTTCTAGTGGGGCCAATGTGAGCACAGGGCCCAGCAGGCATGTCTGCAGAGCAGAGTGTGCCGCTGTCCTTTATTGCCCTGGGTAGGCAGGCTGCTTTGTCTGTGACCTACTGCATTTGGCAGTAGTCACAGAGCAGGAGAGAGGATATTTCCATTGGTGGCTTTGCATGAGGCAGCAGGTCCTTCTGTCTCTCTACAACTATTTAGCAATTAGCCAATATTAGAACAGGGTACAGGGAACCATGCAAATCAAAAACTGCAAGGTCCTGGAAATGGAGATGCCATGTGTCCAGCCTCAGAAATACAGAATATGGAAAAGAAAATACAGGAAATGGGGAGAGATGAGCATGCATGGTGTTGGGAGTCGTAGTTTAGAAAGCAAGACTCCTACTTGAAAATGTAGCTCAAGGTATAGGTCTGAGACTAAAGTCCTAGTTGTAGCTGGGGCTGAGAGATAATGTAGGTTTTGTTCACAAATATTTGGGAAAGTTATATGGCTTAGAGCAGAGTGAGGTTTGCTTGTTGGCAGGGAAGTAGCCCTTGAAAGGACTTCACTTCCAAGAGGTTCTGTCTAACCTTTCTCCCATTGTCAGGGCCAGTGACCCAAATCAGGAGGAGAGGTGGTGAGCACTGCAGCATGAAGTGCTGTAAAAATAAAGCTACGTTATGAGAAAGTAGTCTACAAAATGCAAAAACAGAATGCTGACAGCACAAGTAGAAAGTAAAGTCGTGTCCTTTTATCTGGCTGGATATGACTCCGTGCTCAAACTACATGTTCAGCAGAAAAAGCAATTTGAACCACGTAAGGCAGAAGTGCTTGTGATGAAAGCAAATTACTTCCATGGCTTTCATCTCTCTCTGCGACATCAGACTCTTTATTACACTTAAATCGACTTACTCTTCTGAATTACTTTCTGTCCAGCAGGGTTTTTCCGGAGCAGATCTGCCACGATAACATTTTGTATTGACGTGTACAAAGAGAATTTGGCTACTGTGATAAATATCTCTTAAAGGGAAAGCGCACACAGCACTGTTTTTTTTTTTTTTCATTTGGTTATATTTTTAGCAATGAATGTAATGCTGGAGGGAAGTATGAGACTGGCAGATCTTTAAGGGAGAAATCCTAACCCAGCAAACATTTTAGTCTTTGCATCTGTCTAGTAAACAATGAATTGCAACGTCAGTAGTAGCTTGTGGTTGCAATTATATGCAGAAGAAGACCTCTTGTAGGCTATTATCCAGAAACATGCAGGTGAATGAGTTTGTAACTCCATAAATAGTTTTAAAAAGTAATCAGGACAAATGCCTAGCTGAGAAACAGGTGCACAGGCAAATATGTGCCTGAGCCAAGTGATCACTGTAAAAGTGAAAAAGTTAAAACTGGGCCAAGATCCTGAGTTAAATGGTGATAAGGCACAACCTTAGTTACTGTTGCCATGGTTTCTGCTCAGCTCTCATGGCAAGCTCTGCGCTAGGCTTTCACACCTCCAGGCATGCCATGTCAAGATGGTCTGGGAACTGCTACAACTCTTGGGACACTGCCAGCCAGGAGCCTCTGCCACCTCAGTTGCTGCTCTGTGCCTTCCAGCTTGTGAAACGATACATTTCCATAAGGCCTGCCGCTGGTGTTGATATCATTAGGGCAGCAGTATTACAGTCCTCAGAAATGCAAAGTGATAGTTGGCAGTTTGGTTTGCCTTCTGTCACTGTTTTGTAGGCATCTTCTGTGCCTTCTGCGGTAGATCTACAGAGTTCCTCCAGCAGTTTGTAGTGGCCCATGCCAGCATATAACAGCCTCTAAAGACAAGATTGGAAAACAGGAGCAGACCTCAGCTAGTCTTCCCCAATGAAAAGATACAGACTGGGATTTGATTACTAATGTAAAACATAGCCATGTTCTGTAAGATGGGGCAGTGGGGGCAGAGCCCAGGGAGGCTTCCCTGTGGTAGCAGAAACCTCAGCAGAGACAGCCACACAGCGCAGCGCTTTTCAAATGAGCTTGAGAAATGCTTTGCAAAACTGGCTTGCCTGTAGGGTGGCTGAAGTGTGGCACATGGGTACCGGCCGCCAGCCATAGGCAGCCCGCTCTGACCTCCCTGCACTGCTTTTCCTGGGGTTCGGGGAGCTGCGGCCAGGTTGGGGCTCCTTTGTGGTGCTCCCTGATATGTGCACAGACAGACTTTTTTGTTGTTCAGCCAGTCTCTTCCTGATTGTGGGCTTTCTGGCTCTCCAGAGAAAAAGATAAGGGCTGAAGTGCTGCAAAGCTGTTTGGACCCTTAAACTTTTTAAGGGAAGCCATTTGGTTCTCTGTTTTTTCAGGAGTAAACAGGAAATATTAATAGGTGAACATACTCTTCTACTTTAAAATAAGGTCGTACTGCAGAGAGGTGTCTCCCGGAAAGCAACCTACTAGAGAATAAAAGTTATAGCAATGGGAGTCAAAGGAGTGTTTAGAATCAGGGTTCCCAAACCTTTATTCATGTGGGACTACTTCCTGGTTAGTATATAAAGCTGGCACCACACTACAGAATTAATATGTAGTGCAGCACCTTTTATTTAATGGCATACTTGAATTAAGATGTTTGTTAGCAAGTCACGGGTAAATGCTTCATTGGATGCAAGTGAAAGGCTGGGAAAGTTGTAAGAAGAATGCAGATAGGCAGGCAGAGTGAGTCTGGAGTTTACAGTCGGACCCCTAATGTTGTTGTGACTCCAGAAACAGGTGGGAGGAAATTGCGTGGCTCTTTTGCTTGGCTATTCCTAGAGCACAGCAGGAAAAGGGGGAGCCTCTTCACTTATGATATCAGCGTGTGGGGTTGAACAGGTTCATTGCAAAGCTGCATCACTTTTTCGGAAATGCTCAGTTGCAATGTTTCAGTCTGTTTTGTCTGATGTAAGTAAATAACACTTTGGAGTCAAAGTAAGTTCCCCAGGCATCTTGGGTGATAAAAGATATTCCATTGTGAATTGAGATCCAGTATGGTAGTTACAACAGTCAGCATGTCCTCCCCTAAAGACAAGGAGAGGGAATGAAAGAATACATTATTCAGTAGCCTTAGATAGCTGTGCAGGCCACAGGACAGTGGCTGAGGAAACAGGACATAGAACAGTGATGAATAAAATAAGAAATCTCTGAAGAGAAAGTAGACAAGTGACAGGAGCATTGGTTCTGTCATATGGAATAACATGTAACGTTTGTCAAAATGCAGTGCTGGACCCATGGTATCTGCCACGGCTGTTGACATGTTTCTCTTCTTGAGAATCTTGAGCTCTCTCCTTGAGCTTCCACGGAAAACAAACCTGGCACTTGAACTTCTGTGAGAGGAAGAAAAACATCTCTGTTCACATTAATTATGTATCTTAAAATAAGCTGATCCCTTTGATTGTTGTATAGGATATTGTTTTCAAGAGGAAGAAATTAAAATTTCTTGCGTATTTTAAAACTGAAGATCTATGATAATAAGGAAATACACACAGCTCTAAATGAGCCCTAATGTGCTATTATGTATTTAACAAACCAATTAAATACACAATTCACTCTCATTTTAGCTGAGGGAGAATATTTTTCCTGACAGCAGCTGCACTATATGCAAGCACAGTCAAAAAATACCCATGTTTTAGTGCTAAAAGGTTCTACCAGCTTCAATTTTCAAGCTGAAGTTTTTTTATTTCAATAGGTAAAAAAATATATTTTCTCTCAAACATTTCACTTTCTGCTATCAAACTGTGCTGACAAATCTCAGTGGACAATAGTTGAACCTATATAAAATGCCGCTACTAACATATTTTTGAAAAAGTATAACTTAGCTTCCCTGTAGAGAATTTAGGGGCCAGTAATCTTGGGAAGGATTACAAATAAATAAGTTTACCTAAACACTAGATCAGATAGATTACTATAATTCTGTTACTAATATGACAGCATGCCAAAATCAAAGCATTTAATTTATTTTTTTGACTGTAAATGTTGAGTACACAACATATAAAACAAAAGAACCATTTGGCTGTAAAATTCATTCCAACTCAAATATTCTTCCTAAAAAAGGATTAATCAATAGCTCAGAAGACAAGATCAATTGTTTAAATGTAAATTAACTCAGTCATGATCTCTTTTCGTTTTAGAAACAAGTTTGACGCAATTAATTCAATATTCATGCTCCAAAGCAAGGACTTGTGAAGAGAGCTAAAGGACTGAATATCAATGAACGCTAATGGAATTCAAAGCATTTTCTCTGACAATCCCACCATCCTAAATGGCAAGGTTATATACAGAGACAGAATTGCACATCTGGTGCGTTACAGTAACAGTTACAGTAACAGCGAAACTGAATCAGGTAACACCCATCTGCAGGAGAGCGGCTCAAAGTGAAGAAAAATAAAAGACCACCTGGTTTCTTTCTAGTCAGCGTCCTCCCAAAGGGAGTTCTTAAGACTAACAGTTGCCCAGGCTCTTTGGACCGCCAAAAAGACGTGCAGAGGGTTGATGCTCCACATCTTCTCCTTCCCTCTCAGCAACCGGCAGCATCTGCAACACAGGTAGGGATCGAAGGGCCCGAGGGCTGGTTCTCTCCATCACCCATGCTGGAAGAAAGCAATGAGAGCTACTTACTGGGAGCAGACAGAAGGAGGCAGAGTGAGTAGAAAACACAGTAAGTCTAGGCAGAAATAGCTCTTCATTGGTTGAACTGGGGGGAGGGAGTCCTTTAGAGCATGAGAGAAGAAGTACTCCAGACTGCTAGTCCTGACTATCCTTCTCACCTTTTAATCTATGAAAGTAAGAGCACAGTATTCATAAAAGCAAATCCTCCATCTCCAGAAAGCTGTGTTTCAGGCAAAATCCCAGAATCTTACTGCAGGAAGGATTCTCTGAATTCAGACAGTATCAGATAAATCTATATTCAATAAGAGTTTTTTTTTTACGTGAGGCTTATTAACAAAATGGTATTTTACCAAAATATAGCAGTTACAGAGTAAAAAAAACAGCACTTAGTAATGCTCAGACTGCCTTCGTTCTTACATTTATTTTCTATTCATTTGCTTTGGCTTCAGCAAATAAATGTAAACACTTTTGGACTTTAGGTACAGATTGCCTTCCAATTAAGTATTTATGTAATGCAATGTAGTGTAGGGTAGCAATGCTGAGAAATGTAATACATTATTTGTAAATAACACCCAGTGTCTTTAGGAAGATCCCAGCTAAGCACATAATAACCTGTACTATAACAACTGTCTAGATTACATTCATTTACTAAATAATCTTTCTATCCTGACAGCAGGCAAACTATTGTATCCATTTATTTTCTACATCTATGAGTTTAAGTCATATCTGAAGAGGATCCTGCTTCATTCTGAACTCTGTTTCTGCCATATTCTCCAAGCTTTGCTTTAGATTTTGGAGATAAATATTCAGCCTGAAGTTATAACATGAAAAAAATCACACAAAAATTACTACTTTCATGATAGTGCAGCTGCTGTCTTCTAACATCTGCATCAAAGATAACTATAGGGAATGTTTTGGACTTGTCTTTATTTTTAGTGGATTTCTTGTGCTTTGAGAAGAGTATAGCGCCATTAAAGTGCAACCTTTCATAATCCCACACAGTGAGCCAGAGGAGACAGTTTGACCAAGTCTTTTGCTATCCAGCTCGCCTTTTTCTGCCCGTTAAGTCTTCAGCAAGATCCATAGTAACTTCATTGCCTTGCACTGCAGTGATCATTTGCTAGGAAAGGAAATGCTTTCTCAGCCTGCTCAGTAGTCAGGCTGAAACCAACTGTCAGTTTTGGAGTCATGAAAGATTTCCTAGCTTATCATCAGCAGGACTGTTGAAGAAGGGGAGTTTTACACTACTGTGCATCTCTTCTTGGGCACTTTGGGGGTAATAAATTCCTCCTGCCACATGACCGTCTGCACCTGCAGGGCAGTGGGCTTGGTGCTCAAGGCAGTCACTCTCACTCCTTCCTCCCTCGGAGACTCAGAGATGGTTGTCTGCAAACATCGAGGAAATGCACAGGGCAAGCTTTTCACAGAAGGCCTACATTTCAGCCAGCGGTTCAGCTCTGCTGGCTGAGTTTAGATGATCCAACATATAAGGATTTGCAAAAAGCAAATTATTTTTCCACCTTCATCTGCACCCCGAGCTACCAAACAAGAAATCACAGAGATTTTCCGAAACACATAACAATTTTTTACAAAGAGCTTGCCACTATATATCAGATGATCATAGAAAATAATAAGTGAGCAGTTTACTTCTGCCTGCCCACATAAAAAGAACTGTGTTCAGTGTCTTGCTTTACATTCTTTCAGACTCGTGCAGGCACGGTAGGGGTTCTTCTTATCAAAGGAAATGCAGATTCAACACTAGGTTTTAAGCTGTGGGCTTTAGGACATCACAGTTCTTGAAATATATTGTGAATTGTAGCAGCAAAAAAGATGATGCCTTTTCCTTCTGCAAACCTGAGTTTAAATCTTCCCCTTGGCTACAAACATTCATGAACATGGGGCTCCGAGCCTGCTTTTCTTCTTTTGTCATGCATCACAGAGCTGTTGCAAACCAGCATGGCCTGCAACTTCTGTTAAGAGGGACCAAACACCAGAAAAGAAGAGGAGGCTTTAAAGGCCAGGAGGTAAAAGGGTACGAGGAAAGGGAGAATGAGCTGGCAAGGAACGTGACAGTATGGTGGGAGGGGTACAGAAAATAATTGCTTGTTCTGTGCCTTCCTGTTGTAGATGTTTAGTCCTTTTCACTAGTGAATAACAGACCTCTCATAGGTCTTCTTTTTTAATCCTTCAGTCAACAAACTGGAACAATCCATGCTAGCAGCAAATACTGCAAACTGTTTTGGATTACAGACATTATAGAAAATTTCCTCTCTAGTTCTGCCTGGCAACATTTAACTATTGTAAACATGATGTCATATGATCTTTCTGCATCTGGTCGCTAACACGGTCTTGTCTGGGATTTGCCTGAGAGCATCAGTGTTTTGTCTTCCTTCCTTATGTTTTGAGCAAACTACAGAATCAGGAGTCACGTCTGATGATCTAGAAGCTGTCTGGGTATCAAACTACACGTGCATTTCTGCATGAGTGACTGTAGCCTGCTTTTTACCATTCTGCTTTTTACCATTCTTTGACTCCTGTTTTTCTTTTCTGGAAAGACCTAAACTTGAGAATACACATTACAATTAACACAATTAAGCCAAATACTCAAAACTTTTTAGGTCCCCATCTCCCACTGATTTCAGTTATGCATCTGAAATTCCCTGGAATATGAATGTGGAACCCACAAGAGCAGGCTACTTCTGGTGAGGAGTAAAAGGTGTCTGATGAGAAGTTTATAGAGGAGAAAGGGCCACAGCGGGCAGTTCTCATTCATCTGCCAGCTACCAGTCTTTCCTTCACATAATCTTATACTGGTCAGTGGAGAGCAAGCTCAGTTCACGGGGCTGACTCTTCTCCTTATTTCGTATCCAGCAAGCTGGCTCAAAGATCTCTAAAAAGATGTTTCATTCTTTCCTAATATAATGTTTCCATATAAGTTATCACTGCTGTTGCCACAGAGATGGTATGCAATGGTGAATGAGAATAAAAGAGGTCCTTAGGTTCAGAAAACATACTCTTAGTAACATAGTATGAAGGAGTTTGAAAACTGTGCTCTGCCTTTCCCCATAGCTATGCCATTTTTTTCTCTTCCTTACACAAAGGTGAGCTGAAAAGCAAATGCAAGATACATCTTGTGTCAATATCTAATGGTGAAGAGAGAATATGCTTATTACTTCCTTTAAAAGACTGTTACCCTCAACTGAGTAAACAAATCTGATAGTGTACCACTAGGGTTGACTCAGGAGCTACACACAGGAGCAGGATGACACTGTTTTCAGAAAAACCTTCACCCTCTTTATTTTCCGCAACATCATGAAGAGTTAACATCCAGAGCACAGTTCCTTGGAATTCAAAACAGCTACTGATCATGATACTCCCATGGGCAGGATAGGAGTCATTTGCCACAAACCAGCACTGAAGAACCTTTGTTTGCCTAGAGGCTGACGCCATGCAGGAACACTTTGGTTGGGGATCTCTCCTTCCTTTGCTGTACGTTCTTCAGACTGTATTGTTGTCTTTCTGCATTTAACCTGGAAAAATACATAAATTAACTCAGACCCAGAACAAACTAGCATGTCATAATGCCCATACCTAAACAGGGGTTTGAACAAACTTCTAAATGAAGCTTATACATCCTATTGTCACCTAGAACTGCAAAAACTAATTGTGCTTTATGTCGCCAAGTTATTTTCCATTGTTCATATTTAAAGAGGTCTTACGCTTTACTGTTGCAAAACTGTGAGCGCTCACTCCTCAGTCACTGCTAATTCCACCAGCAGGAAGCAAAACCTTTGTGACATGCACAGTTATCTGTATGTACACAGTCACATTTAATTATTGACCATGGCAGCTTTTCTTTCAAGTGATTGCCTTTTGTAAGTGGATTCCCTGATGGTGTTATTATGCTGCATATTAAGAGGTCTTCTGCCAACCTTGGACATGGGACTTCTTGAGCTTGGATAGCAAGTGGCCATTAAATGTCCCACAGTTGCTAAGGGCTTCCTCTTCCTTTCCACCTCCTCAGCAACAAATACGTACGTCTCTACAGGTTTCCATACAAGACTATTCTATTGCCCTTTCCCACTTCTCTGCTTCTAAATCAACTTTTGGATTTGTATTGTATCACATCTTTTCCTTTTTGTATTGTATCACATCTTTTCCTTATCACGCACTTTTCAGCACAGAAGAGTACACTGCCATCCCTTGTGATTCTGTGAAGTCCAGATCTATCACAAGACAACAGAACGTGGGAAGTTTGCTGTAAATAGAAATGCACTGAATTCGTTGCTAGTGAATAACTCTGCAGTTGCAAAGTATTTTTCCCAAAACACCAACCAAGATTAGCTTTCACAGGAGGAAAGAACAGGGTGACTCACCAATGAAAGGCAAAGATACTAATCAAAGGCAACTTTAGCAGCCCTGAAATACAGCTTCCTCAGCAAGCAATGTTCTCTCCTACTGGGAGAGAAGAGTGAATAGCCTAACATGATTCACTTCAAGTAAACTTGGTCTCTCAGTCTGAACTGTACAGAGAGTGGAAGAATATGCAATGCAAAATATATGGCCAGGCTGGAAGGAGAAGGAAATGGGAGGTGTGTTGTACTACAGGGGCAAGACTCTATAATGGAGCTCTTCTCAGTTATGGGTCCTGCTGACTTCTAAGCACAATGAATCTAAAAATGAAAAGACTTTGCTTACACAGCCTAACTGCAGAGAAGTGCTCTGTCCCAGCAGCCGTTTAAACAGATGTCAGGGGTTTGCTACCAATCAGTCTTCTCCTTCAGGCTCAAAGGCTCTCGTGGAGTTCCAGGTCGGGAAGTGGTCAAAAAATACAGTCTTATCCTTGAAAAGAAACACCAATTCATCTTCATCCTTTCCCCATCCTCAGCCTGCCTAACGAATGGGAGTAGATGCCTATTTTCGGTGAGGCAGCGCTTGTCAGCTCCATAACTGTTAGCACGAGATTAATTCTTTCTCTTACTTCAACCATTAGCTACACCTTCCACTAGCAGTCTCACAAGAACAATGAAGGGCAAATATCTGAATTAGAAAGAACTGGAGATGGAGATTGCTGTAGTCCCTTTTCCTAACAGATGGTTCACTTTGGCCTTTAAGACATGTCCCCACAGTAGGAGGCTCTGCTGAAGAGCAGGATGCCAGAAGGATCCCAAAGGAGTACTGTGTCTCCATCAGTACCCTGGCAACCATGAGCCCCACTTCTGTTCTCACATCCTTTTAACTGCAATCTGTATGGGAAGCAACTCTCTTTTGTGGGCTGTCTTGGGCTCCGGGGAAAGCAGATATGCTTCCTTTCCTACAGTAACACTTGCATGAATATACTCAGAACAGCATGCTATGAACTGAGACCATGTTGTAGATACTCTAAAAGTAATCTATTATGTAAAGAATATCATGTTAGCTGTTGATCTTTTCTCTTCTTGTATTGAAGACTACATCTGCATTCTTACATGAATGAAGGCTACACGAAAACATGAGGCTCCATGTTTTGATTGAACACTGAACTGAGATTGCTATTTGTATGTTTTACTACTACATCTGAGGCAAGAGATTCCTCAAAAACTCCCCTGCTGTCAAAACATATATATCCATTAAGGAAATTGCCTCATTTAATGGATTTGTTTTTATTACCAGCTTCCTGGATACCATCTACTTTTTTCATGAGGTAACACTTTTCCATAGTCCATCTTATGGAACATCACCATCAGTGAGTATCTTTTCGTTTGAGTTTGATTTATCTGTCATCAGTGTTGCTCCTGTGTTTTCCTTTAGTTTCATGAAGGGCCAGCTGCTACAGCGTGCTCTCAATTTGTGGTCAAGGACACCAGCTTCTCATGAGGCAAACAAGTTTTCAAAAGCTGTAAACAGATTATACGTTCAGCATGACTGTTCAATGTCAGGAAAAAGAAAGGTCAGATATCTGGTATTGCGAAGCGCTGTCAGGTCACTCTAATGAGTCTCTGCCAACAGAGGAAATCAGAGATCAGGAGTTCATCATTGTCTTCTGGAAATAACAACTGGAACAGCAAAAAAAAAAAAAAAAAAACAGGAGGGGGCACAACACACTGTTTCAGGACTTTCACAGAAAATCCATAGAGACTACCTTAATGTTTTTTCTGATTTCTAGGATCACTGAAAAGAAGAAGATCACAGGCCAAGACACGGAGTCAGATCTGATAGGCCAAGGCAGTTTGTAACTGTGAATCTGATCTCAAAGGAAGCAAGCACGGCACTGGACAGGAGTGCAGTTGTGCCTCTGCCCCGTTGGAGTGGGCAGCTCATTGAGCCTCAGCTGTTGGGAAGGGACTTACATGCCATGGAGCATCCAAGACTGAAAGAGTCTCCAGCCACCAAAAATAGGAGGGGATGGGAAACAGAACAAGGTAAAAAGATATGAGGAGGAACAGCCAAAAGAGGGGTAAAAAGGCAGATAAGAAAAAATATACTATTGAAATGAAAGAACACAGGATAAAATGAAGGAGAGTTACACAGTATTAGGTCCCTCTAGAAACTACACCTGTAATGCCAGAGTGAAGAAGTCATTGTGGGCTCGTTCCTCAGGTTGTCCCTACCTCATTGAGAAACAAGAAAGGTAGTTTAGACTATGAAGAACTAGTTTGCCAGCCATAGTTAAATGGCTGTAATATGTAGTAGATATAACTGATGCAGAAGATATAACAGACACCCCTGTGCAAATAAAATTGCATGAGCAAAATGGTTCTTCTACCAGTTTCACATTGGGGTGAGGAGGAAAGAAAGGGAAGCAAAAGCTTTTACAGTGGTAAAAAGGCAGAACCGTGACCACACCAGAATGCTCTGCCAGCAAAGTACGTTAGTATTTCCCTGGAAGCAAAATACTTTTGGTATAGACACAATCATTGTATTACTCACATCTTTGGTCTCTCTGTTAACACCACAAATAAAAGTCTAAACTGTGAGGGTGGCTTTCATTCTGTATAAGGGCCAAGGCTAATGTTTACCTTCCCATAGGCCAACCAACTTGAAATCCTGGAACTAGGGTTAATGCGTGCTTACCCAGAGCCACCACCTATTTCTACACAAGAATGAATAGGGGAATCTTTCTTATAGCACTGACAAGAAATATTTATGTTTCTTTCAGGTTCTGTAGTTCAGATCTGAAATATTTGTTTTCACCTAGAGTAACATTTCTTGTCTGATCTTAATCCTTACAGATCATTTTTGAACACCTGTGTTTTAGTTCTACATTCTGCTGTGTCAAATTTAGGTTATTGTCAAAAAGCTGTGTTTTGAATCAAGATTGCAAACATTCAAGTTACCAGCTACCCCAAAATACTCTTCATCTGGGTGAGGATGTACAAGTATCTCTGAGGCTCTTTGGTGTCTACCATGCATCTTGCCTGGTAAGATTATGAGCTTCTAGGCTAACACTAGCTTTGTCTTTGTGTTAGTATCTGCATGATCAGAATCAGTAACTGCGGTTTAAAGAGCATCCACAGGCTTACGAAATTTTATAAGGTGTTAAATGCAGTATTCAAGATAGACATTCAGCTACTCAGTTTTATTTTATGAAAGTCAGTAGACTGACTATGTCAGTAGTATGCCATATATAGAACCTCACGAGTTCAGAGAATGCTCTTCCTTTTCAGACCCATACAATCTAACTGCAATGGCTATAAGAACCAGTTATTTTCCATTTTCAACAAATGCAAGAAGCAATACTGATGGCAGCAGGGAAAAATCAAATAATCAGAAATTTATGACTGGCTGATCACGTTCTGCTTGGTCCCAGTGATGATTCACTTCTTCTCTCCTTGTTCACCTTCCTGTGCAATACCTGACACTGTGGTAGGTTATCTTTTTCTTTTAGGAAAATTGTAAATGAAAATACTTTCTCCTGCACAGAAATTTCAGAGCCCAATCTTATTGCAAATGGGAAGGAGGAAGAAAGTGGAGCCCGGTGAGGAACATACAGAACTGAGGTTGCCTTCACCAGCCAGAGAAGATGGCAGTGAGCGTAAGCACAGCACATCGCTTATGGTCAGGCATCAAAGGCATTTACTTTCTTCTAAGCCACCCCCTTTTCAGCTTTGAGCGAACAGGGACCTGCTGAGCACAGAAAGGAAGGCCAACAACACAGGATTACTCAGTGTGAACAGAATAATTCCTAAAGTTTTCTCTCTCTTTTTTTTTTTAAAGAACACACTTGGGAAGGACTGTTTGAAGCAGTATTTCCTCATTTTCTATACTATTGCAAAATTAAACCTCTCCATTATTAAAACTGTGTAATTGTCAGAAAACGCAGTGGGTGCTAATCCCTGTACAGGCACCTAGCACAAACAGTGCCCGCTACAGAGAACTTAGTGTAAAAAGAGCCAGTTCTCCTAAGCTGCGATTCATGCTGAAGCTGGTGTTTCCACTTCTGGAGTAGTGCTATTCATTTCAGTGTAAAGTGGAAGACCAGGCGCCAAGCTAACCGTGTTTTTTATACAAACATGTCACAGAGAAACAAAGATAGTGATTCATGGAGGTTGCTATGCTACCTGAATTGCGTAGACTCGGTGTCATTCAGAGGAGTGCAATCCCTGAATGTATAATAGGATTTCCTCCTGCAGCCATGAGACAGAAACAACCGCAACACATAGACTTCAGTAATTATATCCATTTGCTGGCCTCTAAACTGTACCCAACGCTGCAGTAGTATAGCTAGTGTGGATTATATTGCCATATATGCTGACTTGAAATAAAAAGTAAGAATGAGGATCCCACTTCCCTTCTCCTTTTTACCAGGGTAAAGCTGCAATGAATCCCCCACTTTATAATGGAGATGCTGGGTAACTGCATCACCATAAGGAAGTTCAGATTTTGGATTGCATTGTGGTCCCAGAGGAATGGCAGCTATGTAAGGCAGATTAAATGATAACTTTTAATAGTCCAGCAAATGGTTTGTGCTTCCTAAGCCTTAAGGTCTACTTTTTCCAGTGCTAATAGCTTAAAAAACAGCATTTATGGGAAATTCCTAGAGTTTAATAGGGAAAGATAAGCTTTCTGTGGAATGCGTAGAACGATCCACAGAGTGCTACTGCAAAGATATAATTCTCCTTTCAAACCCATTGGCCGCTAAAGTAATTTCTGTGGAATCTTACTGATTTCATCCCTATTCAATTCATAAGGCTTTTCCATAAAAAAACTGTCCTTTTCCTGCAGCCCACACAGATATAAAACAGAGTAAATCTGCATTGTTTAATAGGAGGTAAAATTACTACTTTTCTTTTCTGTTACATACAACAAGGTGGGAAGTCACTGCTTTATAACTTCCAAGCATTTGATATGCAACAAAAGTCAGTTCATACTAAACACAGCTTGTTTGAAGAAGTATCTCTATAATTATGCTGAACTAACAGCAAACTAAAAATACTCCACAATATTCTCATAAATCTTTCCAGTGGATATCAGCCTTAAAAGAACACAGAAAGCAAATTTGTGCTTTCCATAAAATTATTGCTTGTAATAGAAAAATAGCACAGATGACAGAATCATAGAATGGTTGACATTGGAAGGGACCTCTGGAGAGCATCAAGTCCAACCCCTCTGCTCAAGCAGGGTCGTCTAAATTGATGAATCTAGCTACTAGTGATTGCTATTTAAAAAAGACAATGGAAAAGCAATCTCTGTGATGAAATTACCATCCAAACATGACAGAAAAGTCGTGTTCATTTTAAGTCCCAATAGCAATGCAGCAGGGTAGAACAAGGTAATGCTCTGGAGCCCCGGATGGCTCCAGCTCACTTCTGTGGGGCCAGCGCTCCTACCGCAGGGCCTGCCAACAGGAGGACTGGACATGTTGTTGTGAGAATAATAACAGCAAACAAATATTAAAAGCACAAGCCAAACCTAAAAGGCATCTGAGCTTGCCCCGTCTCGTTATGCAGCAACAATTGCGAGACCAATTTTTGCTTCTCTTCTTCAGTGTCATGAAAACATAATTCAGTCCCTGTCCAGGTACTAGCATAGCAGTTTCAGTGAGCCAGTAATTACACGGTAGAAGCTTTGTCTGCTGGACAGAGTTCTTTGATTGCAAATACATAATTTATAGGCAAGACACTCAAGGAGACAGGCAAAAATTGGTCTCAGAAAGTTGCTCAGCACAACAGCTCCTTACAGGCTGTTCTGCCAGCCCAAGACTGCCATGTCTCAATATACCCTAAGAAACCTTCCCTTTTTCATGCATCTCCTCATCTCAGGATACCCAACACATGCTAAGGTTTGCTTGCAGCCTAGTTTCACAGCAAAAATGAGAAAGTGGATGCTGCAGAGTTATCAGTGTTGGGCCAATGCAAAGCACAGATCTCCATGTACAACAGAAGTCTCCAGCTAGCTTCCCGAAGGCTAAAGGTGACAGAGTACTTGGTAATCTAATTTTCTGTATATGCAAGCTAGATATAGTGAAAGTATGCGACATCAGCTTTTCAGCATCTAATAGCCCATTTTACCTAGATTCTAAAATGACCTTTTCACAGGTCTTTGTTTCCTCCTGTCAGCATGATGGCGTGCAAAGCCCCTGCAATCTCTCTCTGAGTATGTTTATCCTTGATTTTTTATTAAAAATGAGTCCATGGTGCTCTTTAGTTCCTTGTCTGTGTCTCATTTTAATTATGAGTTTGGTTTGTTTGTGTTTTTGTTGTCATGCAAATTGTAGTCATATAGAGAGGAGCTGCTTTGTTGAATTTGCTGCCTCTTGCTCTGGACATGCTGCCTTTCTTTACTAAATTTGTAATTTGGTTATCGCTGTTATTGATGTTCCCAGAGGTTTTTGTGCATGGACCTCAGGAAATTTCACAGCAGCAGAGATCTCTTTGGCAAGCTCTATGTCAGAAACAAGGTGTGGAAAAATGTATTTAAAAAATGATAAGAAGAGCCTGTGAATATTGTCAAATATATGAAAAATATAAGGAAAAATGTCCAATAAGTTATGCCTGTTTTGAAGCTAAAATAGTGTTCATGTAAACATGACTGTAATTGAAATGGACGTCATGCTTTGAGCAGGGAAGCAGCAAACATGATCATAATGTAAGCTTTAGGAAAACAGGGTGGGATGAGTCTAAAAGAATGAAGAGAAGAAGATATCTTAGGGGAAAACAGAGGAGCACAACTAAGGGCTAATACATGGCTCATGTGGCAAGTAACTCATAATTCTCACTTAAATCCATGAGAGGGAGAAAAATGCAAAACTGGGCACTAATTTTTGTATCAATGGCTTACGTCCAGCAGACTCAAACTTGTGATTCCAGGGGTTTGGCAGGCTGTTCTGGCATAAAGCCGCGCAATATTTATCTGGCTCCTGGATTTCTGTTTTGGCCTTCCGACAAAAGGCCTTACTCCTTTGTGTAGAGGGGTGATTAGCACTGTTTCTTCATTTAATATTACTGCAGAGCTTAAACCCTTCTCATGCAGCAGATGTAGGAGCACCTCCTCTGATCACCTCTCCCCCAAGCCGACTAGCTGCAGTTCTTGCTGTAAAACGTTGCTGGCAGTGTGTCTTCTCATGACCATCAAAACCTACTTCAGTGGCTTTAAGGAAAAGTAACTGTTTTCATGAATTCTTTATATGCATGCAGGCTGAATCCTAACCTCAGTTACATGTTCTTAAATCTGGAGGAACTGCTCAATAACTTTAAATGGAATGTGTTGTCTCTGTAAACCAAAAATTAAGAATGCCACAAGGATTTTACTTTACATCAAGTAAATAAAATTAAAATACAGATACTTTTATTTATAGGAAATGTTCATGGGCCCCAAATACTTATTTTTTTTGCTGATAAACATTTCAGTAAGAACACGAACGTACAAATAAATAAAATGCAAGCAAAGAGGAGAGAAGGTTTGTTAAAAAGCCTCTCGCTGGTTCTGTGGTACTTTTATATCGAACCTTATTTTTCAAAAAAAAAACCTGTTCTTTGTTGCCATAGCAATAGATTCCCGGGGTGAAATTATATCGTACTGCCTTTATTCCAGGTTTCTGCAATGTGCAATCACCACCCACTCTCCTTCATTACCATCAATAATCAGCAAATCCTCTCCACCCCCAGCCTCTATTCATCCACATGTTTTGGGGTGGATGGTGTAATATGTATTGTTGTGACAGGAGAATTCCCAGAGTGTTTTGAAGCAGCATAGGGCCTGCTGTCTGAAATGTTGCCAGTCCAATCACCTGCGGACATCGCCTGTGAATGCACTTCCATCTAGAGGCCCCATGCCTCTTCTGCAAATGTATTAGCTGCCAGGGTTAGTTGTACAAAACTGCACCGTGATCCGGTGGGAAGGGTGGGAGAAAGCACCGACATTAGACTGACACTGCCAAAGCAATTTCAGATTTGAAGTAGAACCTTTATTTCCTGAGGTAAAATGCTATTGCATTAACTAGGTGGGCCACCTTGCCCTTAAACCACAGCTACTGCAAAATTAACATCTCTATAGCAAATCTACAGGCTGAGCAGAGTCTGCAAAAGATGTACCACCGTCTGAAGATTAGAACAGAATTGTATTGGCAACAAAAAAAAAAGAAGAAGAAAAAAACCCTGGCGTTTATGTAATTTTATTGTATTTTTAAACAATGGAGAGTTACCACTCCTATCACCAAGTACGTAGCTCTGCATTTAGCTGTATGGATATTTCTTCAAGGTTGAATTCCTGCAAGCTTTTCTAACATTAAATCCCCAAAGTCAAAGCAAGTGTGCAATTTAGATAGTTATTTATGTTAAATAACTATCTAGTAGCCCTTTTCTAGTAGCACTGCTTTCACTCTGGAGTCACAGCTCATGCCATACAGCTGAGCTGCCGACCCTCCCATTCGCCTGTTCGGATTCAGGGCTGTATCTCCCCTTGAGCAGCATACACTGGCTTGTCAACAGCCATTTTTAGTTTTTATCTAAATTTCCTGGTACATCTTTGTTGTTCTTTTACACATCCTGACCAGATTTTTCTCTTATTGGCCTGCCTGCAAAATATTTCTATACATTGATATTACCTAGCAGAATAAAAATTACTCTTCAAATGGAAAACAAAAGTTTCTGTTTGGCTGAATAGAATGTATTATAGAAAATACGCTTTTTGCAGAGCGTTATGTCTCAGGTCTTTGCAAAAATATGGTAGCTGAAAGTCAAAAGAAAAAAAAGAGCTGCATGACAGAACTCTTTCTCTTAGCTTGTCAGTTAAATTAGCTGCTAAATACAGTTTCAGGTACAAGACAGATCAATGTTAATGTATGTCTTTATTAGTTCAGGAACAAGATGTTGTGATAGCTTACTGGCCATTTAGTAATTCTGCACGGATACAATAGCATCTATTTAAGCAATATTCATGTAAATAACGTATCATTACTGCAATGTAATTATATATGAATCCATGATGATGTTTTTATGCTGAGAATATAAATATGCGCATTCTCTATTTTAATGGTAGACAAAACCATGCTATTCCCTGTGTCTTGAAGTCAGCAGAAGATTCTGGGTTTGAAAGCAGTTCTTTTATTTAAGCACATAAGAATTTCAAGGCTTCATTCTGCAAGAAACTGCATGCTGTGACGGCCACCTAGCAGAAGGTTTAAAAACACCCTGGCTGGTACCGGTAGTTTATTCAACCAGATGCAGTGTTCTCAATATCTAGCATCTAGACATCCAGATCTGTTTTTTAAAATCTTGGCTACAGTTTCCTGCAGGAATTTTCCATCCTAATGGGCAACTCTGACAACCAGTGAGAAAACCTATATTGTTTCTGGCAATGACAGCAGGAACGCCACTTGTCACACCTGTTTTATCTGCAGCTGATGAGCCTCCAGGGGTATTTGGAGAAGGAAGGTCCTTGTAAGACTCAGGATGTAAAAATCATACTAGGGCAGTTGAGTATGTAGGTATACAGCAGCTGCTTTTCCTTTAAAAATTGCACAAAAAGAAAATTATCATCAAAGCATCAGAATAAATGGCCTATGCATCCTAGCAGCTGAACTCATAATGTAACTTGTTCAGCTTTATCTGATATAATGATAAATCAATTAAAGGCATGCTAGGAGGGATTAATTCACCTGGGGAAACAGATTCTAGACACCTTGCAATACATTGTGCATCACAGGACCTGGAGGGTGCTTGCTGCTGCACAGCCTGTTCCTCCACACCACAACTGCATCCGGCCCTGCTTTGGAAATGACTGTTTTAGCCCAAGTTTACTCCTAGCAGCAAGTTTACTCCTAGCTCAACAAATAGATACCATCAAGGAAACTATCGTGACTCTCTGCAGGCTATATGAGCCATCCCTAGCAAGGTGGAGCAGTATTTAGGCTGGGTTATCTTGAGCTAGCAATGAAACCAAAGGGATTAAGGGGAATCGGGGCCAAAGAACCAAAGTTCAGCACACAATGGCTGGGTATTACAACCTTCCATTACTCTTTACCTGAGGTTGGGTTAGAGATTAGTCTCAGAAACTGGCTTGGGACAGATTTTTCCAAAGCACAGGGAATAACTGACTAGATTACAGTACTTGAACAATAAACACTATCTCTTAATCAGTCAGCCAAGATAAGCGCCAGTTAAACAACAGAAGCCTCTTGTATTTTTTCCATACATTTTTGCTTGGTGAATCCACCAATTTGCAGAAGCTTTGTTATACTCCTACCTAGCTTTCTACACACCATGCACAGGAAAAGACTGTAGGATTTAAGTGTGTCATGAGTGGTACTTGGGCAGAGGAATTACATGCAAAGAAAACAGCATGCAAACTTCAAACTCCTCTTTGCGGAAATTACAGCACAAATGCTTTCCCTGCTGCACATGTGGGCAAGATAGCCAGATGGAAAGTATGTGCATGAAACATGCCGAACATGATTATTGTAACTCATAAACATCTAGATGACAACTCCATGCAGACATATTTGTTGTAGATTCATGTTTAGGGACGTTTTGCTTTAGGAAATGCCCAACTACACTGAACAAATGCTGCAAAACAGTCAAACAGGCAATTATTGGTATGCTAATGATTTCCACACAGGTATTTCACCAACGGCTACAGGGTGCCAGGTAGCTGGTGAGTTCATCCCATCCCATGATTTTCAAACTGCTGTCCCTGCTTCCTCAGTGTTTTGAAAAAAAGAGCAGCATTTTACATGCATGCCTGTATCATGTACTAAACCAGTAAAAGAAATCTCCCATAATTTTACCTTTAAATATCACTTATTGTATCTTAGTTTGCTGTGTCTCAGTTGTCAAATCTTGCTATGAGTTATTGTGCCACAAAAATCTTGATAGGCACATGTAAGCACCAGCATGAAGACAGTTTCTGATCAACACAGTGTACAGATTTGGGGATTCCCTTGGTAAATGTTCTTTCTGAATACAAGATGCACTAATGCTAGTTTTAGTACATTCGTATTTAATGTGGACTCCAAGGCAGTAAAAGACATCTGTTGTGCTAGAGCTACAGAGACGTGAAAGATCTAGGGCAGCAGGTAGAAGCATTAATGACTTTATACCCAGATGTTCCCCATGCGTTCTCAAAAGGCACACCATCACATAGGGGTTTTAGCTCACAGGAGCTCACAGAGACAGTCGCAGTGAGAAACTACAATAAGGAGTTAAGAGTTAGGATAGCATCCTTCTTCAGTCATTATTACTCATTTTAAGTGTGATACTGCGCAAGTCAGACTGATCCTACAAACACTCTGCATATACATTTTAGTCATGTTCAGCTCAACATTACTTCCAGCAATTAAATACATATCCATGCTTTTGGGAATAAGTCCTCACCCAGCCTACACTTCCAATGTCTCATTTATAAAATGATTACATTAAACAATGCTCAGCGTTGATTTCCAAGGATAAGGCTATGACCACCACACCATTATCATGTCGATGGAATTTGAACCCGCAAGTGGCTTTGTCAGCCAGTGAGCCAAGGCCAAGTGCCAGCATGCACGTTTCTCTTCTAAAGGCTGATGTAGGCAGGGAAGTAATGTGAGAGTTTTCAGTGACTACAGCACTAAGACTCACCTCTACACACACTCTCCCCCTGACTTCAGCCAGCCTCTGACCAGCTTGCTTTGAAGCTGGTTGTGCTAAAACCCTGGCAAGTACAGTGAGTGAGTTGCCACACAGCAACTAAAAAAATCATTCCTTCTGCCAGCTATCACAACTACAGAGGTGTGGCGAAGGGTAATTAAAGCAACTGATGCTTACAAAGCATTTTGGGATTGGTGAATGAAAGTCATTATATAAATTTAATTACCGTTATTAACTTTTCTCCTTTAGCATCCTCTAGATTTTTTTTGTTTGCCTGATGACTCAGGTTGTAGAGTCTCTCTTAGGAGAGCAGAAATAAGAAGCAGACACAAGCACAGCAAGTGCTACCTCAGCCTGTCAGCCATTACCCCGGGAAGCTTACTGATACGAGGAAATTTGTTTTTGTGGCATCATATATTACTGATAATATTAAGCTTCCTGATCTGTGGAACTTCACATTTCACAAGCTGAGCAGCAGGAATCCTAGGGCACACTGCGCAAGAGGCCAACATAAAGCCCATTATTATATGATAGTAAAGGTTATTGATTATAATTAATATTAAACAAACATACCACAATACTGAGGTTGCCAATCAAGTTCAAGGTTTAGAGCACAATCAGCTGTACAAAAAGTGGCAATAGATAGGACCTGCAATTTCCTCAAAGAATTCTTATGGTGTTCTGAGAATTATCAAGGCCTTACAGCAAAAGCTTTCTTGATTTCTTCTTTCAGGTGTATGTTTGGAGTATTATTTGGTTGTACTGAGGAATATTACCTAGCATGTTGCTACATATTTGTTTATTTCTGCAGGAAATCAACTAGTGTGAGCCCAGAATTATAAATCTAAAAATCCAAAGGACTGTCTCTTGCTTCTTTAGAATAAATACTTTATCTCACCGAATATGTAATCCTATATGCAATGTAAAAATATATTATACTAACAAAAGTAATATTTTAACAAAATGTAACTGCAAATTATACATCTTACCGTATTGAAATAACGTGTTCACAAAATCTTTGTCAAAATGTTTTGATTTGGAGTAAAGCTACTTTTCAGAAAGAAACAGTTCTGTCAAAAAATTTTAATCATCTGCAATTTGTTTTCTTTTAAATAAACAAACAGTAATGCTAAGACCTAATTTACATGGGAGAACAGTTACAGGAAAGCTAAGTCAAAGGGATGGATTTTGTATTTAATTCTGATTGTGGTTAGTGGTTATTCTTAGGTCACGTGGCAGAGGGTTTCATATCTTAGTTCAGCTTCAGAGAAAGATCCATCTACCGTAGACGTGACTCGCCCTTTCTTCAATGACAGCTTGATTTTTCCAGCAGAACAGAGCTGTCCTATGGGGTCATCGTCACCAAAGGACTGACGTACGGCTCTTGGGCAGCTGGAACCGTGCTCCAAAGTGCTTTGCGCTGGACCCTGAGTTCAGGCTTTGATTTGGTGAGATGCTGAAACATGCATTTAAACTCTCAGGTAATTCAGGTAATCTGCATAGACTATGCACTGCTCCAAGTCAGGCACTCGATTAATTGCCTTGCCAAATGGAGGCTTCATAGGAGGACGCACATGATATGGGCCTCTCATGAACAAACACATGAATTAGCAGATCCTAGATTAGCTGTAGCTCTCTTGGGATACGGAACACATTTCTTCATACATCGAATCAACATTAATATCTAGAAGACATAAGAAGCACTAACCTTCCCACAGTGCTTTCAGAAGACCAATTCCAAACATTTTCTATGAATTTCTCTTCTTTTGGGCTTTCAGAACATGGCAATTAAACGTATTTCAACCTACATTTTATTGTGGTTATTGATTGAAACTCTAAGGAATGAATGGATTTTCCAGCCTGACAAATTTCTCTGCAGCATGTAGCTGAGTCTAGTTACAGTGTTAAAACTATTGCCTTGCTATAGTGAGTGATCTGCCTCATGAAGCTATAAATCTTGCCTTTTTTGTCAGTAGCTTCATTTTTTCTATTCTGTGGACTATGTGGAACAAATTGATGGATTCAGTCTACTTTCTGAGGGACGTAAGTCGTACTCACAAAAGCTATTGGCACAGCTCGAGCTCCTTTTGTAGCAGAAATGCTTTGGGCTGATCAAAACTGAGCAGCTCTGGGACGCTAACGGTCATCATCCCATCTCATTGTCATCACTGGTGTTTTTGGAGGATATGGAAGAGCAACTTTCAAGGGCAGCAATTAATTTGCTTTTAGGAAATGAAAGGACGTATGAAAAATCTATGAATTGGCACTGAGAACCTCATACAGAAGTCCAGGAAATTGCTTTCATAGTCATGTCAAAAATAAATGCTTATTTCTTAAAATGAAGAACTATACACAAAAGAAACAATAGGCCACTTGAGTAATTCATATTCTTTACCGTAATTAATATCTTACCTGGACATCTTACCTGGATGACTTTAATAGGTGGGACAGTAATCTTGAAAAGATTTATCCTCCAAGAATACACTTGATACATCTGCTTTTCTGTTACGTTTATGTAGAAATGGGTATGTAAATTCTGCATAAGTGCGGCCGAAGAGGACTATAAATCTCTTGACTTGCAGAAATAGTGTAGCTTTTATTTCGTAAAACACTGCTTAGAGATATAAGGGCTTTCAGCAAATCTGAATTCTTTGAATGGTTATTTTTCTACAAAGCAAAATATTCCTGAATCACTTGACATGGCAAGCAGACAAACACAAATCAGTAATCTAGTTCAATCCTTTGAAAACACATTTGTTGTTACTCGTCTTGCACTTGATCGTCTTCTCTTTCACACTGAAGTAATCTTACTGGCATCAGTATAGTCACTCCTGTTTTACATCAGTACAAGAAAGGGGTTAATCTCACTTCACTATTTCTGCTATGTTACAATAAACAAAAAATACACATTGGCTTGAAATACTGGAACTATGAAATCATGGAGATTTTTCTATTGATTTTACTGGGGTAAGATTTCATCCAGTGCGCTATTAAACCTGGTAAGGATTAGCTGCAATCACAATTGCTGAATTAGACTTTGATAGCAATTTTAAATTATTTTTCTGATACACTACACATGCAATCCAATGTTGTGCTGTGGAAGTCAACTAGCATTTGGAAAGCCTAGTAGTAAGCCTGAATTTTCACCTAGATTAAAAGTTCGCAGGCTGCAGAAGTACCAACTAGGAGCACATGAGCTCTTTCAAACCAGACTGTAACAAACACAAGCTGTTGAGCATTTCCCTGACAAAAGAGGAAAGGACAAGTGAGACGTGTTCTCCCTTTGCACCCGTGTATACCACAGCACCGACCTGCTGCTGCCATGGCTGTTTTCACTTGGATGGAGTATGACTCCTCAGGCACACGACGTGGTGACGTGCTGTTGCTGCCGCCATCGCAGTATTCAGACACAGCTCTTTCCACAAGTGATGTACTTGAGCAGAGAAACAAAATTCAAGGAATCCAGACCTAAATGGCTGGACGTACAACAATGCGAGCAAGATTTCCCCCTTCAGATAGTTATTAAGTGAAAGGAAAAAGAGAAACATTTTAAGTAATTCATTTTTCTGTTTACCCTATGCATCTAGGTAATTTTCACAGGAGTGGTGTATTGATTCCAACGTACCACTGCTCTTGAGTCAACAGTGAAATTTCAATTGCATCAATTGAAGTAGGGTCATAAGGAATAATGCTGAACTCTGTATGTGACTTGCATTTACAATAGAAAATACATACAAGCTACAAGAAATGTACCCTCCTATGAGCTCAGGACTGTCATAAAAAATACTGGAGCAAACAAGTGAAAAAAACATATGAAGATCAAGTAAGGTTACAGATGGCTTTGATACGAGTGCTTCAAAAGTTCATTGGCTGGCTCCAGTGGCAGTCTCCATTTAAGACAAAGGAAGGGTTCCTGAAACCAAAATGAACTTTTGAACCTATATCCAGGGCTTGTTAAAAATCTTGAGCTGTGAGTCATGACTTTGAAAGCTCGTTAGAAAAAAATACGTAGAAGACAGGCTGAAGACAAGGTGCAGCATCACACTCCTGCACGTCTGGCTGTATCTCAAATAGCGTGGGGTGCGTAATTCTGGTGGTTACTCAGTCTGAGGAGAAGTCAGCGCGCTGCCCTCTTTGAACACAGCGTTATATAACTTTGCATCCAGCGAGCCATTCAAATGTGTTACCTTCATTTTACGGACGACATTAGCGGAGGCACAGAAATTTCTAACACTTGCCCAAGGTCACGCTGTGACTCAGACAGAAAATGTCAGGGCTTCTGTACCTGTTGCCCTGTACTTGAAGAAGGCCAGGCTCTCTCAAGTGCTAAATTGAGTAAGCATAAAATCGTATGACTGCACTGAACTTTTTTCACCTTAGATGAGCAATCTAAGGTGAGGGATCTGACAGTTCAGATGGAAGTTAAAAGCTGTTCTGTTGCCCAACATCATGTACTCCCTTGGGGCTGAACAGCACGGACTGCAAGGAACTAGGGCAGCTAGGAAAAAACTCGCCTCCAAAACGTAAGCAGCAGTCCAAGCTGCAACTTGGCACAGGACCAATATACTTACTACTGAAAGCATGAAGCATGAAGAAAGCCAGACCTGAGCAGCAGCATGTACAAAGCTAGGCAACGTTAGCAAACATGAAATATAAAGCGTGACACCCAGCAGGGACGATCTATTTCATACGAAGGGAAAATTCCTCGTTATTGTTGCCTGGTGATGTAAGACGTAACGAGCTGGACGTGGGTATCGACTTCGCAAAGGATCGAAGAGGGGTCGAGCACGCCGGAGGATGCTCAGAGTGAGTTGTGGGGTGGACCCGCAAGTCCAGGACCATTCCCACTTCTGCCTGCGCCGGCTGAGCTCACGCCTAAGGCTGGGCTGGGCCCTTTCCGCGCCCGGGGCGGCGCGCCCTTAGGCCTGGCGGCACCACGGCGCCCGCGGGGCCGGGGCCGGCGGGGGAGCGCCGCAGGGGAGCTGCGGAGCCGCGGGCAGGCCCCGAGCACGGGCGACGCCGGCACACGGCTGCGGCCGGGGCAGCGGGCAGGTGCGCCTCCGCCCCCGCCCCCGCCCCCGCCTCCGCGCCGGGCCGCGGCGCTGCCCCTGGCAACGGCGGCCGCTCCCGCAGGCGGCCGGCGGCCGGCGGCGGCGGCGGCGGCGGCGGCGGCGGCGGCGGGGCGGGGCGGGGCGGGGCAGGGGCGGCCGGCGGCGGCCTCCCATTGGCCGCGCCGCGGAGCCGCTGTCGGCAGCCTGCGCGCTGGCTGGGGAGCGGCCGCGTCGCTCTTGCCGCTTTCCAGGTCCCGGTGCGGCCGGGCACCGAGCGAGCGGGTGAGTGGCGCTGCGGGGAGGGGCCGCGGCGGCCCCCCGCTTCCCCTGCTGCCCTGCCCCGCCGGGCCGGGCCGAGCCAAGCCGAGCCGGGCTGGGCTGGGCTGGGCTGCCGAGGGGCAGCGGGAAAGGCCGCGGCGAGCCCTGCCCGGCGGCGGGGAGGGGGTCTCCGTCCCGGTCCCGGTCCCGGTCTCCTCCCTTCCCTCCGCTCCGGTCTTCCCGCCCCTGGCCTCGCCCGCGGATCAGGTGCGGCGATGCCGGCGCCGGCTGGGCTGGGCCGGCGCCACCGCCGCCCGTGCGCATTGTACGCCGTGGCCCTGGCGGCACGTCCCGCTTGACCGGACAGCGGAGCCACGGAGAATCGGGGCGGGCCGGGAGCGGGGTCCCGCTGCCGGGCAGGAAGGTGGCGGGGCGGAGGAGGCCGGGCGGGACGCGGCGGGAGCCTCTTTCTTCTGCCGCCGGCGGTCTGGGAGGCGCCCTCCGCCGCGCGGGGGGGGGGGGGCGCCGCGCGGCCGTTGGCCGTTGACGGTGGCGGGCGGGCGGGCGGGAGTTCACCCCGGCGGTCTCGGCAGGGCTCGCGAGGCGGCCCCGGCGAGGCGGTGATGAGGGCGCCGAGCAGGGGCTGAAGCCGGCGGCGGAGGAGAGGCGGCGGCGACGACCATGACGGTGTTCAGGCAGGAGAACGTGGAGGACCACTACGAGACCGGGGACGAGCTCGGCAGGTAGGTGGCGGCGCGCGCGCGGGGAGCGAGGCGTCGGGGCCCGGCTGGTACCCCAGCACCCTGCGCCTTGGGAGTGGCGGCTGTCGCATGAAGCGAGACCGAGTGGCCGGGGGTTACACACCGAAAACAGCCTGGCTTCCCGTTTGCTGTAAACCCTCGCGTTGTTGTGCCTTTGCGTTTCAAGATAATACTGTGTGCCAGAAGATGGAGAAAGGACTTGGGTTTTAAGCTAGTGCATGTTGCTTCCTAAGATCAAGCTAATAGGATCGAGCTGAACTGGAGTTTGGCCGTTCGTAATTAGCACCTTTTAACTTGATGCGCACGTAGCTATAATACAGCCTGTGCGCGCATATACAGTGCCTGCAGACTCCAGTGCTTCCTGTTGCGAGTGGAGTGAGTAACTTAAAAGGTAGTCAATGTATGTGGAGGAAATTCTCCTTCTGTTTTTAGGCTGTAGCAACGAAGGACTCTCTGTGTGTTCCATGTCACTTTTCTTTCAATAACATAATGAAAGAAGTGAGAGAAACTGTATAATTGTTTTTTATTGATGCCAGTGTAATGAAGATCACTTCTAGGCATGGCTGTTCAAACTGAAAGTCGGTTCAGGAGACTTACAGCAGAGTGCTGCAGACGAAGCGCCATCAGCTTGAACCTTGTTTATTGAACACTGTAATCATCTCCTTCTGCCACAGCGTTTGTGGAAGAAAGCTCATGTTTTTTTCCAGTGTTTCTGGATTTTAGGATTGTTAGTTTATCCCGGAATTAAGTGTGTTTTGTGAGGGATCCCCTTTAGCATTCCCCCCCCCCTTTTTTTTAAGTGCAGTGGCATTTTAGTACATCAGTATAGTAGAAACTTTTTTAATGTTCATGTCAGTGACTTCCAAGCTTAGAGTCAGTGTTTAATTGCTAGAGCAAGGTACATGGAGCAGATGATCCCAAGTTTACTTGTGCATACCTTTCCAGTGAATGATCCAATGCTAGTAGATAGACTCAGAAAAAGTCTGATTAAAAAAAAAATCCAACGCTTTGTCAGAAAGCTCATTGGACTAGCTTTAAAATAAATTTCATCACATTTATATAGCTTAAAAGCTTGTTGCCTTAACCTGTACAGGTATGTGATGGATGTGTAGTTTCATTTGTTAATGAAGTGCTCTAGGTAGGTTTCTTCATACACATAGAATAACGGGCTATATTGGACAGCTTATTCATATTAACTTCTCAGATATCTTGTTAGAAAGATATGTTGTCATGCTGACCTATAAGTTAAGGTTGCGTGGTCTAAATACTTTGTTGGACACATGAAATTGGTTTGGTTCCTATACTTCTTGATAAGAGCATGGAGAGTGTTTTAGAATTCAGCTTTAGATTTCTGGACTAATAAAGATGAATCTACTTTTGCATAACAGAAGCTGATACTTGATTTAATTTATAGATTGTTTTTGGATCTGTGCCTTTATTTTCTTCTGACTTCTTTGGTTTCTTAAGGTTTTTTAAGGAGAATATAATGTCTGTCTGCTTGTTAAGAAAGTGTTAAGGTTTATGCAGATACTCTTCTTTTTATTTAAAAGAAAAATTTTCAACACAATGTTTGCTCCCCCATATGTATGTATTGTATAGAACAATTGTCCTAAGACTAATTACACAGGAAATATTTAAAAATGTGGGGATTTTTCCAAACAAAGAGGATTTGGAAATTGCATGCTAGCTCCAGAATGTAACAATGATGACCAAGAGTTCTATTTTTAAAGTGTAGAGAGGTACACAAACTCGATAATATTATACAGTAAAAAAGCAAATGGAGTTTTTCAAATTGACTCAATAATAAGTAATGGAACTTGATGAAAATTTGGTGTGTTAATATGGTCAACTACAAACAAAGAACTACAGTACTGAAGTTGTTTTTATTCATGACGATGCTATATATGCTTGGCGTTCTGTCTGAACCCCTGATATTTTAAGAATTTACAAGAATTAGTTAAACTCAATTCATTTTTTTTCCTTAAAAAAATAAACAAAACTAAGAACATCATCAATTTGATCTACTTTTGTGTTTAAAGTCAAATGTTTGACAGGGCTTTTGTTTTAAAAATAAAATATGCTTATTTAAAAGAGCCAAAACTTTCATTTCAGCCTGACTTTGAGAAGCCCATATTACTCCCAATGCTAACTGTTGCCATAAAAATCATAAGGGCAGGTAAATCTCAGGATGGTTTTTGTGTGATTTGGTTTAGTAGTGTTTTCATCTTCTTTTTAAACATAAATTTCTGGAGTTGCTTGCAATACTCTTTTGTAAATCTCACCTCTTTCCATTCTTTCTTCTCCTCTCCCTGCCCCCTTAGATTTCTCACCTGTATGTTTGCATATAAATGTAGTTGCGAATGTCAACCCTGAGGCTCAAAACTCAGGAAGCAAATGAATATTAAAAATGCTTTTGATTTTAAAATGTCTCGTGATTCTTTAGGACCTGAATCATGATTTAATCCTTGAGCTAAGCAATGATGAAAGGTTTAATTTTGCAAAGTCAACTGATTTTTTTTTCCCCCTTATTAGGGAAAAATTCCTTTTCTTCTAATTTAACAGCAGTCGTGTAGCACTTAAGGTGAATAAATGAACAGATAAGTTTACACTGGCTGAGGGGTGTTTGTGTAGATGGATCCTAAAGTTTCTACGACTACTTGCCTTTTGAGCAGTTCAGTAAAGGTGCAAATACTTTGAAATTTTAACCTTCTTTATTATATTCCCTTATAAAATATTTAGATATCTTTATTATCTTATAACGCTTCTGACAGTAACTAGAATAAAAAGTAGCTTTGCTGTTCTTGCAAAGGTCATTCAAAGAAGATCAAATGGATTGTGTAAATTAAATTTTATATTGAAGCTAATATAAGAGGTTTAAATAGAGCTTACGTGAAATCCAGAGCTGTTTGAAACAGGTAGAGGGACACTAATATAGCCAGGCTAAAGAAATACACTTCCTAGTTTTATAGCAGTTCACAGAACCTTTACAGAAGAGTATTCCTCATTCTTTTACCAATGTATTTGAATTTTATTCTGTTCTTTGCTTTATTTTGGTTTATCCCTAGGAAAAATAAGAATAAAGGAACTTGGAATCGTGAATACTTACAGGGTCACCCTTAATTATCTTGTCTATACCTGATTTGTTCTGACACGTTTGTGTCTGTTCAAGTTGATTTACGTTTTTGGTTGTCTTAAGCTTGTGTACCAAAACAGTCTTGTGAGACTTGTGGATGGAAAGGTGGGTTTAGTAAAGAACATAGATGGAGATTGTGCTTTTAATCATTGTGTATGCTGGATCGCATACAGTTTTTTTCCATCTTAAAATCTGAAGTGATGCGTATTACTGCATTGTTCAGATCTGCTGCAGATGTGGTAAGTAATCGCCTAACCATGAAATTTCAAAGGCTGATAGAAGTTCAGTTCCTGCTAGAGTAGAGATTATCATGCAACAAATTTACTAAAGCTATCTTATTCATTTTAATTCTGTCTGCAGTTGCAGGCTGTGACCGTGCATTTCAAATACCCTATTGCAGTGCCTTTACTTCGGTTCGCCCAAAAGACAGGAATTCAAATTAATTGGTATTCAAAGCCTCACCATGGTGAGCGCACAAGTAAAGACCATGAAACCAGATCTAACTAATCAAAGTGTTTATGGTTTTTCTTCTCTTGTTGCTGTTGTGTGTGGGGATTGGTGGGTTGTGCAGGGGAGGAGGGTTGTTTTTTCCTGAGATTGGCCTTCTCTAGGAGTTAGAGCACTGTAGCAAATATTCCTTTGCTTGCTTAATTACAGAGAATGTCACTGAAACAAAGCTGCGGTATAAATGCACCGTGTGTATATTCATATGAATTAATATGATTATGTGATTTAGTTCGTTGTCCTATAACACCTCTGTGCTTCTTGACTTTTTTTTTAAATAACTTCTCTTTCAACTACTTCCTAAAAGAACTACAGGTTGTTAAAATAATGTTTTCAAATAAGTTGAAGAATGGTATTCGCATTGCGCTGTGAGATATATATGTATTTACACGCAGTTTTTTTAAAAATTCCAAGTAGAGAACTTAAACATTAAAATGTTAGTTTTGAGCTTCTGAATGAGAAGAGACATCCGCATGTGCATAGAATTTGGTCATCAGATCAAATGTTTCTGAAAGGTGACAGGAATAAAAGTAAAAGTGGCAGATACCCAGAAAGTATCTATCAGGAAATAGAACAGCTGGTAAAATCATCTTGAAAGGCATCATAAACGCCTTTTTTAAGTATAGTGGGAAGTATAATGTGGAGAATGAATGGAGGGCTAGAGCAATACTGTATATAAAAATCACTGTTATTAATGGTAGGTTGCTGTTGGTGCAAAAAATAGAAAAAGGTACCTAACAATTTTTAAACATCAAGCTCATTTGGACCTGTGGGGTCTCGCTAGAGTACCGCTTGGAACTTGTTCAACATCCAAAATGGTGATGGATCTCAGCAGTTTTGGACATCAGCCTATATTTGCTTGATAGCTCACGAAGCAGAGAAGTTAGCAGGGTGAGCTTACTGCTTTTCACTGTTGTCTGAAGTATCTAATCACTTTATCAGTTGTGAGCGAAAAATACATGGGATAACGTGCTGAAGGTGCTGATAACAGAGAACAGGCAGTTATGCAAACATGAGGATGTGTATTTACAATCTGAAAAACACTCTTACCTTCGAGTGTTCAGTTAGAGAAAACTGATTTCTTTGGTAAGTAGCAGGTATGCAGGCAGAAGACTCTGTGTGTGTGTATGTGATTATGCACATATCAGTCTTCAGAAATGCTGCTTCTTAGAGCTACAAAGGCTGTCCCTTTGTCTTTCCATATACTCTAACAGTAGCCGTATTGCAGCCTTGTATTGGAAGGAAAGTAAAAAAAAAAAAAAAAAAAAAAACTGAAAAAAAAATGCTTGGATAACAACTAGAATTTGACCTTCATGGTGCTTTTCAGACCTGAAAACCTTAACTAGTATTACTAACAAGCTGATGTGCTGAAATCGTGAGAGTAATTGTCAAGTTGCATTATGAGATGTATAGCATGTTAAAGTCCATTGTGATGATATGTCCTCTTTCACAACTGTCAAGTTTATCTTGATTGCATTAGCTTAAAACCCATGCCAGCTGTCTTTTGAATAATATTATAATGTAAAATATTTTCCTTTTAATTACCAGATTAGAAGTTCATATAGAAAGAAAGCAGAGCAATGTGAATGAGGGTCTAGTAAGGCTAAAAGATAGCATTACATGTGAAGGCCAAAACTTTAACAATGCTAAATTGAAATTTCCAACTTTTATTTGGTTGTATAATTTTACTGTAGCCTCATCTCAGGTTGCTCCGTTAACAGGCATATGTTAACCTTTGTTTCTCTACAGAATTGAAATGGTTAAATACTGAAGATGCAGAATATAAGAAACTCTACTGTTTTTCCTGTAAGACTTGTATAGACAGACCAATAAACAGAGCAAATGTGTAATTTTCTAGTTTCATAACTATATGTGTACAAATTCTGATAATAAGTGATAATGAATTACAGGAAATTGAGTGGACTGTAGGAGTTTTTCAGGGACAGGGACCTGGGACATAACTCTAAAAATGCTGGCAGCAAAGTCACTGTTCAAGCAAGAAAAATGGTTGGTTGAGTGGTTGCTGTGTTTGTGGGTGTTTTTTTCTTTGGATAATCCAAAAATTGCTAATTTCAGATTACACCTTTCAGTGCTGCGTGTGAATGACTTAAGTCAGCTTGTCAGCTCTCCGAAGAAAAGCTTGGTTATTGCGTGTTGTAACTGTTGTGACGCGGAGTGGAGCAAGTCCTGGCCATGGTAGTTGCATGAGGACTAGAAAATTATTTCTCTGAAAAGCAGGGTGGGAACAGTTATTCACCTAGGTCTCGTTTCACTTTATCTCCAAACTGTGCCTCAAAATGCCTCTTTTTCATAAATGCACAATAAACGATGAGCTATTGATTATGCAGACTGTTAGAATGTCACCATTCAATACTACTGGTGACAGTTATTGCCTTATAGAATGCTTTAAGTGGTGTTGCTACATGAAAAGCACAAGAGGTGCAGGGGATTTTTTTTGACAATAATTGCTTTATTCTGCTTAGTTTATTTCTCTCTCTGGAGAAAAAAATGTCTGTTTAATAGGTCTTTTAAAGTATAATTGAAACTATAGCTTGCTGCTTGTTCCGTATCTTCACTTTAATTGTAGAAGACTTTGCAAATTTAAATTCATTAGGAAGTAGATAAAAATATTTGTCTTTGATTTTTTTCTTTCCTAGTTAGGCTCTGCAAGGTACAGTCAGTACTGGAACTGGCGTGTTAAGGGTGTGCTTTAACTTTCATTAGCTCTTCTGGTGTTTTGCTTTTTTGTCCCCCCTCCTTTTCTTAATTTATTACCTTCTCTTACAGATGTTCAAATATGCCATTTCCTCTACTAGAACTGTGTGTACGGAACAGAATTTGACTGTTTGGGTTAGGAAAAGGGAGGGTGAGGCTACGTTTTCATGATAACTGCATGCCAAGCAAAGTCCATGCTGACAGTGACTTAAAAGTGCAGTTATCACTTTCCTCTGCTGTGTTTCTCTTCCCTCTTTCGTGCCGTCACTTGCATACACGCAGTGGTTTTGTCAAAGAAGAAAACACCTTCTGTCTAATTTGTGGCAACAGTCCCCATTTAGATCAGCTGAAAGCACTGGTAAAATCTCAGCCTGGGTAGAGATGTGATTGCTGCTATAAATCTACTTCAAATTGAGTACATGGGAGGGACAGAGATAACAAATAACATTGGTACAAGGGCAGAAGAATATAAACTGTCAACAAGGAAATTAAGCTGGAAATCAGGAGAATGCCAGAGTACTGAGGTTCTAGAGTAACCTTGCAGAATAGTTGCTAAAACGGGTAACGTTTATTCAAAGGCTTTTATCTTTTTTTGGCGGAAATTAAGCCCAGCTGTAGTTCTCATTGGAAATACGTAATGGCCAGGTGTCCTATTTTTAACTCTCTTGGTTAGGCCTCCAGCAAAACAACACAACTTGCCGCACAATGTACATCACGAAGGAGAGCTGTCAGTTAAAGCAGTGATTTTGTAGTTTCTGTTTCCTATGTGATACTGGCTTGAGAAGCACTTCTATCTCAGATTAGGTGGCTGTTTCTCAAACTAGATTGTGACCCCCTTACAGGAAGATAGGTGAGCCAGGGAAGGATTTTTCCAACAGTCCTGAAAAGCATTCATTAGCTTGTAATGCACTATAGTAGGTTTTACTTTACCAACAGGGTGAAGTAAACATAAACCAACTACTTTATGGCTGAGCTAGGAAGAAACAAAGAAATGTGAACAAAAAAAGCTTACCTCTAAAGATCCTGAAGCCAAAATTACTTTCTTGTGTGTCTTTGTTTTACAATAAATTTTGGAGTAAATGATGGAAAAAAAATAGTATAACAGAGTATTAGGGACTGAGCCAAGGGATTGGTATAGGTGATTTTTTTTTATACTTTAAAATTTCATTTCTTGGAGGTGATACAGCAAGAGTGGAGCCTGCATGTTTCAGTCTGGTGTTGGGTGACATTCCTGTCATTTTTGGTACAGTTATGGAAAAAGGCAAATAACAGAGATGAATTACAGGGACAGATGTCTACCCATATTGTTGTGCAGTATGTCGGTCAGGCCTGCTTTACAGAGTATTCTGCAGTTCTGATTGCTATATTGCGAAGAAATTGCCTCTTTTCTACTTTAAGGCAAAGAACTAAGATGGTCAGGCTGTGAAGAGAAGCTTTTTATGAGAGGAAACTTAAAGATGTTGGTTTGTTTAGCCTTGCAACATGAAGCTTGGAGCGGTATGATTTTTAAATACACTGGAAGAAAGCAAATACTTCAGGAAAGGAAGAAAATGTTGTATTTAAAAGATACATAGTAGGTGTACATTTAAAATATTCAGATAAACGTACATGCTGGAAACTGAAAGGCTGCTAGTCTTCAGGGATGTGAAGTTTGGAAACTGTCTTTGAAACAAAGGTAATGTGAGCAGGAAACCTAAATTATTTCAAGATTGAGTTTGCCAGATTACTGGGAAGGCTTGCATGACACTTCTGCAATTTAGAAATTAACTTTGAGTAAGGATGAAGGTGATAAGGATTTGGCTGTTGTAGACCTGTTAGATCACTTTTTTAACTCTTCTCTTTCAAAGTTTCCAGTGCCAGTTTTCTGTGGCACGTTATAATCCTAGAGATTGTTGATCTTTTGTACAAAAGTTACTGTATTTTGAGTTTTTTGGTTTTTTTTTTTTTTTTTGGTAGCATACAGTGATGTTGAGGAGACTGTCTTGTAACAGATGCCCTTCAGTGAAATCAAGCATGGTTCACACAGTTTAGGACTGCTTTGAAACACTAAAATTGAGTAATCCACAGGACAGTCTACAGCCGTCTGCTCTTGTCTCAGTGTATTTTATTCCCTTCCCCATGTTCCCTCCTCATTGCTTAGGTTAATATGACAAATAGACAAGTTCTGCTTAAAGAGACAACACTGCTGGAGGAGGAAGCACCACTATGCTGCTACCCAGAGCACGTGCACGCATTCAGCGCCAGCAGCAGGCACCTTGCAGGGCAATGGTGTACTGCCCTCTTTAAGAGGGCAAGCTTTCCATTTTTGCGAAAGCCACTATTATCTCCTTGCAATGCAAGTCTGTTTGTTTGTTAGGAAGCTTAGAACATTATCTGTTGAAGTTGTGGTGGTTTGAAATTTGTTACTCTTAACGGGGAGAGGAACTTAGCGTTCAGTTTCTGGAGTCTTTAGGGGCTCTTAACTGATTTATGATTATGGAGAAGAGGGATGGTGCCTTTTGTGTCTCCTAATCTTTCTAGATTTTCTGAGATTTCTAGTCTTGTTGACCCTTGTTGCAGAGCGGCCTGTGGCTTAAGAAGATTGGACTTCATTGTTGAGATGGCCCCTTGTAGTACTATGTTCCTAAATGAGAAGAAGAAAGTCAGTGCTTAAAACTTAGTCATAACGATTCTGTGTTCTATCGGGTCTACACTGTTTGCACTTACTTTGCTTAGGTATATAGCTTTACCTATGCCTAGCTATACCTAATTTTTACATCACTTGATAATATTGGATTCTCTTTTGACATTCCTTGTAGCTAAATTATTTTGCCAAGTTTAATGATGATTTAGGCAGATAATTTTAGGTGAAATAATGTCACCTGTGTTTAACAAGTTCTTGGCCAAGAACTCGAGCGCTTTCAAAAGCTTCATCAACAAAGCCAGCAGCTTATTACTCCCTAAGGGGGGGGGTGGGGAGGGGGGGAAGTACATGGGACTCTTGGATGGTAATAAATGTTAAGGTTTTTCTGACACTTTTCTTTCTTCATGCTGCCTCCAGTTCTTTCTTTATTGGGACACTTGATTTCTGTTTCCTTTAATGAAGACTATGGAATATGGATCTTGCAGACCACATCTGTACCTTGTCTCCTGTCTACTTGCAGTCTCTTCTATTCTACAAACATAGATTTTAAACATTTTGGTGTGGGAGTTAGGACTTCTTTTTGGTGTATTATCTTCCTGGCAGTATTTCCTTATCTCTGTGAGCTAGGCCATCTGTGTGGAATTGCTGCTGACTCCCTGGGGAAAGAAAGCACATGAGGGAACCACAGCTTAGTTCTTTGTCTGGTCTTTTCTCATTGCTTTTTATTTGAAAGGGCTGTAGGATATTGTTTAGTCCCCCTTTCTACCTAAAAGAAGGATCCCTTTTTCTATTTTTGATGCCAGTTATTAACCGGAGAATGAAACATTCCAAATTATATCTTATAAAACCGGTACATTTCTTCTGTCCCTTTTGTTCCTTTAGAAAGAAGCCTTGACACTACTGTCTCTGCTAATGGTGAATAAATTGACATTGGTCTCTGAGTGCTGCCATATCTACCCATTGGCCTGCCCAGATGTTTTTACAGTATAGCTAAATCTAATGGGAAGGCCACTCAGTGGGATAGTCCTGTTCCTCACTGCCTGAGCTACAGTCTCCTGCTGCTTCTCTTGTGCAGGTGTTAGTGCCCTCCTGGACTCAGTCTGGAGGCAAGAGGGATTAAGTGATTCAGCTCTCTGAACTGGATCACCATGGGCACGTCAGACAAATATCGGTGCCAGCCATGGGCATGAAGAAGGTCTTGGGAATGCACAGCCAGAGAGATCAGGACATCATCTGCTGTGACACAAGGCAGCTGAATCAATTAACCTGCACCACAGAACCTGCACCCTGAGTGTACTGTGTACGTGCCTTGCAGTTGTGGCCCTCTAAAACCAAATGAAAGAATTGGTCAGAACTGAGAAGCAAAACTTGACTATTGATTAACCTTGGATAACAAGATCCATGACTGCACAGTCTGAGTATGTTTTCCAGCCACAACAGCTCTAGGGTAGCCAGACAAATCTTCCTTTACATGGAGGACAGCAAGGACAATTTGGAATATTTTTTTAAAAAGCTCTAAATTCCTAACTGGTCCAGCTCATCTATCAGTGAGCAGATGTAAGAGAGGACTTAGAGTCGGGGAAGCAGACAATTGCTTGGCTGTAAGTAGCAGCTCATAAAACTGTAACGCGTAAGGACAATTGCTAAGGCACTTGCTGTGAGATTTGTGAATGTGGTACAAATAATACTTTATTCAGGGGTTTTGTAATACCCTATTTTGGTGCCTTGTTAAAAATCTCACTTCAGCAAAGGAGGAGTATATTTATAATTGGAAATTTTCTCAACATAAGCAATGTGTTTATAGAGTCTGTTGTCATCAAATCAATAACCAGAGAGGAAAAAAATAGAAATTTTTACAAGCAAGAAATGACTGTGCCATGTTCTGTGGAATGTAAGCTCCTAGGTGTATGTGCCTGTTGTTGCTCTGGTACTGAAAGGTTAGTGAGACCTCTGGATTTTGCAGTGGCTCTTTGCAGCCAATAAGAGGTAATGAAACTTGGATAAATCTATTCCATACTTCTAATTCTATCGTTATTTGGGAAAACTGAGTCATAAGCAGTTTTGGGCTTTGCAGTCTCATCTCTGCCTCTGCTTCTAGTGGCTAGGTTTTACCTGTTTACTAGCAGGTGTTTGCTGAACAATTCAAACCTACTACTCTATTAATTCATTTCTTTCAGAGATGCAGGAAAAAAAAAAAAGGATTTTCTTAGACAAGCATCTTTTAATGTATGTAACAGGCACTATCATGCTACAAATGCCATGGAGTTGTGTTCTTGTGTTTGTGCCCATTCAACGTAGAGGCCTTCTAAAGTCAAAATTTGCGTAAAAATTCTGCCTAAAGGTACATTATTCTCTTTCATTAAAGCCATTGGTCCTATGCTATAAAACAGGGAGGTTTTGAGGAGGTGAAATAAAGGGAAGCTGCTGATTGCTGTGAAAGAGTGGGTGAGGTAACTGAGAACTGGTGTTAACCATCAGACTCTTCATCTCCAGGCTGTAGGACAAATGCAACGGGTTCTGAAGCATGTCTAGTGCTATAAAAGGGAAGCTTAGCAGGAACCTTCAGCATTTTTATTTATGAAATAGCAGCAACAACAGTCTTGTTTGTTCTGCTCTTGCGTTTTAGTGTTCACCACAGGTTCCTGATTTAAGAACTCTGAAACAACTTATGACTGAGCCCTTGTGTTCTCTTCTGAGTCAGATGTACTTCGTGTACATGCTTTCATGCTTAGAGAGACTCTTTTTCTCATAAACTTGATAATTTATGAGTTAATGTTGATCTCTGAGCTAGTTCACAAATGTCATAGAAAGTCTAAAGAGGAAGGTGAAGTACTGGAGAGCAGTAGAAGTATTAAAACTCAAACTATGGCAGTAAGTACTGGCACAATGCGTTATTTTCTTTATTTACGTGAATATTTACTTAGCCATTGATCCTATAAGTACGTGCACGTGCAAGCTTCTTCTTATTACTGTAAGTGGCAGTGAGGGAAGCAATTTACCTGAAAAACTCTCTGTTCCCCCTCTCCCCCTTCTGGCTTTTTTGCCTTTCCCTCATGAGGGTAGCTAGTACTAACGCTTGTAAATGGATCAAGTAATATGTTTTACTGCCTGATAAGATGGTGTCTTAAAAAGCCTTCTACAGATGAACGTACCTTCATACCAACTGGATTACAGAAAGCTCCAGTCCAAGCATCGTTAGTAAGAAGTGGCTGGCATCCAGCTGTCTTGGAACTTGCACAGTCATACGTATTCCCCCAACTTATACGTTAGGTACCAGTACATCGAGGTGTAGACTATACTTGTGTATTTAAAAGCACTGCATCTATGATTAGACTTCCATCTGAAGCAATTTTTTGAGTCCTTATTGAGTACATGCGATAATTCCCAATCTAGAGTTAGATTAGAGAATCACAAAGTAAAGTGCATGTGATTTCAGGCATGAGACCTTTTCACACTGCTTGGGTTTTTTTCTTTTACCATCTTCAAGCTTTATGAGAATGATAAATGTATGTTTTCACTGAATTCATTTTCGTATTGGTTGTCTAGTTCTTCAGATGTCTGGTTTGGCATATAAGATAACCAACACCACATTTAGTGAAATTTTTTTTCCGGTGGATATTCACCAGAGACTAGCTCCAAAGTCCTTTAGAACAGATCAGCATGTTTTCTCTTTTGTTGCAGCATGTTAACGCATACACCAAAAGATGGTAGCTCAGTGACTTGGGAGTCCTCACTGAGAGAGAACCATAGAATATTGAGATTTAGGGAAGCTAATATTTTACGCTTGTCTTTCGTAAACTCAATTTCGTTACTTATTTCTAAACTGTAAAATTCAGCTGTGGTTTATAATGGATTCTTAGATATCTTCATTTATATTATGAAGTTTAAAATATTCAGAAGTCTAAAGTTGTTTTCTTTCACTTCATCATACGGAAGAAACTAGTATTATAGCAGATCATTGTGAAAAGCCATTGGAATAACTTTATTGTAACATGTAAGGGAAAAAAGCCATTGGAATAACTTTATTGTAACATGTAAGGGAAAAAAGCCATTGGAATAACTTTATTGTAACATGTAAAGGAAATCGGTGCAGGTGTAATGTGTGTAAATTATTGAAAGTGTCCATTTTCTGAAACGGTGTACCTTTAATACTGTACCTGAAATCTTCTAGTATCTTCATTCACTATGTGGCTGGTGTTCATCGGAAGCATGCCAGACTCTTGATTATACTTTTCCAAAGGAGCATGTGTAGCATTTTTGTATCTTAGGTTGTCTTGGAAATCTGTATTCTGTAAAGCGGTAGCCTTCTGTCTTCTGTCTAGAGCTTCTACTGTGTGGTACTTTTTTGAGTCACTTTCTAATACTAGTGTACAATAATTAGCTGCATGTCCCTGACTCTTCAGGGAAATAACTTACCGTTACTTACAATACATGATTGCGTATTTAGGCTTTGTGATAACAAGTGTGCTCATGAGCAGAGCTCATCAGTGCATTCTAACTTCCACTTTGTGTCTCAGTCTGAAACTGCTTTTTAGTACAGACCTCTTTTTTTTATTTTTTTAATAGAAGGTAAATCTTCAGAATATATATGTTGCTTGTAGTAGGACGAGATTAACGGAGGAAAAAGGGGTGGCGCTGGAAAGGCAGAAACTTCAGGCTTGAAAGTGCCTTTTTCTGAATCACTACTTTGTGCACGTTTTTCATGTGCCAGGCTTCTCTAAAGACACAGATTGTTTGGAGAAGAACATAACGTGTAATTATTTGTTAGAACAATGCCTCTATAGCAACCAGTCGTGTTCAGTTTAAGGCTAGATAAGGCGGGGAAGCCCGCAATGTTTTTGATGATAGCCTAGAACAGAACGGTTCAGCTGCTGTTTCCCCGAGAGTCGGTCAGCCTGCTCTCCAAAGTCACCTGGGCATGGCTATAGTGATCTCTGAGACCTTAATATCTGAGCTTGAGGAACGGCAGCCTGGATGCTACTAAGACACGACCTGGTTCTGGCAAGCGGTGTCGCTGCTGCTAATACAAAGACAAAGGTTTCTACTGGAGTTGCATGATGGCATGTTTCTAAATATTCTCTGTTTTGTTAGTAAGTTGAAAAACAGCTGTTTTAAATCCTCCTTTCTTAAATAAGATAAGGAGAGAAGTGTCACACTTGAAATACTGTTTCAGAGGTGGGATATTAGGTTGATATTTAAGTCATGGTTTTGTTATGTTGTAAGTAATGTACCTAAGCATGCCTTTTGTCTCGGAGGGCCTGCTGACCAGGTTATATGGCAGTAGTTGTGCACGTACACGTGCACACTGATTCTAAAGTTCTCAAGCTATGTATGTAGTACTTGTTAATTTGAGATGCCCTAAGTTCACTATATCAGATGGAAGTTAAAAAAATAATTGTGTGGTAAAATAAAGTCTCCATAAACATTTGGTTAGCTGTTGAGCAGTTGTATGTCCTGCACTTCTGAAAGAGAGAGAAGTGACGCCATTTAGATACTGTGCTTGTGCTTATAAAGAGTAAGAAAGAGTAAGAGTAAGAAATTTGCTTTTTCCTGGTATTGTTGAAATTGCTATTACTGCAAGTAAAGCTAGACCGTAATTAGCAGGAAAAAATAGGGTCTGGACATTTGTCAACCCTTTGTATAAAGTTTCAATGGTGCTGATAACGACTTGCGTTTCTTGTCTTGTCTGTTGGCATAGCGACAGGCATGTGTGTCTGGTGTTGTACAGCCTGTACAAGGGAGTGCTAGATACATAATATGAAACTAAAGACAGAGCTGAATTGTTTACATAGACACAAGAAGGCAGGATGGCTTTGTCTGTGTCTGTCTGGTGTGTGCCTCTCACCTACCTATTCCAACCACAAAAAGCAGTGTAAAAAACAGTTTAGTCTATAATTGGGTATCTTAAGACTTAAATAGTTCAATGAACTTCTTATAGCAATCAGGAAAGCAATTAGTACTTTTTGTATCTGCAAAAATGTATGGGCGTATAGGGGGAAGGAATTTGTCAAACCTTCAGTTTGCCTTTTGCTTTTTCAGTGTACCTTCACTCAATAACATCTGCTACCAAAGCTGACCTAGAGTAGTTTACTCATTCAAATTTGCATTCCAAAACCCGAATGGGAATAGAAAAAAAAATCTCACATCATAGTTCCTGCTCATGCAGGGGGATCTGGTTTAAGAAACAGAATCGCAAAGCTCTGCAGCAACATGTAGTATGTTGTTGTTCTAGTTAACAACAAAAAAAAAAAGTACTGATTTACCTGACTACTAAGGCACATAATTTCATTGACAAGAGTATGATGTAGAGTGAAGAAGACAGGACTGGTGAATACGCTGATGTTTTTCCACTGATTTTTTTCATACACTGAGTTTTTTCATTTCTGTGTATCGCTTGGAACTTGGAAAACACTTTATGCTGTTTGTACACAGATGCCAGTTTTCCTGTGCCAAGGATGTTCCTGTTTTACACTGTGAAGTTCTAGCAACAGAGCAATTCCCCTTTCTGGCAATGTTTTTGTAAGTGCTTGAGAGTTAAAATAAATCTTTCTACTCCTTTTCTACCTCATCTCTTCTCCCGCATCTTTCATTCTTTGACCTTGAGCTGTGTTAAACTAATTTTAAACAGCGTGGTTTGACCTAATTGCTTAGAAGCATGTGACCATGGAGAAATCCCATATATTGTCCACTAACCCGGTGGTCATAGTTTCTTTAGTCATGTGCTCTTCTGAAAGAATAAGACAACATTGATGAGAGCTGTGTGCTGGCACTGTCCATGGAAGATTCAGCAGCTGCAAGATTTCTCCTTTCTTTTCCTTTCATTTATGTGTAATACTATTGTCAGTGCCACCTTTTCTGCCTGAAGACCCTTATCCTTCGTACTGCCAGGCACTTAGGAAAGAAAGAAACTCTTGAATCGAGTGCCTGATTGAATCATGAGTCTGTACTTTCCTGTTCTGTCCAAAGGAAAAATACTTGGGTGTATATTCCTGTACGATGTTCCTTAGAAGACTTAGGTGAGAATGTAGTGAAAATTAGAAGCGCTCTGGTGGTTTGAAAACAGGTAAAAATAATTAAAGACTGGAATACAAAGAAAGAGGAAGAGGTGATGATGACCATTCATGATCTTGTTCAAAAAATCCTCTAATCATGGAAGCAAGCAAAGTTATTGGGATGAGAGGGAGTATGGCAGGCTGGCTGTGTGCTTATGCCCAAAAGACCTGCGCTGCATTTTTTATTTGTATCTCACTGCAAATCTAAAGCCTTCTTTTCAATACTGGTAATACTTTCTATTTAGCTTATTATTGCCATCTCTCAAAAACCTAAACTTGTAGGCTCACGCAGAGCAGGTTCTTCATCTGTTGAATCTTACGTTTCTTGCTGTTGTTCGTTATAGCGATGAATGAGGAGTCACACTGTGAAGTTTCTTAGTTCAGTTCTGTATTAAGGTGGGCACTGGTAGTGTAAATTAAGTCAGATGAAGAAATCTTTTCTGTGGCTGCTTTGTGAGGCAGATAGCCATACACAGAGAACTTTGAAATCTGAAAAACGTTTCCATCTCTAATACAACAAGTCCTAAATCAAGTAGGGATGTAAGACCTTTTCTGATTTACAGATTAGCATAATTGCATGCCAATCCATACGCTAATAAGAATAACCTTCAATGTTAAGTGTGAAATTTTTAAGGGTTATTGAAGTTAATGCTCTGGAAAATATGATGCAAGCAAAAATATCATCAGTGGTTCTTAGCTGCTGGCAGACTTATTGAATAAATAAGTTAATTTTGAGCTATTAATTTTTATTTTTTCCTGGAGGACTGATCATGTGTCTCTAGGAAACTGTGCAACTCCTGCTGACTTTAAAGGTCATTTGTGGTAGCATCTAGTAGTACTCTTGGTGCTATCATCATGCCCCTTTCTTAAGGGGAGAAAGAAATCTGAGGTGGGAGGGATCTTCTGACTGTCACTTTCAGCTGAAAGTCAGAATGCAAACTAAATTACCATTAATTATTGTTTTCCTTTTTGTAAGTTCCAGTAGTACAGTTAGCCTTTTTACATGTTTGAATTTTTCTCCCCTCCTTTCCCCCCCCCCCCCCCCTTTTCTGGAAACTTTTAAAAAAGTTAGGAAAGCATAACTGTTTGCCCTTTCAAATGTCACGTATATATTCCATGTGCTGTGGAGTTAACGATCAAATTAATATTATTCTTTCTATGCAGTTCTACTGGCCTTTCTAGTCTATTTATACTGTAAAAGTTTAAGGCCCGAGATCCTTGGTTACGTAAAGACCATATACCCTTAAGTCCACTTGTAGTATGTCTTTTGGAGGTAACTTCAGTTGTGAGGGCTCAGTATCTCTGAGAAATAGACCCAAAATAGTCTAATGTTGTGGGTCTTGTGAGGAGATACACAGGCTGTCCTTGTCACGATAAGCAACGCAGCAGCTTTTAGCGTTCCTCTTTGGAAATGAGGACTTAGTCAAATGCTGAAATGACTGGTCAGTTACTCTGTTTGAAGTTCAGACATTCTTCTTTGCAGGGCTTATATCTTTTGCCTTATATCTTTTGCCAGAGTGAGAGAAGTGTCTTGATAGGATAAGTGCCCAAAGCTGTTGGTCAGCTTTCCTATTGGAGTAGTTAATTTTTCTTCAGCACGTATACTGTCCTAGCAGAATCCAAAATATGTTCTTAAATGTTATATTTGTACTCTTCATTTGCTAGCTTAAACCAAAACCACTAATGAACAGAAAATTTAAAGGACTCTGTGCGTATGAAATATAGTTCAGTATGTGCCTAAATCCATTTAGGCCGTTTTATTCTTCTGTGAAATCCTCTCTTCTGTGATACTCCAAAAAAGTTCAGCCAACCAATAATGTCAAGTTAGAAAGGCAAGTGACAGTGTATTTGTGAGGGAGCTTACACACTTTTATCTTAAAAGCAGAGGTGGGAGGAGGGTTAGGAGTCTCTTATGTGTCTGTGTGTGTGAGCGTACAGGATGTATGCCGTTTGGGTTTATTTGCTCTTTTTTTTTCTTCCATTTTTACCCCACATGTAGATTGTATTGTATGGCATGTTTTGAGAGGTCCTGTGTTTCATCAGCTGCATAAGATGAGCTATAATATTTTAAAGCCTTCTTTCCTCCCCCAGTTCCCCTGTTTGTTTTTTGGGCATTATCAAATTTTAAGAGCATTCTCAGTTGTCTCATTTAAACATAGCTTTCTTATACCTACTAAGTGATAAACTATTTTTAACAGTGTGTGTGAGAATGTTTGGTTTTTTTTTTCTTTTGTTTTGTTTTTAGATGCATTCTCAAGGATGACAAGCTCTACTGACTTAGAGTAAAGGGGGTATCTTACTGAAACAGTGTCTCAGCTACAGTCAGAAGTGAAACACTGGCAGGAAAAAGCAAAATACGTAACTTCACGCTTCTTAAAGTGAGAATGGAATCCCTTCCTCTGGGGGAGAGACTGAGTTGTTGATACTACCACAGTGGTAGTTGCAAAACATATGTATGTGTTGGTACCTGCATGCAGGTGGTAGACAATGCACGTTTATTAGGTGCACCGTGTGGCTGTAAGCTGCAGTAAGAGCGGGTTTGCTGTAGTTTTACAATATATGTATATACTGGCTTTTTCTTGTGGGATATGGCACATGGCACTTATCAAGCAAAAGTGAAGTGGTGCTGCCTGAAGTTCTACTGCTCACGTTATCTTTTAAGTAGATTCTCCATGCTCCAAGTTTGCACAGGGAGCCAGGGTAGTCTTTGTAAAATTCAGGCCAGGCTGTTAAGTATATATGACCATTTGTTTGTAAGTGTAGCTATGTCTGGATAGAGGGATCTTCCCTCTCTTCTCCCTTCTTCCCTTTCCTCCTCCTTGTATCAGGGTTCAGTTGCTTTTACGTGCTATCAAAAATAACACGAAATTCCAATCTAGTCTTTATCTTGGATGTTACCTTTTTTACATTTGCTTTTTGTCCTTTGCATTTCGCCATTTATTCAGCCTTAGCACAATGCTCACTTCCTGCTGCCTACTGGATTTTTTTTTCCTTAACTTTACCTCTGTCCCTAATAACCTCAACTGCCATGCTGTCATTAATAATTTCCTACCTAGAAGTTGAAATTTTTCAGAAGGTTCACGGTTAAGGAAGGATGGAAAAGTCATAAGTCTTAGTCTAAATCAGTCTCATCCTGTATGTGATTTGCTCTTAGCCTGTCTTTGTCCAGCATCCTAACTGTATCATCTCCTGTTTCAGAAAGTTGTCTTCTGTGATGCCAGGTTCACCCTGGCACTTTATGAATTTGCATCAGTAGACTCTTTTTATTTTTTTTTATTTTTTTTTTTTTTAAGGCTATCACAACTGTTTTCACTGGAAGTTACTGGAGTACTGTGACATCAGCTCAAAAAGTTGACACAAAGCAATGGTAAAGCTAGGATCATTAATATCAAAAGACATGTTCCAGTGAATTATTAAATCAGTCTTAATTAACGTTGCTAATTATTAGTGTATTTCTTCTTTATGCAAATGCAAGTGTGATGTACAGTTCCACTTCTTTTTAGGTAATGGTAGTCATTTTGAATGTCTGTTTTGAAGATTAAAATAACAGTGTCTTTTTACACAGGGTAGGAAGATGTTGAGAAAGGAATTGTTGTAAAAGTCATATGCTTTTCACCTTTAGGTGCTTTGGGGAGGCATTTAAATGTGAATTTACAATTTTATCTTCTGCCATTTGAAGTAATTGCATTGCTTTTAAGGGCTTTTTTAGGTCTTTAGAGTATGTGGCAATCTCGCATCTTGGGTAAGAGGCGGATCTTCAGAATCTGAATAAAGAACTGTTTCAGTGGTGAGACTGTAACGTGGCCTTTTTATCTGCTCATGATGAAGCAACAGTTGAATTAAACACCTTTTTCTTTGGAGACCTTTGTTCAGGTTTTTCCTGAATGCAATCCTCACTGTTGACGATGCAAACTTTAATTCTTGAGTGGCCAGATTGCACGCTGATACTTCGCCTTTTGTGGGAAAGGGGAAACTAGTAGTAAAGGAACATATAGCCACTTTATTATGTTGTTATTTTTACTGTATTTTGGATTATGGATGATCACTTTGTTTTTTTAACCATTCTGTTTATTTGAAATGGCCTCTGCAACCATTGCAATGTAGCCTTTTTGTTTGTTTTCTGTGGAATTTAGGTGCAGCTTGCCAGCAGTGAAAGCTACTAACAACTATTTGGTGCTAACTTTGCTCTCTATAGCGTATGTGAATTGGTGCTACTCCTAGAACGGTAGTATAATAAAGTATTAATATTTTCAGTTCTCTCCTCAATACTTCACAGTTCAGGGAAGAAATCACCCATAGGGAAAACTTGGAAATGTTTCTGACCTCTCTTGCTTTTATCTCTTACTAATTCAAAATGGTGAGTTTATATTTCATTTTAGATTGTCTGTCTCTACACCTCTGTCATATAAAATCAAATTTGATGTTTCCTGATAGTTTCCCAAATGTAGTGAACTAGCTGGATTTTAATTCAATTTTATGTCTTTACTTGACTGTAATTACTTTTCTGTCATTGCAAGAGGCTAAGCACTGTAGAAATGTACTGGAGCTTTTGACTGAGATACTCCACGTAAGTGGCAGTAAATCTCTTTACTGTTTGTATTGTGTTGCATGTCAAATAACCTCATCTTTCTCTCCAGTGGAGAATCTTAAAGGAAGTAAAATTTCAAGAAGTTATGCTGAATAACTGTACTTGTTGCTGACAAACCAGAGGACACCCAAGTTCTTGCACGCCATCCCCCCAAAATAGATTTCCTGTTTGATTTCTCTGGATAATGTTAATGACTGGGACATGGTTGGTCAAGCAAAAGACTTGTGTGAGGTTTTCCTGACATGAATGAAGACAGAGTAGAAAATAAGAACTCCCTCAGTCTTATCAAGCAACCTTTTCTGGTTTAAAGAAAAGTGATAAAGTTGAAAACAGTCTCCAATATATTCATAGCTTTTTAAGATATATCCTGCCTCTTTTAGAGTATGATTCTTCAAAGCCTCATTCCAGGATACAAGGCAAAGTTGGCTTGAAGAACTTGAACCCTTTGCCATTTGGTCCTAGCCTGTACTGTAATGCTTTGATCTGTGACTTGTCCCAGCATTGTTGTTTATATCGGACTGGAGCATTGACCGTTAATGGTTAGAAGGAAGCTTTGATTTTTGTGAGATAGTTGAAGGAGAGGTATGGCAACGAGAACAGGTAGTTGAGAGTGCACGGTGGGGGAAAAGTAGAGCCTACAGACATTTTTAATGCAGTTTCAGTTGCAGGCAGAGAAAATATTAGAAACCGTTCCCACGATAACTGTACCCTGCATTGCAACTATTGTGCTAGCAATCCAGCCCAACAAACATGGACGTAAAGTATTTGATGTTAACGTGAAAATTAATTAAATTGAATGACAGAAAAAAACACTGTTTCGGGAAGATTGTGAGGAAAAATCCACTAGTTGATGTGATGTTGCATGGACAAGCCTTCTGCTATTCTTCATAGTACTATTTTTTTAAGCTGTTTCTGTGTGTCCTCCTGATTTGCTTCAGATGTCTGTTTAGTATTTAGTCTATACAGGCTCTAATTTTGTAATAGAATTTAGGATTCAAAGTGATACCTTTCATTGCTCTCATTTTTGAGTTTGAATGTTGTCCTTTTTTGTGTTACCGCAGTGTTTGTTAAAATGTTGTTTCTGCTGATCACATGGCAGATGGGGAAAAGAGTTTTGGTATTAGATTACTGAAAAATCATGTGAGATATGCCGGAAAAAGAACTATGGTGAACGCAAAAGACTACTGTGTTTATTTCTAGATAGTTGCTTGGTTTCTACATGGTTGTGTTTCTGGGTTTTTTTCGTGGTTTTTTTTTTCTTTTTTTTTTTCTTCTTTTTTTTACAAGGTCCATGAAAGGGAGCAGTGTCCTTATGTTCACTATAATTCCAGTACCACCTGTACTTACGGTCATAAAAAAGCTATCTGCATGCTCAGATAATGTTAGTTGTAGATTCTACAACCTGCTCAGCAGTGATTATGTTTTCTTTCATTTCAAGGTATTGTCTCATTTAATTTTGTCTTATCATTGTGTTCTTATCTCTGAAACACCCTTTTCTTGCAGCATCACTGTGAAGTGAGTTTGTGCAGGGTTGTTTTCAGCTATGCAAGGACTTTATTTTGTTTCTTGGACCTCAAAAATAATTTTGTTCTGTGTCTAGCTCTATAGTGTTGTAGATTTAATCCCATAATGAGTAAAGAGAAGTTTAGAAGCAATATTTAAAAAAAAAAAAACACACACAACATGTGATTTTTATGTCTGCTTTTCTCTACTGTCCCATACAGCAAGGCTCGCTTTGTATTGCTGCAGTGTTACGTGTTCTGAAAGTATGTCAATTTTTGAGGAACCTTAGCTGAAAGGAATTGTACTCTGTGTGAAAATTTGTTTATTTCTGCATGCCTGACGGAGTTGCACCTGGCTGCTTAAAATAACACCTATGCTTACCATGTTCACAGTCTAGTGGAAGCCTGAACCCACACATATATCAGGCTTTCAACTTGTTTATTCAAATGTTCTTCAAGACAAGGCTTAAGAGATGGGGTGGAGGGGAGGGGAGAATAACAGGATACCCTTTAGCCACAGAAAAAGTTTATCCTTTGAGGAAACTTTAGAAAAATATTATAAATATCTTAAGTGCTGCATAGTGAATGTATTGAGAATGACTATATTTAGGTCTAATGAATGTTCTCAAAGGACTGAGCCTCACGAGGGTGTTCTTTTGTTGTCATTGACGAGTTAATGATTCAAGTTAATTCAAAAGCCTTTTTGTCTTTCAAGGTGTGCTTGTATGCTTTTAAACACAAATGTTTTGGAGATTCCATATTCTTTTTCACAGACTTCCATTTCAAGTTTACAGGTTGATTCCTGCATCGTGACAGCTGAGCTATGTTCTTTTCTGTCATCGCCAGCAAACTATCACTTCAGCTATGTGTTTGCTAAGTAGACAGTCTTAGGGTTACATCTTGCACAGTAAGAGCTGTGCAAGCTCATAAAGTACTAGAGAAATTTCACAGGGGCCCCATAGGAATTATGAAGGGAGCTGTCTTTATTCTGTGGTCTAGCATTTTTCCGCTTTTGGGAAAGCTTGTTTTTGTTTTCGGGGTGTGGTGTTGTGTTGGTTGTTTTTCCCTCCCCTTTAAGCTATTCTGAAGCTTTTGTTCCTTCCAGCAAGTAGTTAGCATTCAGCAGTGATGCAGCTCTGAGGCCATAGCAGTTGTCACTGCAGCTAAGGGAAATACCTGACTTGTGAGGGAAGGGAAACTTTGAGACATGGCTCTCACTCTCCAGATGCCAACTTGTGTGCCAGTGTATCTTCTGGATAGGCTTCCAAGGCCACAGATGATTTCTTTTATTTTTTGGGACTGTTGAGGACTGTACCACATCAGGTTGCTCGCTGCTAATCACACTGGATGCATGCTACAGTTTTTTATAGCAAAGTAGTCTTTCCCTAATGAATGACAGTATATCCAGAATATACGTATGAGAACACTTATTTTTCTGTGAAGAGGTTCTTCTCGACTTGCAGATGGTTCTCTGCTAGTCCAGAAACAGGTGCTGCCAACATCTGCCAGGTGATTCCCCAGACAGTAAAAGAGGAGAGGTTGGCGTATTTGGCAAGGCAGCACTTACTAACAGCCGATTTTACTGAGCTGCTGTGCACAGGCATTCATCTCTGTGTGCTTGCGATGCTCCCATTCTGTAAATGGGAAGGGATAACAGTAAAACATTGTGTAGACCGTGGCTGAGGCTTATGCTCAGCATGAGGAATGCAAGTGCAAAATGAAAGAAACTAAGATGTTCTGGAGAGTCAGCATCTCTTTTTTTGTCAAATCAAGCTTTTTTTTTTTTTTTTTTTTCCACCAGCATTGTGGATCTCTGTTGCAGTAGAGACCGTCTCCCTGCTTTGGGAGATGCATCCTATTCTGTCCTCCTGCCCCAGCATGGACTTTAATGTGGACCCCATTTGTACTGTCCCCATCTCTGTCATCTTTGCTTCACCAGTAGAAGGGATTGTCGTCGGACTCCCTAATCTGTCGGAGGCAAAATTAACTTGACTTAGCGTGTCATCAGCACAATTAAAGGCTGTGTTAACATGCACTGGTAAAAAAAGGAACAAAGCCGCACAGCGTGCTGTGTGCAGATAGCTGGTATACTTGACAGTGTAACCAAAATAATGCTCATATAGAAGAGTGAAAATTTTCCAAACGTTACTGGAAAGAGGGATCGAAAAATCTGGTTTGTAAGGAAGGGCTTCACATAGATACTTGAGGTGCAATGAATGTGGAGTCATGCTGCAAAGCCATTAAACTGACACCCTATTTCACAAAACCATATTTTGAGGGTTGACTTGGTAAGACGCACTGTTTCCTGCTTTTTTTAACTGGACGTGCGATCATTCCATGAGGAAACACATGAAAATACTTCTTGTCAGACTCTACCTCTGGCAGTGCAAACTTTCTCAAAAAGTAAGAAGCTTCTCCTGAAAGGCCTCTTCCCCAAAACGCGAAAGGACAATTGCAGTTTGTTCCTTTTCCTATCAAACCATTCTGCAAGGTCAGTTGTGGTAAATGCAGAAGCATTCTGATCTCTTGCTCTCTTGCCCTCTGGTAGTTTTGTACGGACATTTTTTTCCCCTTGTAGAGACAGACAAGAGAGACCTCCACTGAGAATGTTCTTTCTTTATCTGACACTTTAACATGAAAAGGAACAAAATGAAGCACGATGCTGGGGGAGAATATATTGTGTGGGCCTCCCTGAGACAATTTTCACTGAACTGAAAACCAAGTGGGTGACTGTAGGAAAGGCAGGCTACTTGATGTTTCATTGAACAGGAGAGGCATCAAGAAGTGTATTACAAAGCAAGCTGTAATTTCTACCTAGCAGTTTTTATTAAAGATTCTTGTTTCTGTGGACAAAACTTTAGCAGTCTTTGCTAAGAGCAACCTTGCTTCAGCTAGCATTTCAAGTAGATAAACTCATGCAGACACGTGCTTTTTTTTGCCAGAAAAAGGAAGGAGATGCATAAATGGAAGTTTTTTCTTGAGACTAAAATAAAGTGCTTAAGTGAAATGGATTTGTAACAAAAATATGGGGAAAACTTTAGTTAGAACTTTCCATGCGCTATTCAAGTCATTTCAGTCTATTTCCTCAGGGAATACCACCTTTGTCAAGAAGGCAATAAATGAAGGAACTTTGAGGAATTAGTGCTATGTAACACTGCAAGTGTTTACTTGAAAAACATGTATCTAGAGAATCAAAGTAGGATGTGGCTTGTGATGTGAAGTACTCCAGGGTTGTTTGTCGTTTATTTCTGTGTGCAAGAATAAGTAGTAACTAGAATAAATGTATTTTCTTTAAGGCAGATTGTCACTTGTATGCAATTTATTTATTAGAATAACACATGAGATGGAAGCTCTCTGTGGAAGGCTTTGGTCAAAAGTTTCTATGTATAAATAGACTTAACTGAAAGCCCCTGCCCCCTTCCAAAATGTCAAGGGTCCTTCTTCCTAAATTTCTGAAATCTATTCCATAAGGAGTTAACACTTTTAGGAAGTGAATTTCTCATGTTTTTCTGAGGAAGTGGTGACAGCATAGGCAGCACAGTAGAATGTCACTTGAGCGGTGGAGGAGGAAGTGATGGGCAGAGAAAGTTTACTGGAAATACTGAAAGACCACTGTTGGGGACTGGTTCTGCTTTTTTTCCAGGGCCCTGCCTACCCTCAGTTAGGATGCTGAGAGATCCAAGTATAAGGAAGATAGAACTGAATCTAGGCAGAGTACAGCTGCTAGTTCATGGTAGCAGTGGGGAACAAGATGATGCTTGAATCCCCTACTCATCCGTTTGTGAATGTCTGCACTAGAGCGTGACTGAGAAATGAACTCGGATATGGCTTTCCATAGGGGTATTTCCCCTTTCATTTGGTAGCTCTAACTGGAGAATACCAGCTTTTGGCAAAACATCCTTGTTAAAGCTCAGGCTACCAAATCATTTGGAAATTCAAAATCGTTGCCTCATTTTGGAGCTGTGTGAGTCACCCTTCACCTCTTAACCAAGTGGCCCCAAAGTGTCCCACTTGTTTTACCTCTGGCCTAGTACAGCATATCAGTAGTTGCATATCAGTACTTAGGGGAGGAGGGCACACAACAACTGGTTATACATGATGATTTCCAGTTTTACAGTGGAAAAATCTACAAAAATGTTCCTTGATTAGGATATCACTTCTAAAAACATTTTCTGCACTTCATGCACTCCTTTGCTTAGCCCTTGTAGTGGGACAAGGGGAGGTTTTCATTTGTAGCGTGCAGTAACTGTTATGCTGATGTCCACGTGACCAGCTTTTTATTCTGGTGTCTAACTTAATCTGAGGCCTTCTTTAGAAAGAGCTGCAGCACTGAATGCTGGAATTGATGTGTGCGAGTCTTTTGTAGACTGGCTAAATTATTGTAGAAAATGAAACTTCTTTGGTGCAATATTAGTGATTAAAAATACAGAACTGTTTTGAATGACTGATCTCCTGGCATCCTGTTAGTCAAAACTAAACTTAGAATGAGGTTTCTGATTTTGGCATAGAAGCTGTGAATTTTAAGAAACAACACTTTTTAATAATGCTGATGTGTACTTGCAACTTTTTTTGGTTGTATTTATTTTCACTATTGATATTCCTTGAGCATTGAATATTCTTGCATTAGTCAAACTATACGGCTTACAACAGTCCCTGATCTTTTCTTTAGCATAATAGTTTCCATAGCTTTAACAAAAGTCATCAGAGATGTATGTGGATTTTAGATCGCTCTAAAATGATGGCACTTCTCACAGGAAATCAGTATGTTGTTAGGTCAAAACTTATAGAAGATAGCTTCTCTGCACGACATCCATATCCAGAAATCCAGCTAGAGTAGAGCTTGGTTTTGCAGGATGTATTACTGACTGCCTACAGAAAACCTCTGTGAGCCAACTGCTGCTTTAAACTTCTGGCTGCCTGTACTCATGCTGCCTTGCGGTATAGCCCCAGTCCTTGCATAGGCAAGAGACTTTCTCTGCCCAGTTTAAGCTTAGTAGGAGCTATGCGATAGGTTTTTTTTTTTTTTTTTAATCTCAAGTACAATTTATAATATTGTTTCTGGAGAATAAGTAACCACTTGCCACTTGTGAAACTTAGCCCTTAAATAGGTTATATTATTATTGGAAATGTAAAAGGCTGAAATCCAGATCAAACTTTGGGATTCGGGTATGTTCTGAAAGTTGCAGACTGCTGCTCTCTCTAGAGACCCTTTTGTTCAGATGTTCTCAAATCTGGATCCAGTGCATATTTCCCTAATATTTTTTTGAGGCTTATTAATTTTTCAACAGCTGCTGAGCAAAAATGGAGATTTAGAGGGCTTGGAGAAATAAGCATTTTTAAGAATGAGCTGGTTTATATAGAATATAGAATATGAAGTTAGAACATGATGACATCTGAAGAAATGATTTACTCCATTTCCCTGCCTCAAGATAAGATCTACTCAGCTTTTGTTATTCTTTGAATAACAATATTAACTGCTGAAAATTGAAGCTTTTAATGTTCTTCTCTTAACTAAATGTATGTTGCTGACTTTTTCAGGAAGGATCAAAGTAAGTGCTCTTAGGCAGAAAACATGTTAAAAACCACGCGAGGAAAAGTAGTTGTCCTTTTGAGAGGAAGTGGCTGCTGTTAAAAGTCCGGAATGCAAATGGATTGAGGGTGATGGGGAGGAGGGGTGATTCCTTAATTTCAGACAATTAAAGAAAGCCAAGAGATGAATAAGGTGATGATGTACCTTCTTCTCTAAGGTGATTGGTACCTTTCTGTACCAATCTGATACAGACTTGAAAATTTTTAGAGATTTGCTATTATTTCTCATTGTTTCATTCCAATAAAGTTAGCTGATCATCCTTCCAAACACTTGAAATCTTCCCCTCTTCTCAGATTCCAGCTGGAATTTTAACTGGAAACTTCCTTGTACCAAAAGGAGCGCTCAGGCAAGTAAAATCCATGCTTAACCTGAGCCCGTGTAAGTACTCAGCAGTCCCACTGCCAACTTGTCATCTCTGAAGTGCTACATCACAGCACTGCCAAATCGTACTAAAGGAAGAGAACACCATGTCTATAATGAAGAGAACAAAGTGGCTTGTTTTGGCACCAGTAGTTTGGATCCATTACTTGTGCAAGTACATTGTGATTGTTGTTGTAGCACCAAGTTCTAAAATTAAATGATTTCAGTGTTTAAGCAAAACCTATACCAAAGTAACAAGAAGCAGCAGCAGTGTAGTATAGAATTAGCTCAGTAAGAATTTGATACAAATATCAACAACTGAATTCTAGCTGTAAAGGCAGAGATGTTTCAGGGCCTTATTGGAATTTTGATGGTATTTTGTTTCAACATAAAATGTATAGATTGAATTGCTAGGTCACAGGCTCTCAGTTTTCCTTGGAAAGAAGCGAGTGAGAGTTATGTAAGAAGAAGGGAGAGGAAAGGTGGGTTTTGTTTGGGTGTCTTCTGTTTGGTTGGATTTTTTTTTTTTTGATAAAACATACATATCACTGTCCCCCCCACACCCCTAGACTGTTGAATCTGTTCCCTGCACTCAGACTGGAGAGAATGCAAAGACCCGAACCTTCTCTTTCTGGAGGAGTCTTCACAAAATGATTTAAATGCTATGAGTTAGAACTGAAATAGAGTAAACCAAAGGAAAACTGAATTACTATGTTTTAGGATAGATTGTTTTCTTTAGTTCAGTTATGGGGCAACTGTTGATACTGTTAATACCAATATTTATAATCGGGAGTGGGATAGAAAGGGAGGAGGTCAAGACCAAAAATAAAGCAAACAAGTAGAAATTATGTTTACATTTTTGGAAGAATTATGGATTGAAATCAGAAACAACATGTGACACTTCATACATACAGAATTGACTCCTGGAAGTGAAACACTGGCAAATGTAAGAACTTCAGATGGTTATACTTTGTGATTTTTTTTTTTTTAATGAGACTGCACTTAGAAATGGACAAAAGCAGATGGATAGAGTAAACGTCCAAAAACTTTCTGCTGAAATACCGTTGCTTAAAGAGCAGAAGATGTATACATGAGATGAGGGAAGGGGAGGCATACAGGGAGGGATGGGGAAGAAGACATACCTTATATATTGATGCTGGCTATGCAGCAGCATTTACAGATTACTCCTTTTGCCAATGCTGCGGATTAATGGGCAACCACATGATGTGCCCTCTGCCACTTAGCTGTTAAGTTAAATTTAGACTTTGTGTGTATATGTCTTTATTTTTTTTATTATTCCTTAAAGTATTTTTGTAAGTATTATTCAGCTATCAAAATACACAGGAGGAAATAGCATTGAAAGTAGTAGATTTGTATTTATTTAATATACAGCGTGTAGAGCCTTTCAAACTCTTAACTAACAATTTATTATTTATTAATTTATCTTGGTTACAGCAAAGGATTTGTTTAAAACTATAAATTTTTGTTTAAGATGTGAATCCACTTGTTTACTACATTCATAGTTGAGAAGGTGAGAGGTTAAGATGAATTGTTTCTCTGTAGGTAATAAGCTGTGCTGAGTGAGTGGTTTGTTTGTTTTTGCTAGAAAAATATCAATACCATATTTGAGGTGAAAGTTGGTACATAAAATGAAGAAAACAGGAAGCACTAGGGGGGAGAAGTTGCCTATTTAATTCAGAAGTAAAGCATAATTGCCAGGGTTTTTTAGAAGTTTTTTGTTCCAAATACATTGCATTGGTGATGTGCTTTACCCTTTTATTGAGAAGATAAGCTAGGCAAGTTAGAAGGAAACCAAGTCTGAGTACTTAAGACATAGTTGTGCAGGAAGAGCATGGTTTGGAGGAGGGTGTCCCTCCTCAGAGACTTTGTGGGGAATGCAGATTCATTACTCAAATTCTGACTCAGGAAGACACTTATTTACCTGGCCATCCTACTGAGGTCAGGTGTACATTTGAGCACAGGGAAGAACAATAAAGAAGAGAGAAGAACTGGAGGATGTGAGGAGGAATTTGTATCGTTTCCAAGTTTTGCATACGGTGGCTTAGATGCCCAGACCCAGTGAGGCACACGTGGGAAGTGCACTCAAGGGTACTGAGGTTGTGGGTGAAGATGAAGATTTCGAAAACCTAGAGTTAAAGAGTGCTTAGTGCAGAAGATAAACACAATTGCCTGAAAGTTGTGAAAAGAATGAGAAATAAAACCTTTTTTACTGTAATGGAAGAATACAGAGAAAGGGACAAAGAGGACAAGAGCTGAAGGTAATGAAGACTAAAGATAAACAAAATGCATAATGAAGTGTGCAACTTATTTGAAAGTTAGTGCTTCAAAAAGGGTAAAAGGCAAATGAATGATGCTTGTCTTGCAAAGGTGTGACTGAGGAAGATGGCAAATTAATAGAGCAAGATAGAGCAAATGAGCTGTGTTTTGGACAGTGTCCCATCATATTGCAACAGTGAGCCACCTGGTGACAGCGAACATTGTTTATTGGATGGATATATTTAACTAGGAGATCAATTAAAGATTGGGGTGAAAGAAAGGAAAGGAGAGTGAGTATTAGGATGCCTACTGCGCCGGACTCTTTAACTTGTCTGTTATGTTTCCCTTGCTTTTAATCCTAACTAAGAGGGGGTATAAACTGATGAGATGGTTGCAGCTGTATCTGTTTGAAACAATAAAACATTTAATCAAAGCTCCCTAATAAAAAGTGGACATGTAAATAGCAGTGTTACGTTTAACAGATGGGAGTTATTTCCAGGGTTCTTCCAAGTGCTTCTGAGAACGATCCTGTCATATCAGTGCTGAAGAAGTAGTAGTACTACCCAGAGGAAGTTTTGTGTGGATGTTTTAATCTTCTAGAGTAATTAGATCAGTACTAAATCCTATAATGTTACGCAACTTTTATAAAGCTCTTCTGTGTGATTTTTTTTTTGTTGTTGGTGTATTCTCCACTTAATTTGCATCTGAAATAGATAAATTCCTCTTTTGTTGATTACCAAAAAAAAAAAGAAAAAAAGAAAATTGCAAAGGTTATTTTTAATACCTGAAGAGATTTGAAAGCAGTCTGGAAAACAGAACTTAAAATCATTTTTACTTACCTGGATTGAGGGAAGCTTTTGGTCCATAAAAAAACTTAATTGTAAAAGATGAAATGTTTCCCTGTCTTGGGTGGAGAGCAGATCACCAAAGCTTCAACACGTACTGTCAGTCTGTCCTGTTCATTGATAAAACTTAGGATTGCTTTGACTTTGCCTCGCAAATGGCACCTGAACGTTACAGGAACTGACTGCTTTTGCATGGTATATGAAATAAACCTAATGGGGTTGGTGAAGGAAATCTTGACTTGAATAGAGCAATTTAAAAATTTTTCCAAGGAGGGTACTTTCTTCAGCATTTCTTTTGTCCCTCAGGATTCACTAGGGTGAAAATCAGGCTGTTGCCTGGTTGGGCTTTTAAAGTAGCCCATGATTCATTTTTCTCAGTGGTCTTGTTCCTTGGGATTGAGGAATCCTGTTTTCCGAAACTGGCCAGGGACTGCACGGAGTTTTCGAGATGCATCTTTCTCGCAAAGCGCTTTCTTCTGAGCAGGTGGCTTTTGAGGGACTTACTGGAATCTTACATATCCTATTCAGTTATCATCTGCTAATCTGAGTTTAGGTATGTTAACTCTTATTTAAACTTCGAGGTAAATTTCATTAATATATGTATTTTTTAAAAAGTGATGAAATGCCTTTGTAAGCTTTGAGTGTGGCTCACGATGCTGTGCTTCATACAGCAGTTCAGTTTAGATAATGAAATCTTTGCTTAAGTAAGAATCTTGTGTGTATGTAATATTTGATTTGTGCAGAGCTTTCCATTCTTTGCTGTAACTTACATGTTCTTCTTCCTTGTTACTTTGAACTAAGACCAATAAGATCTTAAAATAGAGCCAAGTTTGTGTTCAGTATAGACTAAATCTTTAGATGTGATGTTCTTCATGTAATTACTTATATTAAATTTGCTATTCATATTTCTATTTTAATGCTCGGTTGTAACTTAGTATCTTTGCCTTCATTTTGGATAGGTAAAATACTCTTGAACAGTATTTATATTTACCTGTTGTGTAATGTGTGAAACATCATTAATCCAATTGCATCTAATTTAATATGAAGGAGGTGGGCTATGAAAGGAGAACATAAATAGCCTCTCTTTCGAACAAAATCTGTGCTGCTCTTTGCTTTTTCATATGTGTTTGTAACTGTTTTCACATTGACTCAAACAATAAAACTTCTCTAACTATGTATTATGTAATTCTCTCCACTCCTATCCTCACTCCATTGTTGTAAGCCAGTGTTCACAAATCACTCAGGGCAGGCATGTTTACAGGGAGATCTTGTTATCCAGTCTGAACAAAATGTGTTCAGAAATGCTGAAGTCCTTTTAAGGTTAGAGCTATGATTTGAAACAAAGCTTTCATTAAAGGAGAAAATGTGAAGTCTTTACCCTCAGATAAAACAGAGAACTGCACTCTCATTTGGTTACATAGGAGTCATGCTTGGCAAGGCCTAAGCATCAGCCTTCAGGCAAAATACAGCAGCAGGATGCAGATTTTACAGGCTTTTCAGTCTTTTGGATTTCTTTTTCAAGATGCTATGTTTCTAATTAGAACCCTTTTTTAAGGACAGTAACTCAGTTCCTGCATGGAGTATACCAAATATCTGACTGTTCACCACACAGTAGCGTGCGTGCAAATACAAACAGAATGTCATGCAGTCATCTTAGGTTTTTTTATCCTGTTTTTGCAGTGCACTTGTAGTAGCATACAGAGATACTGACATATTTATGTGCACGCAGAGAGTGGGTGAAAGTGTTTACATGTGTTGTATATAAACAGGAGGGAAAGCATTGGCTGGAGTTTTTTAACTCCTCCTTTTTACCACTCCATAAAATGAAGCCTAATCCTCATGAAGATACTTTTTTTTTTTTTTTGGTAACTTCTTGTTTTTAGATATGAACATTTCTTTGCTCATCTGCAGTTAAACTTTACTGTTAAATTGTTGGTGCTTAGAATCCCCTTCTCCATCTCTGTGGGGTGAACAGTACTGGTTAATAAGTGTTTTTCGGCTTAGTAAAAGTATGCGCAGGTGTGTGCATGCATGCTTGCTTCAATAGAGTTGAACTTGTTTTGCATTAACTATATTGGAAAAATTTCATCATAGTTCTGGGAATAGAATGAGAAAATCATAAACTGATCGGCCTCTTTCCTTTATGTCTGGGTATTGACAAAGGGCCAGCAGACGGTGTATTGATGTGCTTCGTTTTTCCTTTTAACATGGCAGTACGATATACGGAAAATACTCCAGATCTAGCTTGCTTTCTTCATCTTCTTTTCTGAGTCAGCCAGACCCATCTGATGAATGTACTTGCGCTTTATAATTTTTCTTTTATTCCAGGTAGCAGTGTTCAGTAAAATGTGATCTTGACCAAATCTGTGCATGGATAACTGGTGTTGCCAAGGCTCATTGTACAGAATGTTGCTCCTTTGATCACTTGCCTTTTTACATCTAATGTCTAGAAAGTTCTGTAATAAATGCTAATAGGGATATAAAGTGCATAAATATACATATATTTTATACATATATGCATGTGTATATACACACACACACACATATATATATAAATAAAAGAGATATAGTATCTCTTTGTGCTTCGTCACAGATAGAGAACTTTACTGTGCTGTCATAGCTCCCCTTAGGACTAGGAGCTTTTCTGGTTTTCTAAGAAAACAATGAAGAGACTGAAAAATCACGGAAGTTCTTTAGCAGCCTAATGAAACTGTAGAAAGCAACATAGGCCTGGAGTTTCATGAACATAATGCACTCAGGCTGACACCATGAAGGGGTTTGCATAAGAGATAAATGCACAGCTGAAATGCATGACAAGTTGCTTTCAAAATAAGCAAACCACACCTCCTCCCCAAAAGAAAAGAAAAAAAAAAAAACCAGACACAAGCTTATTGAACACTGGAGAAGGTAACAGATAGGGAAAATTCCCTACTTCTGATTCTTTAGTTTCTGTTTCATCCTACATCTTGACTTCCGTGCAGTTATGTAAAGTTATAGTAGCTAGTTTAGGCTATGGATACACTTTAAATGTTAACTTAGCCAAACTGCTTATTAGTATTTGAAACATCAAGTGTTGATTGTTTCATCTTAGGATACGGTATGGTGTAGATACTATCAGATTGTTTCTCTTTCCATTAATTTCATGAATAAGCTTACAGTTACACTGGTTAGATGGTATTTGATTAGATGGTACCGCAAATATTCCAGTTGACTTATACAAACAAAAAGATGGTGTCTGAAAAAGCAATGTTTTTTTTTAAATGGAAGTACTTCATAGAGCAATTATAAAGATAACTTTCAAGGTTTTTTTTTTTTTTTTTTGCTTAAAACATGAAGCAAAATTCTTTTTATATTTTGAATATTTTAGGTATTTAGGTAAATGAAATATTTCTGGAAGATAATTAAACTATTTTATTGTCAAGTACATTGAGTCAGTATATCCGATCAGGGTACTTCTGAAACTTGGTAATTTGACAAAAAAAGATACCCTAAATCATAAATTAGGGGAAGGAGGTAGGAGACTCTTCCAGAGTTAATAAGCGCATAAAGACACCCATGCGTAGTGAGAGACCTGAATGTTGAGAAGTATTAATTCTATTATTAAATTTGTTTGTCTTTTGCTTATAAATTTGTCTGATTTCCTCCTCCCCTGTCACCACCTTTACTGTTCTTGCTCTTTTTGGCTTTACCACTTTTCCAAAATATTTCTAAGGAAAATGTATCAGTTTGCATTTTCCAGACAGGTATGAATTATAGTTTGCTTTAAACTCTCTGTGTATTGGAAGTGGTACAATTGCATGATGTGTGTTATTCTTCTGCTTCCATTAATGCTTGCAGCACTATTCTATTTTTAGTATCATGGTCAAATTTAATTTAGTCCTTGTATTTGCTTTTCTAGGAAAAGAACAGTCCTAACAATGATCTCTGTAGCGCACCGTCAGATTTCACCTGCCTTGCTCTGTCACTCACATAGCATTTGAGTGTTATTCTTTTAGCTTAAATGCTATATCATGTTTAACTTCTCTTCTACCTCTCTTCTTTAGTACAGCTTTTTCCTGTCTCTCCTGAATTTACTTCTATCGTTAGCCATTGGGCTATGACCAGTGTGCCCTTTTGCTAGAATAAGTGTTTATGTGCAAGTCAAACATGTTTATGGTGATTAATAGCCTGCAGTTGCTTGCAGGTCGCTTTTCTACCATTACCCTACCTAATAACTAGGTGCTGTTCCTTCATGCGATGCAGTAGTCAAGTACTGTGAGCACCAGAACTCATTGCAGTTTGTGAAAGCACATTTCTCAGCTTTGGGCACAGTGGATATCTACACTGTCAACTGAGAGATGTCTGTCTATGTAAGCATTGAACTGTGAACTTATATTTATGCTGAAAACTGTTTTGCCATATCTGTTTTAAAAAAAAAAAAAGTAAATGGCTTAATCATCTATGCAGCATCCTTCAGATACTTCTTTCCTACAGTCGTCTTCTCTTCAGTGTATTTACCATCTCTTTTCAAAACTCTGCAGTATTTGCAGGACTTAAAATTGAAAAGACTATTGACATTCTCTCAGTGTCTGTGCTAGTGAATTAAATGTTGCAGAACAAGGGAAGGAGGACAAAAATTGGAGCATTTTACAAGTTCTGGGTTTTGGGGCCTGCCCACATACAGGTGAGCATATCAGTCAGTTCTGTATTTGTTTCCTATCTGCTTGTACTCTATAGTTAGCTACAAAATTAACATAATAGGGTGGGGGGGGGTGCGGCAGGGAGATTATGCCCTTATTTTTCCTAACGTGCCCTCTAGGAAAAAGAAGTGTATGCACACTCAAACTCTGCAAGGCAAGATACTTTGTTTTACAGTATCCCAGTTCCTCTATCTGCCAAGATCAATGGAGGTTTTTCTTTACAGGCAAAATGCTGGTAGCATTAAGTCCACTATTCCATGAATTAGGTTGTCTTTTGGGCATGGCACATATGAAAGGCTACCACTTTCATATCATGTTTGCTTGGAATGCTCTATCAGCCATGGCTTACCCCGCTCTAATAATACTGATGATAATTTTTTTTCCACAATTGGGTAAGTGTAACCCTTGGTGCTAGTAACTGTCAACCCCAGTCCTGCAAGCGTTATACACACATGAGAGGCTCTCTAGTGCCTAGTAAAGTTTACCGTGTTTTGCAAGACCGTGAATGCAGCAGGGAGAAGGGGGGAACAGTTTGCCTCCAGTTTGGCATTGCAGCAGGAATGAAAACATGAAGGCTATTTTGCTTGATTTGGAAGGTGGAGAGAGATTTCATGCAGCCTTGACTGTTTACAGTTTCTGTAGAAATCATCTTTTCCTTTTGAAAGGACTCAGTTATGTGTGGATACCTTACCTGAGAACCTGACTAGCAGAAGCAGCTCCCATCCTTCGTGACAGGAAGCTGTAAGTGAGGGGTGGTGGTGATGGTGATTGATGGAGCTAACTGACAATGAGACTCTGGAGGTGGCTGTCACTTCTGAGAACAAATGAAGGATGAGTTCCCTAGTTCAGTTTTACATCCTCTTTAGTTAGTTTCTTGTCATTTTGCAAACATCTCCCTTCCTGTAGAAGTTTGGAGAACTTCAGCCTAGCCTAGTAGAACGAAGACAGTTATAAACATCGTCTGTTGAAAAAAGTGCTCTTTGGAGTTTGTACTTTGAAAAGGAAAAAAAAAACCACTAGTTACTTCAAAACTTTATTCTCTCTATATATGGCTTGTAAAAACGTGAAGAACCTACATAGATAATTGGAAGGTGGGAAATAAGGATTAAAATGCCCTATTCTGGCGTTAGATTTGCTATATTGCTCTGCTGGATGAGTGGCAGGTAACTGTTTTCATTCAACTATGTGATTAAGCAGTAAGCTCTCTTTTGCACGAATCTGCAATCTAATGTTTTTTAAAACCCACATCTTGTCAATGTGGACACTATTTACAGAGAGCAGTGTACAGCAAAAGTATTCATGACAACATGGTACTGAATGCAAAAACACTTCTCAAAATTCCTTAATTTTGGAAGCTTCATATGTGCTTCCACATTGTAAAAGGTCTCGAATTATTATATAATTTGAGAGATCCAGGTAATTATTTAAATCAAGGCACACAAGTATCTGTGCAATTACTGTGGATTTACAGCAGCACATACAGTGCAGCTACTCAAAACTTACGGTATGAAAACATCATGTTAAACATCTCTAAAAGTAAACCCAGTACATTTTCAATGCTGCAGCAATTTTCCTTACATAGTTGCAAAAGGAGAAAGCAATTTCTTAAAGGAAGAAAAAAAAGTACTAGGACACTTTTCTTCATGCTAAGGCACCCATTTAATGCTACTTCAACCTCCTTGCATTGAAGGAACAGAAGCAGATCCATTCGTCCTGTCAGAAGATTTCCCATCTTTTCACTTTACCTTCAGTTTGATGTAAAGACAGGAAGAAAAAACGATTGTCTGCTCAGCCAGCTTACCCTGCTGCAGATCTCCTCTGACAGAAATTGCTAGCTGTATTTCAGATTTGTAGACTAATATTTCAGCACAACAGTATGTCTAATTTCCAGCAATAGGACATACAATTTTGGGAGAAGTTGTTTGCTTTGCCATGTCTGAAGTGCCTTGAAATCCTGAAGGGTTCAGTGAAAAGAAGTCATCTGAGGAAAGACGCAGGTGCTCCCCATCTACTAATAGGTGTGTTTGGGAAGAACATGGATAGCTCTATGGCTGAGTTGCAGTTTCTTTCACAGGTTAATCTGATAGTATTATTTAAGTCTCTTTCCATGAGGTGAATACAATTTTTAAAAAGGAAAGCAGGCAGTAAATAATAATAAAAGCAGTAATAATTGGATCTTGCTACATCACATCTTCAAAGTAGTGAATATCAGTTTTCTAAGCTATTTCAAAAAAAAAAAAAAAAGTGGTGCCAGTGTTGGAGACATACCAAGACCTCACGGTACTCTGATGTCAATGTAATGCCCTTTCCTTATTTGCATCCCCTTAAACTTGGTCTTTTGAATGCAGTCCTTCTCAGAAGATTGCATGAATTCTCCCACGCTTGCCTTTTTGTGGCCATAAATATTAGAAACTGATTCTTGGTTAAATCAGCATCTCTGTGGCCAACTTGTACCTCTTTTTTTGGAAGATTCTTGGGGCAAGAGTTTCTGCTGCCGCAGAAGGAGCTAACCTAGGAAACACAACCTGCAAGAGGTTGGGGTGGGGAGGAATACAGGACTTAGTATATGTGATGAGTCTCTGTCATCCCTAATCACTATGATCAGCCTTTTGAAAAGGAAGTGATGTACAATACCTTCCTCCAAGGAAAATAGATTTTTTTTTTTGCCTGAGGCCTGTGATTCTAAAATGCATGTTTCTGTAGTTACAACTGCCCATAATTCATGCTAATGAATAGTTGTTTCATGATCCTGCTAAAGAAAAAAAATGAAGCCAAAAAACAATAAAGAGTGGGATATAAATGCTTTCCTGGTGATTCTGTTCCTTCCCTGCATTATTTTTGCACATAAGATTATTAAAGACATGACATATTTATGGCATAAAAATGATGGAAGAATGCAATGATTAGCTAATGTGGTAAGTGCTCGATCTGAAACAAGTCTGAAAAAATCATTGATGTAGAGATGTGATGCCAAGGGTTCTGAAAAGAGCAGATTTAGGATAGTAATTAAGTACCAGTTCAGTAAGAAATACAAGATCACAAACAAATTACTGTTATTAGCAGAAGTATTTGTTCTCACACCAAGCTGTCATCCTCCTTTGCTGTCTAACCGGATTCTGCCCTGTGGAAAAAAAGTTCTCAACTACTTTAAGTGTGATTTTTATGTGAATTACTCCCTTCTTCCTCCCCCCCGCTCCCAACCCCAGCAGTGTAATTGTATCTTAACAGAGCACGAACTTCTCTGAGCCACCTGCCTTAAATTAAACCTGCAAAAACAGAAATTAAAAAAAAAAAAAAGTGGTTTTCTGACTGTGAAGAAGCCCATGAGTGAATGAGGGATCCCAAACTAAAGGAGAGTGGGAGAATATCACTGGATATGAATGAGCTGACTCTTACAGAGCTAACTTAAACTGGCTTCTTACTGCGGTCCTGCTTGTTAAAGTCCAGTAATTACCCTTTGATTTACACCTCTCTTGCTTTTAAATAGGAGTTAAGAGAGACGGAGTTGTAAAATGGTGTGGCTTAGAGATCCTCAGGCATGAAATAGCTGCTTTGCAGCTTAAGTGATCTGGGTGTCCAGTATTTAATAACAAACAACTAATTGTGGGGTTATGTGCTGAATACCCCAATGGCAACAATAAGAAGGTTATTTAGTATATAGTATTTATCAACTAACAGATATCCATATGCTATAGTATATAACTATCATGAAATCGGGAACAATGTCAAAGATTTCTGGAGCTTGACACCCTAGTTAAGTGTGGACAAAAGCATCCCATAAAGTCATTTGGTTTTAAGCAATACAGCAGTCTTCTGATTACCACAGTTCAATATAAAAGTGTTGATTGGTGTATCCTTCCATCAGATGGTTGTAGTTGAGGGGGAAAAAGAGAAAGAGAATGACTGCAAAAATAAAGCCACATAGTTCAGAAGAGGAGGAGAAAGACAACTGCTTGCCATACCTGGTCTCCTTTGATTCAGTTGGTCAACCTCCGGCTGTAACACAGTAGTTGATCCATTGTCCTTACCCTTTAAGGTGTCAAAAGCATGAAGTGGCTTTTGGGGAATGGTGTAATTTAAATACAACTAATACCGTGGAGAAGTCATCTTTCTATACCTTACAAGTCCTCCAGTAGCGTATATTTAAAAATACTTGCGGAATGGTTTTAGTTCAGAAGGAAGCCCCAACAGCATTACTCTTCTTAGTGAAGAAGTGCTAAAGGAAAAATTCTATCATGGACTACAGATCGTAAATTCAAACGTCAAGAGTTCTTCAAGAAGTCAATGCCGTGTGCTTTGTTAGTGAAACACAGATAACTGCTATCCTGGTCAGTTTGTATTGTATTATATATCCATGTATTGTATAGCCATGTAGTCCAACTTCTCAGTCCCAGCTTCTACTATGCACATAAGCAATGATTATGTTCTTTCTTTTTAAATGAAACAGTAGCTTTTGTAAAGCTTCTGAGGTGATATATTAAAAAGTCTTAGCCTTAGTAATTTTATGGCTAAAAAGGTCTGATGTGTTTCCTTATTCCGGCTAGTGGCTGCTTAATTGTTCTCTAAGGTGAATGAGGTTTCTTCTCTTTCAGTGGGTGCATACTTTTGGGAGAGGAGAACAGCTTTTAACATGCGTACAGAGGAAATTGGAGCTTCTTGGAGCTGTGAATCACTTAGCTGCAAAATTATTACTAACATCCTGTTTAAGTGCATATACCTCTGTAAATCTGTGCAAAAAGTTGATAGTGGTGGTTTAAAATAATGATGAGGGCAATTCCACTCCTGTTTTTAAAAAAAAAAAAAAAAAAAAAAGAGCCACTTTTTTCAACTGGGGAAAAAAGCCTGTGTGGTTTTTGCTGTGCAGAGAAGGTTTTTTCTGTCCTCAGCATTTTCTCTCACTGTGGTAAGGAGAAATCAGCGTGTTTGTAGCAAGCTCCCCTTCAGAGGGGAGTAGCTAAGGAGACGAGCAGATCTATTCCCAGAGTTTCTGTGCAGTTTCGTACTGGATGCTGTGTTTCTGCTAAGCTTTGTGCACATAACTTTCCAGTATTGTTCTAGAAGCCAAGAAAGCAGAAAGCATGAATATGATCCTGTTTTGATTAAACCAAAAACTGCTTAGCCATACTGGAGGCCATTGGCAATATTTCTTGACCATATTATTTAATGTTGTGTGTGCACATATTGTGGTTTGCAGCCTTTTTGTCCCCTAAGCAGTACCTAAGAGTGCCACATACCATTCAAGCCTATGGGTAAAGTTCCAAGCAGAAATAATTTTGCTTCCTCTGTCAGCTAGTTTAGCCTTCTTCATTGGCTTCCTGTCATGTTTTAGCAACAGATTGTCCTATTGGCTTTGTTACGCGAACACACTGGAGTTTCAGACTGAAATGATTCTAGGTGGACTGACAGAGAAAAAGATCCTAGACAATGAGGAAATGAGGATCGCATAGTTTGCATTTCCAGTGAAGTCACAGAAAGCCAGTTGGCGAAAAAAGGAGCAGCTGATTTCTAATTCCTTCTCACCCCAAGTTTGACTAACTCTTCTGAGTCGTAGTGACCGCCTACATCTACCGTTTGACTTGGCAGTTTCTCTGGAAGTTTGAACTCTCTGAAAAGCTAATTGCTTTTTAAATAACATTGAATATCTCGATTTCTGTGAAGGTGTATGTGTTGTGGGGAGAGAGGAAGTCATTGGTTCTCCTGCCCATGTGCAAGGGCCTAGAACACTATTTTTGCCATTTCTCTGCAGCAGTGCAAGTACCTAAATGTGTGTTCCAGCTGCATTTCCATTCGTGCAAAGTTGTTCAGACCTCACAGACAAAACCTAGAGTCTCTGTTGTACAGAGAGCCATTGTGGAGTTAAACTGAGCCAAGTCGAGAGGGATGAGATATCCTAGGGTATCCTGCCTAGCCTTCTGCTACCAATTTAGGATGACACAGATCTTCCAGAGGTCCTTTGTCTTGTCTGCCAGTCCCACGTGAATGTCTTAGAGGTGTCTCAGATAGCACTAGGTGCCTAAGATGAGGCAAATGAAATAAGCCTTCCAGCCTACGTATATAATTGGGTAGAGGATGTGCTGGCATGGTCTAAAGCATTTCTCTGTCCATTCCAGGTTGTGATAATAGCATGTGTACTGTACCTTGTTTGGTGAACCTGGCCCTTGACAGTTTTGTTTTCTCAGCACTACAGCGCTACCCCTAAAACAAGGATATGCAGTGGAAGGGCTACATACTCAGCAGAATAGAGAAAGAATTGAGAAACTTTTTTTTTTTTTTCTTTTAATGACAAGGATTTTTTTCATGCAATATAAAGTTACCTCACAAGTTCATAATTTTATTTCAGGAAAAAATGAAGAATGAAACCTGATTGCTGATCATAACATTGAAAGAAAACCAAAGCCCAAAACTTAGATTGTTGTTGCCGCTTTCAAAGCGGCTTCTCTCACTGCCCATGGCTGCATTCGAATGCTTCCCAGCTGCTTTTGGTTCCTCTAGAGTCTGTTTCTAGCAGTGTATTTGAGAGGACCTTCTCACCCCCCACCTTTTGTGGACCAGGGTCATTTAGCCTTGACTCAGTTCAGCTCATTTAGCATATCTCAGGTCAAGACTGAATTTATTGTTCAGGTTTCTCTAGGGGGTCAGTATTGTAATGCTGGTACTGGTGACCCAGCAGCATGAAGTATTCTCCAGCTGATCTAGCCCTTTAAATCTGAAAACCTTGAGTCTGATTTTAGCTTCTAGAATTTGATTATCTTTATTTATCCCATAACACAGTTGCTTATCAGCTATCATCATCTATTTTCAGTCTGTCGTGCATTCCTTAATTGGTTAATTACTTCATCAGCACACTTGGCACACTTTCATTCTCCTGTCATAAAGCAGCAGTATGTGTTGAGTTCATGCACGGTGTGTAACTTCGAATAATTCCTGTTTTGCACTTCATCATTATGTGATGCCCTTTTTGCAAATTATGCACACGTCAGCCCACAGATGTCTGTGGCAGTTGTAAGCAGTGAACGACACACAAAGATTAGCTCCTCTTCCAGGTATAGGGTAGTGTTACACATGCCTGCATATTAAACGCCTGGGCGGATAGCTTTGATCTAACCACTAGTAAAAAAACTACTTTAGGGGACACTCGTTCTTTGGCTGGCAGGATGGGCTGACTTCAGCTGTTCTCACCAATCTAGTTGTACAGTTCTGCAAATTTTTCTTAAGTGACATAAACTAAGTACAGAGTTGCTAGGTAATTCTCAGCAAGAGATTGATTTAGAAAATTTACAAGGAAATCTCAGCAGTGTTAGCAGTCCTGTTCTTTATTTCACACAGGAACTAGATTCTTGGAGATTCTTGATCTGAATATGTATGTACATATAAGCAGCAGCAACAGCTATCTATGTCCATAGTAAAGTGCTGGAGTCAGCAGCTTGCTTGTGTTATGTCTGGTTTGCAAAACAATCACCATTTCTTGTTTCTGAATACCTACCTATTGCTTTCACCTTCAAAATGTTCCTACTTGACAGGATGATACAGTAACTCTTTTTCTTGGTGGGATGTCTAATCTGTGCTTTTAAAGGCCAAATATCCCTCCTGTAAAAACTAAGAAAAAAGTTGAGGATAGATTAAAGTGAATATTGAGAGACTATTGATTAGAAGAAACTAAGGACTGTATCTTTTGGAGAACAACAACCAAAAAAAAAAAGTATGTGGAAGGAGAAGCCCAGATAGCATTAGTTTTCCCAGTATGCATGTTATTTGTCAAAAATCTAATAGTGATTATACACGGGTGATACCTTTTACTTATGGATCTGCTGAAATGTGTGGGCTTATGTACACGCGTATGTTTCTATAATGTAAAACTGGCACTTTATCTTTTTTGCTACCTGTGGCTATTTTTAGGTGCTATTCTAGATTGCACAACAAGGAGCAATGTACTTTAGTTAAATAATTTGGAGGTACAAGTGTTTCACCAGCACAGTAGCAGCCATAAACTACTCCCAATTCTATTCTAAGCATCCTTGAACGAAATATTTTTCCTCATTCTTTGCCTCCTTTTTTCAGTGGGCAGTTCGCTGTAGTGAAAAAATGCCGTGAGAAGAGCACTGGTCAGCAATTTGCAGCAAAATTCATCAAGAAACGGAGAACAAAATCCAGCCGGCGAGGAGTGAGCCGGGAAGATATTGAGCGAGAAGTTAACATACTAAAAGAAATTCGACATCCTAACGTGATCACGCTGCATGATGTTTATGAGAACAAAACAGATGTCATTCTTATTCTGGAACTGTAAGTAGCTCTAGAGCCCTTGGGAGGAGAAACACGAATTTTCTTTGTTAAAGAATAGACGCTTTCTCTTAAGGGAGCGTCATTATAATTTAATGAATGTTCTTTACTGACCCAAGAGGAGATTGGTAATAGTCAGAGAATTCTTTATTTTAGGTCAGAGTTGTAGCTTCTTGATTTCTAATGCAATGTTCTTCACTGCAAGGGCACTACAGAAGTGTGAAGTTACGTTCTACTAGATTTAGGGTTTTTTTTCTGTGTGTTGTTTTAATCATCATCAATATTCAGAATCCAGAATAATAGCCTGGGAGTAAATAAACTGATCTGAAGATAAAAGCAGCAGAAAATACAGTTTCTAGGAGTTAAATCAGACGGAGCAATTTTACTCCAGCAAATCTTGCTTTATTTTATGCTGATGTGATATCAGAATAACATTGCTGAAGTTTTGGGGGGTTTGTGTGTTTTTGGGGGGAGGGGGAGGTTGTGTGTGTGTGTGTTGGGGTTTTTTTGTTGGAATTTTTTGGTTGAATTCTTTTTTTTTGTTTGTTTTTTTTCCTTGGTTATTTGGTGGTTTAGTTTCTTTCTGTGTTTTTTTAATCCACATAACAAAAAAACAGAATTATCCCAGTTCTGCCCTGTTGAAATGTAAACTGGACTTTCATATCCTTGTTCTAGTTCCCATTTTTTCATCCAAGGTTATTGCTAATGGATTGAGGCCAGTATGTCAGCAAGGAATACTTCTTCATTGTTTCAGTTCTGGCTTCAAGTTCCTCAGACCTTGCAAGTTCAGAAATTGAGTGTTACTCTTTTTAAAGGTTGACAGCGTTGGCGAATGGAGAAACACATGTCTTTATGTTGTTTGGATGCTGACACAGTCTATGTTATTGCCACGTTAGTTTAGAATATGTGTTTCGTGCAAGCAAGAAGCAAGTTACTTCATATCAGTGAAGATACAGGTCACTACTGTGAAGTCTGATAGTGAGTTGATGAGCGTGTTGTCTTGTTCCTTTTGCACCTCTCCCACTTCCCAGACATGTTAGTGCGGGTGGTTTTGTTCCAATTGCCGTTTCATACTCATTATTGTTTAAAAAGACAGTTTAGCTGAAGCTAATAGTATAAATAGCTTTCATTTGACATTTTGCACTTAACATTTCAGAGACTTAAAGGCTTAAACATTTATGTTCCTAGAGTGATATAATTAGAAGCAAATACATCAATCCGAAAGCTGGCACCAGATGCTGGACAGCACTGTATCTTTTATTTGAGTGATCATAGGATTTTGCTTATGCAGATTATGTCTTTCTGTTTACTAGCTTTCGTAAATACTCTTTCCACTTACCTTTATAAGGATACTGCAGTGCAGCATGTTTTCATTAACATATACATGGATTTACTATGTAGACTTAGGAAAGAAACTGAGAAATAGCTTTTAGAATTTTATCTGTTCTGTGGTATACATTTGTATAATATTGCCTTGTTATGTTGAAATATATTTTTCACACTTTTAGTCCAGCATATGATTGTTTACTGTATTTATTGTAATCTAGGGGTTTTGTCGTTTCAGAAATGCATATATATATTAGTTTGTCAACATTGTGTGAATAATTTAAACAGGTAGCTTAAAAAATGCATGCGCGCGCGCACACACACACACACACACACACACACACAAAAGCTAAGTCATATTCTTCTATAAAGTAAAACTTCCCTGCAGTTAGTATCAGAAGATCTCCTACTCCTGGGTTTTGTTCAGGACTCTTTAAATGGGTTGTGAATATACAGCAAAATTAGTGTGACTTGTCTTCCCCTTCCCTTTTTTTATTTGCTCTCACAAGAAGTGACTTCTTATTTCCCCAGTTGTTTTAGAACCACTTCTGTGGAAATATTTTCAAGTGCTGAGGTTAGGTCCAGAGTGTAAATGTATCCAGTATGACTGTGAAACTGATATATGAAACTGATGCTGAGGCTGTCTTTCTTCGCTGAGCAGAGCAGAGTTTTTAGCAAAAAGATTTTAGCATTAAACAGGGCCAGTACTTCCTATCAAGCAACTTCATGCCTTCTGCAATTAGTCAACTTTGATCCCTCCCCCACTCTTCCTGTCTTTTATAATTCCCAAGCTGTCCACTAGATAGGTGTGTTGGTGGATTCACTCGCAAGCACAAGCCCTAACTTTCCTAAAGTATGTGTGCAAATTCTGTATGGTTTTATTTCACCTAGTTCCTAGTATATGTTTCAAAATAGAATAATTTGTTCTTTGTTATTAGCACTAACGTTTGCAAACCTTACCATTCTATGAGTAAGATTATATCTAGGTACACAGAAATCCTTAAGATTTTAGGTTCTTAAATTCTTACTTGAACTAAGAAAATACATTTTTGAGCTTTCAGAAAGCTTATACAGCCACACAGAATTATTTTAGGCTTTTAAAAGGAATGTTTTTCCTGCCTGAAACCTCATTGTGTTTATTATCAATCTACTACAATGCTGTGTTTCTGCTCTCTAGTGTATCCAGGTGAAATTGGACCAGCATCTGAACTCTCTTAGGGAAACTTGGTAGTCACAGACAGGAATAGGAAGAGTGAGGCAGTCTTCCCTCTGTCACATTTGAAATGGAATAGAAGCTCTTTCGGCTGCAAGGTTGCTGTGTGCGTCTGCATGCACCTGCTGACTTTATCTAATGGAAGGAAACATTGCTTATGACAAAATGTGAAGCTCAGCAAACTATTTGCATAGTAGTTCAGGTAATTATTTTGCCTAGTTAACAATCCTCCTGTAGTTTCAGTTGGGGATCCTCATTTTCACTTCTCCACACTGCTATACAAATCTTGTAAATTGAAGAAATGTATTGTGATATCACAAAGGTAACGTTTATTTAGTTAAGAGGGACAAAATGGAAAAGGTGACATGCTAGCAATGACTTCATAATCTGAATATACTAGCTGCAGTAAGGGCAACTTTTATTATTTTCAGGTACACTACAATAATATGTAAAGCTATTGAAAAGGCAAAAAGAATGTTATTTTAATCACAGGCTCTTAAATATGTGTTCCACTTTTTTATTTTACTGTTCTGGTATTCATATTTTGCCTACTACCTAGACATTCTTTGTTCTTACAGAACAATTTCAAACAGAAGAAACAGTTAAGTAATAGTGCTGAAACCTCATTAAATAACCTCTTTTGCTGTCCTCAGAATCCATCCTAAGTGAGGCTTTTCCTTATTAATTAGAACGTAGCTTGAATAAGTTTTCTTTCCATGACTAAATTCATCTTAGAAACTGCATTTTTCCTAAGACGTATTTTTAGTTATGGCCGTAAGATGAGAGAGCATATCATGTACAGATATGATATTGTATAACTGATTTTTTTCTTGCATTTAGAAAGAAATTAAAGCTCAAAATTCTTGCTGTGAAAATATCATAACAAAATAAAAATGCCAGAAGGAACACTACTTTCATATTAGTAAGCAAGTGTAATAATTTGAACAGTGATGACGAAAAGAATTTCTGATTTGTATTTTTTAAAGAATACTGCTGTCCACAAAAGGCATGCCACTACAGCTGTCCTTTTAGTCGCTGTCAATAGCAGTTAACATACACAGTCTCTGTTGCCTACTAACTATTGATTTTTACCTCTTGGTTCATAAATGGTTTGTAGTATTGCATGCCAGCTTCTTGTGAAAAATTTACCCTTTTTATTTATATGCATTATTAATGCTGTTTCTCAGCCACGAGCAACTGACTATACAAGTTCTCACTTTGTTTGCTCATTGCAAATTTATGTCAGCTTACAATGTAAATATTCAAGGCAGCAATATATTTCATACAGGGGAATATGCGGGCAGTTCATTAATTATTGCAGGGGCGTTGTCCTCTCAACGCAGAGCGCAAAGCAGACGTGCATGTCAAAAACTTTATCCATGTTGGAGGGTTTTCTCTTGGCTACCTTATGCCAGGAAATTGACCTATATAAAATTCACATAACATTTAATTTCTGAAACTTTTTAAACCAGATGTTTAGTGAAAAGACTGAGCAATCACATGCAAGCATAAGATATCCTTTAAGACACTCACTTTGAAAATCTGTTGCTATATTTGAGGAAAGCAGACATATTTTCATATTTCTAGGTCCACTTAGTGGCACATGTCGTCTTGATTTGAAAATACTTTCAACATTTCTACTCTCTGGTTTCTCTCTTCATCCTGCAAGGAACGCTGCACATACTAAATGTGAGCTGGAAAACTATCTCTTCCTCATCTGACTTAAAGCAATAAGACTTTTATTTCTGCTTTTTATGCTGTCATGCAAATAATTGAATTGGTCAGAATTTTATAGTGTGTGTGTGTGTGTGTGTGTGTGTATAGTTAATTTTATAGTGGCCCTAGTCAGAATTTTATAGTTATTTTCTGCCTAGCTGCAGCACTCAGCCGGCTAGTCACTGTTACATGTTAGCAATACTAAGCTCTTTCCAGTGAGCTTCACTGAGACCATTAGCTTACCAGACTTCCATAGACTGTAGGAAACAGGTGCCTCTGCACAGTAGAAGTTATTTTCTGCCCTCCAGCCTGCTCTGCACCTTCTTGTTTCCCTTTTCACTGACCAGATAGTAACCTTCAATACACAAAATCTCAGTCTCTTTTCCTTTGTTTTTCCTTCTACTTTCTGATGTCTTCATTTAAACTGTACACCCACAGAATGTGCTCACTATGTGGTGCTTAGTAGAGCCTTGGTAATGGTTTCTGGGTGCAACTCCAAAGAATTAATACCTTCGTCCTAAATGAGATAGTTGTTTAGAATGTTAAAACATAATGCAGGCGTTCCCACCTTTTCAAACAGCGCGATCACAACAGCTGATTCCTTTCACTAGAAAGTTATGGATAGGATTGTGTATTTGTGCTTTTCTCCTCAAACATATGTTCAGTTTTGAATTATAACTCTTAATTTAAGTCCATTAGCTTTTGTAGCATATTTCTGAATGATAGATATCTGTTTTTAAAAATAATAAAGGAAAAATGCTTTAAAAGTTGCAGCAGAGAAAGAGGAGAATCACATTACCTTACAAGTGGTTGTACTTTTAAAAAGTTAGCTCTTGTGTACTTTAGAATTTAGTCCTGTGCATCCAGACGTCTCAGGAACAGAGTTGCCTCCTTTCAGTACCTCCATAATGTCAACCAAAATAGACCATAACCAGGAGAAAATAATAGCCCCATTAAAAAAAAAAAGAACTTCAATAGTGAAAACCTGAATACCACCCCCCCTTTGGGTGAGTTTTCAGGTATCCTTCTTAGGTGAAAATTAACTTTTTAAAATCCGAGTCCAACTTTTGGTGCCTATGTTCCTCTGGGCGTTTTGATGCCGGAGCTTCTTGTTGAATATTTGGGGAGAATTTAGGTGCCCTAAAGAAAGGGATTCACAACAGTTGGTCTGTCTAGGAGAAGCTGGACAAATGAAAATGCCAAGGAGTAGGGATGCTGTGACATGCCTTAATTTTTCTGGTAGCTAGATATAGAAGAATTAAGTACAATATTGAGTGGGTAGGTTACTGGAAAAGCAAGCAACTCCTGTGCTGCTCTTTCAGAATATTTGGTAAACTTCAGAGGAGTGGGTTGGCAACTGCGTGATTCACAAAGGCTGTTAAATGAAGTGGATGTAAAGATCTATAAAATGGAAGTAGCAATATTTCACATTGGTCTTGGGCTGACAACTTCGTTTTTGAAATACTGTGAGCTCTCACATGAGAGCCATTCAACTGAAAAAATCCTAAAGGAAACCATTTTTCTTCTGCAAGTTGACAGAGTAAATTTTTGGATTAGACAAGACCGGTGATAGCCTAAAATAGAAAACTATTCAGATAATTTATCAAATTGAATCTTCTTACAAAAATTTGAATAAATTGCCTCCAGAATTTTCTTCGACTTTTCCAGTCCTTGCTGTTTTGAAATCTAAACAAGGCTGATTAAATCTAGTAAGTTTAAACTTCTGAGGTTAAGTTTGTTCAAACAAGCCTTTTTGGCTGAGAGGATGTTTTGCTTGTGTGGTGGGTTTGTGTATGTTTTTTTTTGTTTTTTATTATTTTTTAAATTCACCAGAAAAGCTTAGATAATCATTAATTATCATTTAGATGTTATTACTATATGAGCAGCATGATCAACATAGCATGTGACTGAGTCATTAGGAGGTGACACCACTGGTTGTGGAGGTTAATTGGGTCCAAGTTCCCGGTGTAGGTTCCCATAATGACCTCCTCTGGGAGCTGGGCATTAGTTCCGTATCATGGTTAAGAAGGCCTGACAACTGGCAAGAGCACTATGCAGAAATCCTTTCTCCACAGGTGTGATATATTTCCTTTCCCAGAGGGAAATATGTGGGTTGCAGACACATCTGTTGGTTTTCCTTTGGGAAGGCTAGGAAATGCTTTTATTGCTGCTACATTTTATAATAATGCAGCTGATCTGAGGCTTTATTTTATTTGCAGCAATTCCGGAAAGTAGCACCTCTACCTAGAACTATGAGGAAAGCAACATAATTTTAGTGAAAATGATTATACAAAATATTTTCAAAGGCATGGTTGTTAGATTTTTTTTGTTTGTTTAAATACGTGCTCTACTGCATGTAGGCAGCTTGAAATGAAGTCACATCGTGACAGTGAAAATAATTACTCGACCTCTATTGCTTTCTGTTTTGTGATATACATACTACTGAAGTCGTCTTCTTAGGATCAAGATGTTACCTCGATCAGTCACTACTTCTTCTTTTGTTTGTTTTGAGTCTAATATATGAGCAAAGTACTGTGACTTCAAAATGTTTTTAGTTTAAAAGTAAGCAGAAGGGTTTTATACAGGAACATTAAAGACAGCGCTTCAGCGGCCGGCATTATGTGACAGTGAATATGAAGGTTTTGCAGCAGTAATGGAATTTAGATGTGACTTGACTTCAGTCAAGTTCCTCTATTAATCTGAGTGGTTATAGTTTGTTGCCCATTGGTTAATTTTTAGCAATCTGCATATCAGAGTTGTGTAAACTCTCACAAATGAATTGCTCAGAAACATCTGGTAATTCCTTACTAGCAAACTGAGAAGTTGAGAAGAGCTGTGCACTTCTAGAGAGGTACGGGGTATAGATGCTTTAAAATGATCCAGAGAAAGACACAGTAGTGCTTGGTGAACCTATTGCACGTAACTCCCTTCAGGAAGTAATTATTTTTTTTATCTGGGTAATGGTTGGCAGTAATCTGTGAAGTACCAAGGGTCTCTGCAGTGAGCTTTCCTTCTTAAAGATAAGTTGAAAGCGAGGTTGTATGATTCAGGCTGTTTTAGGGAAACTTGTTGAATGATCTGGTTTCAGCCAGATGTAAACAGGGCTTTCATGCACCAGCAGCCTCCAAGCAAATTTTTTTTTTGTGAATTTGTAAACAATACTGGGGCATTGTAATGAAGCTAGAATTAGTGTACTTTGGAGAAGAAGCTAGAATTTAAAAAAAAAAAAAAATCACTTTTAGGGGCTGATACGTGGAATTTTCTTCCCCTTCTACTTTGAATTAAGACCGCTGCTGTGCTTGAGATAAACATACCCATGCCATAGGTATGTTGCTGCAGCGAGGTCTTCTGTTGGAGTTTTGCCTTCCAGTTTCACCTCTGAAGCTGAGCATGAGATAATAAAATGTGCTGCCTTTATTTAGTGTGGGACTGTATTGTCCTAGCTGAAACACAAGACTAGACTTGAAAACACAACAGTTTTTCAGGAGATTTTTGAGGGCTGAAGTATCTTACATAGTTAGTATCTTTAATTGCTGAATATAAGTTATTTGATGATCTATAGTATTTCAAGTCCAATCTGGATCATCTAGTGACTTGTTATGGCCTCAGTTTTTGTGAAGTCTGTGGAAGTAGACTCTCGTGACTGATTTGAGGGCATTGCCATCCAGTGAATGAATTGTGGAATTGAAACTTCGCTTGTAAATGATATTTGAGGTGGACCTGTATCAGTTCTCTGTGACTTGTTTGAAGTAATTACCCTGTAGCCGTACAATGGTTTTCTGTATACCTAAAGTGATACAGTTGAATATCAAGGCCTGACCAGAGTCCACAGGAAGGTAGCAGAATAAGCAGTGTTCTGATAAATGTTAAAGGAAGCTATGAAACAATATGTTCGTTACTGAGCTCTTGTAAGGGTGTGGGTCGCGGGTTTTCCCATACGGGGACAAAGTAAGATGGGATCCATGGGTACAGTCTGAAGTAGGGAGGCCTTCCTGGGTAGCAGGGCTTTTCTAAGTGTCTGGATTGCCTTGTTTGTTAGTTTACCATTTCAGTCATCGTTGTTGTAAAACCCTATTTCTCTTGTGCTTTATTTCTGTACTGGTAAGATTAAACATTACTTGTTCTAAGCAAGCTATTTGGGCACCATACTTACCAACAATCAGAAATCCCAAAGGGAAAAATGTGAGGTGCTGAACCCACTCCCACCAGCTGAGACATTAGCAACTGTAAAAGTTGTAATGGCCTGGTCTATGAGCTGAAACTGTGTATTCCAGGCAGTTAAGGGTAAGATGTTTAGTATGAAGGGGTACGCTCAGATCCCTTAGATCAGAGGTGCACGTGGTTCTGGAATTATGGTCTGGGTGTGTTAGATCCAGTCCCTTCTTAATCAGATACTGCTTAAAAGACTGCAGAGTAACTTAGGGCCATAGTACTAAAGAAGCACATTGGCACTTTGGAAAAATCAAGTAGCTTTGATACCTAACTCTCAATTTTCAAGAGACTGTAATAGTTGGGTGGGGTTTTTGTTTGTTTGTACTTGTTTGTTTTTGTTTTTTGTCTGTTAGCCTCTCCGGACCTCAGTGTCTAGCTTTATTAGATATTAGATGTATTACCTGTGAAATACAAGTAATATTTTATTTCACGCTGTTATAAAGTCTGTGAAATAATTATAGAGGGAACATCACTAAGCAAACCTTTGGCAAGACAGGAGAATAGCACTCAGCAGTTCCTAAAGCTGACTCTATTTGCATGATCTGTTAAGATAGCGCTCTTTTCTAGAGAAGAGCTGTATGCTCTCTCATGCAAGTAATTAACTGTTAACAAGGGTGGCATATCTGAGATACGTGAAAACATGTTTATCAGACTTGTAACTTCATGTGGTCTATACTTTCAGGATGTGAAATTGCATGAAAGAAAATGGTTGCAGATAAGAAACTGAGGATGAAGAGGCTTTTTCCATTTTACACAAATACAGTTATGTTTCTTTGTTAGGTATATTGAAAATAACTAACCCTGGGTATTAAATTAAATGTCTTTCAGCTCTAGAAGAAACGTGTGTAATCTGTTGCTATGGGTGGCTAGTAAGTTTTACAGAGGCTGTGAATGCCAAATGAAATAAGTGCAAGATAATAATAGTTTTAAAGCAGGTTCATTCTGTATGACACCTTCATAGTCCGATTTAGCCTACAAAATGGACAACATGATGCTGCAAGCAGCCGTTGCTGAAAATGCATCCTTTGAGCACTTCTATTATGTTTGTGATGAGCTATGAATGCTTTAAGCGTAAACAGAGATGACAACCTCTATCACAAGATGGATGACCTATATAAAAACAGAGGGAGTAAGCATATGTTTGTTGCAGTCTTTCAGCCCCCTTCTCGTCCTCAGCTGGGGGGTCAGCTGCACAGCGTTTGTGGGTAGGTACAGCTGCTCTGCCTGCTTACTAAAACCTGTATGAAAGTTAGTTCACTGCTGAACCTGAGCTTATAAAGGTGCTTAGTTTTGCTGTGAGTGCTGTCACAGCTGGTCGCTGGCTTGAGAAGTAGCCAGAGTCCATTTGCATTGTATGACATGGATTTACTCTGATTAACATCCTTATGGCAACCACAGCAAACGTCTACCTGCGTTAATAAACGTTTGGAAACGAGTTCTATGTAATTTAGAAGTCGCTTAGGCCGGGAACTGGAAACGAGGAGTCAGTGGCACTGTGTCACTGGCCAGTTTTGTTTGTCATCAGGAAGCGCTGCAGAGGTGCAGACCTTAGCCTGAAAACCTTTTGCTCTTTTCAGTGAGAAGCAAAGCAGGAGATAATACACATGTGCATCCATTTGTAAGATCGTACTGACCAGCATCTGTGGTAAAATAATGAACTATATTTAATCTATTGGAATTCCATTGTAATGCTTCTAAAGCAGAAAGGGATGATTAAAATGACCTTTCTCCCTTCCAGGCTGTAATTCTTACATTTAATGGCACTTTGTTTCAGTAATTGCTTTCATGAAGAAAAGAATACAACAGCACAAATAAAACTAAAAACAATACCCTTGTTATCTTCTAGGCAACTGAATGAAAGCTCCAGGAACTCCTTAAAATACACTTTGCCTGCAGTGTGCATTACAGCAACGCAGATTAGGTCTCTGGAACAGTAGACATAACAAAGCAAGTCAAACGTATTTCCAGAAACTTGCCCAGAGCGTTTAGCTGTTTTTATATGTTAATCCCATTGTTTTTCATAATCAGAACTTATCATGAACAGATTCTTCTTTTCCTACAGAAAGTGAACATCTATTAGGGAGTACTTTATGAATTTTTTTACATATCAATACAATGCAAAAGGTGGGGAATAATATGACTATCTGTGCAGTCTCCAACACATCTGTAGGTAATAATGCTATTTTCGTTAACAGGAAGAACAGGTTGACAGACTAGGCAGTGATCTCAACATGTCTTTAAGTTGAGGGAAGACTGCATGAGATTTGGGGTATTTTTTAAGAAAAATTAGAGATCGTGTTTCTTGTTTACTAAAATGCTGTGAGTCTTTGCCCTGCTGATAATAATAATCACTCCTGCCAGACAACTGGCTGAGCTGAGAAGAAGGTCATCTTCAGTTTATTCCTCTCCCTCAAATGCAGGCCTCCTCCAAAATCTGGGTAATGCTTACGCACCCTCTTCAGTTGTTAGGCTCTTACTTCTGCCTGTGCAGCTAAAAGGCTTGCTTTAAGTGGTCTTAAAGGCAGTAGTTGTTTTTTCACTGTAGGAAAGGTATGATAATTTTAAGTCCAGATGCAACATACATGATGGACATAACATGCTATTTTAAAGATTGCAGTATATTTTCAAACAGTTCAACACCTCAGGGAGTTTAGAAACTGCATAGTAGGACAGCAACTAGTATTTATTTCAAAGTAAGCTTAAGCTTTTCTGTTTCCCAATGCATAAAAAACGTATCTCATGTTTTACTGGTAGTATGAGCCAGTTCATGTTTTGTTTTTCTAGATGTTCAGCTACATTACTGTTTTGAGTACACTCATTCACATGTAATGTTATTCTTTTAAATGTGCATATAGAGATTTTTTTTTTTTCATTTAAATTTAGGTTGTGTTTTAGAGGAGTTGAGAGTTTGGGGGATTTTTTGGAGTTTGGTTGTTTGTGTTGTTGGGGGGGGGTTGTGGGTTTTTTGTTTTGTTTTGTTTTTTAGGTTTCCTTTTTGAAAACAAGATTTCTGTATTGTAATCTTTCCCCTCTCCAGAAAAAGAGAGGCAGAGTTACTGACTGTTTCAGGTATTCAGTTATGTGATTTTCATCTTCTGATTTGATATTGATGGAATTAAAAGCATCTGGATCCTTTTCCAGGTTGCTATGAGACCAGTTAAGCTAAAAAGAACCAGTAGGTAAAGGAAGCTTGTCAGTAACTCTCCTTATGTTCTCCAAGTGTTGCAGGTGGAGAGCTCTTTGACTTCTTAGCTGAAAAAGAATCTCTCACGGAAGAGGAAGCCACAGAATTTCTCAAACAAATACTTAATGGTGTTCAGTATCTCCATTCCCTGCAAATTGCTCACTTTGATCTTAAGGTATGTTATCAGATTGAAAACTGTAGACAACTGCAAGCCGCATCCCTTTAAGTCATTACAACACCAACCGGAAGTATACCATGATGCAGATCTTGACTGTAGTTTTGTTTTGCTAGCTTACGTAGACAGGGGAAAATTCAGCCATTGAAAAGAGGTTGTTGAACCATGAGTAGTTTCCATCTGTTTCCATGTGGAAGAGGGCAACTTTGAACAAAATGAGACCCTTCTGAGGAAGCCGTATTGAAATAAAAATTGTTTAGGACTGTGTGAAATGTGGATGGGATCTGGATGCAACGTTCTGAATAGCATACCTTTTCTCAGTTTTGGGGGAAGTGTTTTTGTTGCTGTTTGTTTGGGGTTTTTTTGCTGTTATATGGATCCTATGTTCACTTGAAAGTTATCTATAGGTAGTAAACTGAAATAAAATGAAATTGCCTGAAAAGATTCTTGCAGAACATCTCTTTTCTTTTTTTTCTTAAGAAAAACTTAGTTTCAAATAAAACTTGCATCATTTTGGCAATGGAAAGAGATCTTTTGTATCTGAACTCAGTGCTTTTTTGTTTAGTTTCAAAATATTGAATGTTTTCATATGTAAGATTTTTGGATAGCTTTGCCGTCTTAATGTGGGACGGCAGCTGAACGTTTGCTGAAGTCTGCTGAACTCGGCAGCTATGTCTATGATGGGAAAAGGAGGCATTATTACTATTATATTGGAGTGGAGCTCTAAAAGGAGTGCTGTGTTCGGGAGTGAGGTAGAGAAGAGAATGTTTTTCAATCTAAACATACCTTTTCCAATCTCACCACATAAAATAATTTATTTGGTGTTTATAAGGTGGTTATTAAGAGAAATGGGTTGTGAAAATAGAAGAATATGCTTTTAGTATTTCCTCACAATATGAGGTGTAAATTTTTGCCATTGTATCTGTACCTTACATCTGATGATAAGAATATGCAAATTAAAATATGCAGCAAAAATGATAAAAGCATGCAATAGAAATGTAGGGAGGGAAGGAAGAAAATTACTTTTGCCATTTACCTGCACAGCAGCCGTTATGTCTGAGGTATAGAGAAGTAAAAGAATGATGATACTGATGTTCTTAGTGGCTCTGGAAGTCCTCTTTAACAATATGAGCAGGACACCTGTAGCTCTAAGTGCTCTTCAGGGCATGCCAGCTTACGGATGTGATAGGATGTGTTTCAGCTCACTTAGTCCACATGAAAAGTGCAGCAGTTATATTTACAAGCGGTAAAATCTCAGCCCCAGGGAAATCACAGGAGTAGGTCATCAATATGAAATCCTAATTTATTGTACTTAATTTCTAGCATGTTAGGTCATGTTAGGCAAATGACAGGATTTTTTTAATTTGCTGCAGACACAGATCAAGAGTCTGAAGTAGACCCTGAGCAAGGGCTCAGTGCTTTAGGGTACTGTATGTATCAGATATTTTTTTACCTGCATATAATCTCTTCACTCTTCTTCTTTGCCTTCCTTCATCTCAAAGCCTGAAAACATAATGTTGCTGGACAGGAATGTACCAAAGCCTCGAATCAAGATTATTGACTTCGGTTTAGCACACAAAATTGACTTTGGAAATGAGTTCAAAAATATCTTTGGAACACCAGAGTTTGTTGGTAAGAGTACGGTTCTTTCTTCAGACTACTCTTTTTCAGTCTATGAAATGGTATGTCTAGCTTAGCTTTTTTTGCCTGAGTTACTGTTTACATAATTTATGTGCAGTTTGTGACATTTTGAAATTTAATAGAACAATTTATAATGTTCACAAATAGCTTAGACTTGCATTGAAGTTATTTTTATCTGCCACCATCTTGGCAGACATACATGGTCAGAGTGACATAGATCTGTTCCTTGATTGTATACTGATTTTTGTTTTTTCTCCTTCAGCACCTGAAATAGTAAACTATGAGCCTCTTGGTCTTGAAGCAGATATGTGGCAAGTATTGGATCTTTTTTGAGATAAATCTCTCAGAATAATTATTCTGAAGTTCTAACCATTTTTTGTCTTCTTTCTGTTTCTCTCTCTCTCTCTCTCTCTCTCTCTCTCTCTCTCCCCCTCCCCCTCTCCTTCCTCCCCCTCTCCCCCTTTCTCCCCCTCCTCTTTTTTTTTCTTTTTCACTCCAGGAGTATTGGTGTAATAACTTACATTCTGTAAGTACCAAAATCTACAGGTGATTCTTTAGAAATACTAATTTTTTATTCTAATTCTGTTCTCTGGGGTTTCAGTTGTATGATTTTAATGATAAAAGTTCTGTGCAAATCAAACCATTCGGTTTGCACATGATAATTCAAGTTGAGTAATCGTAAAAGCAATAGTATAATTACTGAAAGAACAGCCATTAGATAGCATGGGAAGCTGGATTCAGGTCTTTAGGCGATATTCCTTAGAGGCTTTATTTTAATCAACATTCTCTGAAATTACAGTGAAGCTTTTTGTGCTATTAGATCAAATCTTCTTCAAAATATGTTTGCAGTTCTAAAGTAGAAAAAAAATATATTCACCTGCCTTTATTTGATCATAGGCATTTGAAACAGCAATATTAAAGCATGTAATGAGAGGAATGTTCTTTCTCTCTGCAGTCTAAGTGGTGCATCGCCATTTCTAGGAGAAACTAAACAGGAAACATTGGCAAACGTGTCTGCTGTGAACTATGAGTTTGAGGAAGAATTCTTCAGTAGTACTAGTGCCCTAGCTAAAGATTTTATACGAAGACTTCTAGTCAAGGATCCAAAGTGAGTTATTTTTCTTCTTGTATATGTGCTGTTGCACCCTGAAATATCTATAGTGTTTCAAATTACATGATATTTGCAATGTTAGTTTATTAAATATACAGTATTATGTATTTTACATATTTTTTAGTACCTGAAACAGTTATATCTTTTCTCCCATTAAAGGAAGAGAATGACTATCCAAGACAGTTTGCTTCATCCTTGGATCAAGGTTAGTATGTGATACGTTCTCTGTTGTGCTGTTTTTTTAATCAGTCTTTATTTCATATTACACTTTTTCAGTTTTGTAAAGAAAATCTTCAAAAGAAAAATTGGCATATCTGTCCAATAAATCTTACTCTTTTGGAGAGGTATCTGTATGTAAACTCCTAAGTGTAGAGTGTGGACTTCATTAAGGTTGTCCTCCATGTAGGTTACTGGTAGGCAAGTACTGCAGTCCGTTGTTAAGATTAAAATCATGTTCAGTCAGAGAACTTAATGTTCAGAAAGCATTGTACTGATAAAGACACGCTTTCTGAATCCAGTCCAGTTTCCTCTCTGCTCACTTACATTTGTCATCTTCTGATCTCCGTATTTAGATTGGACAAAAGCATCATCTTTCTTTCTTTTCCTTCCTTCCTTCCTTCCTCTTTAGACCAAAGAAAACAATTGATGTGGGGCAGTGATCTACTTTATTTTAGAGTTCCACAGTGGTTGGTGCGGATCAAACTGTTGTGGTACAGCTAGGTTGAACAGGAGAGAAAGAGGAAAGAGACCACTCTTTCTAATATATGTATAGTCATACCTATCGCTTAATATAATCAATTACATATATTCTGGCTGTGAGCAGTAAATCTTTTCAGTGCTAATAATTTCCCCAGTCTTGGGCAGGCACTTTCTCGTGGAGGTTTGATTTAAGTTACCTCTGCTGAGCTGATAAGTAGTGACTTGTTAAGTTCTGGTATCTTGATTACTTCAGTCCTGTGTATCTGTATCTATTATAAATCGGTTTCATTCTGGTAGTTCATCTTCTTAAAAGTTAAGCCTTTGGGGTGTTGACTCCTTAACTAAAAGAACAGCTGTGAGTTTTTGCAACCTCTCCGCTTACCCGAGAACCAGTAAGCAGAATATGTGTCCATGTCATAGCTGCTCCAGTTCACAGCCCAGCCTCTTGGGGCAAACACTTAAACACCGGTACGGAAAACTACAGATTTGACTGAAAGAAGTATTGCTCCTCGTTGTGCTTTGATGACTTTTCCACGGTGCAGTCTTGAACAGTAGGAATGTGAAGCAGGTAGTTGGGGTAGTGATGTTTTAAATCGCTGGAACAAGCGTTGTCTAAGTTTGTCTCTCAGAACCTAGGCCTTGCACTTGTGGAACAAGAGATGTTGATTTGTACCCTGTTGTGTTGCTCCTTCATATCTTAAATTTCCAGACGTCCTTCCCTGGTACTACTGCTCATATCCTCCTTCCTGTCTTCCCATCACTGACTTCACCTGAATATCTCTATCAGACTTAGTTTGTAGGGCCTTCCAAACCCCAAGTCGCAAATCATGTAATGCAAAACTTGGTAAACCCTACTGGCAGCAGGTACGTGGTACTAGTCTGAGAAACATTAAAGGGTGCAGTCTTAGAGCTTCCTGTAAAAGTAGATGGGATCATCTTTTGGGGACAGGGGGTGCTTAGTTCTGTTTTCCCGTCCCTGTGCCATATATCTAATGAACAGTGGATGCAATTAAGTTTTTTTGCAACAGCTTTCAAAATCCAGTAGGCTACAACTAAATAAATTCTAGTGTTGCATGGAACGCTTTCAGATATGGATTTTCTTCAGGGTATTTCGTCAAGGTATTCCAGCTGCACGCTCCACTAAACTATGCGTGTTAAAATGGTGTGCTTACAGTTACTTTACTCTGACAGTATGATAATATTATAATGTAAGTGGAAGTCATCCCTGCAGGGCAGAGAGACTTAGAGACAGGAAGATGCTTTGTGAAAGTTGTGGTTGTAATTGTGGGATATTTCACAATGGCCTTATTTTACTTTTGTCCATAGCCTAAAGACAACCAGCAAGCACTAAGTAGAAAAGCATCTGCAGTGAATATGGAGAAATTCAAAAAGTTTGCAGCACGGCGAAAATGGAAAGTAAGTCATTCAATAAATCTTCAAAAAGATGGCGATATTCAGTTACAATAGCATTAATTGTTCTGGGGAAGCATAAACAAACATTTGTGACTTGTGATTTTTTTTTATTTAAAGGAAATACAGAATCTCAAACTTTTTGTTGAGTAGAAGAAACATTTTGGCACTGATCAATGCCTTTCAGAGTAAAGGAGAAGGAAGAAGGAACCGATTTTTGTATTAATTTGGAATACATTAGTGTAGGTGCTTGAGTATGGTAATAAGGGAGAAGACTTCTTCATTATGAGCTGCATTCAAATTCTTGTGTGTGGATGGTTTGTTTTATGCATCTAGTGTGCTGTCCTCATCTGTCTTGGTAACGTTTGCAGACTAAAAGTGTTTGTAAATGTAGGCACGTGTTTTTGTGACAGTAATCCAAGTAAATCAAATATCCCTTAAGCGGACCTCACAGAATTAAGTGTTCCAGTAAACCATCCAGTAAAACTAGAAAGAAAATTAGTCTCTTCTGCAAAGGATTTTTGGTCTGAGATTGCAAACCTGTTTAGAAGAAGACAGTATTTATTTAATCTTTCCAGAGATGGGGCATAGCATTAGCTGAAAGCATGAATCTGGGCAAGGAGCTGTTCATCAAGACAAACACCTCAACTTCTTCAGTGTGCTCACGCTGGAATTCACGCTGAAACTAAGCAAGGACAGGACTATCGTATGAGAAGTCTGTTTATCATGAGGAGAGTGAAACATGAGCCAACAGAGGAAAGGAGTATTATTAGGAAAGGAGTTTAATGCATTGTCACAAAGGCCAAGAAATAGGATGATTTTCTTAAGTCATGGGGCAATACCGCAAAATATCCAGCTAAGAATTCCATTTACCCTAAAATTTAATGTTTACGTTAGGTAAAGATCAGCAGTGTTTATAACATTTAAAAATTAGTCTGCTGCCCTAAAATAAGATGGGAGTGCAGGAATATCTTAAACTATTGTTGTAATATGACATTTAAAGGAATGCTGTCAGCTAATTTACGCTCAGTTTAGTTTTCCTGTGTGCACATACTTTGAAATCCCATTTTAAAAAATATTTTTAACAAATTTCAGACTTGGGCAAGAGCATGTAACGCAAATTTATTCTGCTTTGGATTTGAACATCTTTATGAAATAGTAGTGATCCAAAAAATATTATGTGGCAATGCTAGTGCATATGAGTAGCCTATTTGCATTAAAAATTCCAGACAATTTTGCTTGCATTTGTGTTGCTAGTATGACAGTATTCCTTTAAAAATCTCTGCAATAGCATCCTATCACAAGTATTCTATTTTGATTTTTTTTTTTTACATATAGCTTTTCTCTTCTTATTTTTAAAAAGCAATCAGTGCGCTTAATATCCTTGTGCCAAAGATTATCAAGATCTTTCTTGTCCAGAAGTAACATGAGTGTTGCTAGGAGTGATGATACTCTGGTAAGTATATATTTCCGTGATTAATGTGCTCTAATACATCTGAAACTTGGCAACTTCTGAAATGATTCTAACATGAATATTGGATTATTGTAAATGGGTATAACTGTTTTTATAGGTAAGAAGAAATAAACTTTAAAGCTAGAAAAGTCTGCTATCAAGAATCTGATCTTAGGCATAAAACAAACCTTGGAATTTCATAAATTAATTACTGTATTGAGCCTGATAACTAGTACCTGTTTATCTTTACTAGTTTATCTTTATTTTGAAATTTGATTCATGTGGTGCTTTAGTACTATAGTAATTATAATGTGAAAAAGTGAAAACTGAATTTTTCGTGGTACTGTGCAGCATAACATAATTTTCATTTTTTCTTTAATTTAGAATATTCAAAATTATTCAGAGAACTTGACACCATCTTAGGTACAGAGAATGTTCGAGAGCATTAACAGAGTAAGCAGTTATTAAAGGAGGAGATTTTAAGAGGTGGCCGGTCTCAGTTTGTGCTATTATATTGTCTGCTAGATTTAAGTAGTCAGGGGCAATAGTTGTATGCTTTGTGGTTCGAAACGTTTGTAAATACAAAAGCATTTTTATTTAGCTTGCTCTTCAGGTTTTACTACGTGCTTCACAAATTCTCTGTGCTCGTGCAAGTATATATATGTTAATATTTTTGGAACTGGGTAAGCTTGTCTTTTCTGGGCATTAGTAGGGTCAAACTTTACAAAAAAAAAATTTGAAAGCCTTTTTTATCTGTAATATCTGCCTTTTGTCCTTCCTGTGTCACTTCAGGCTCTTATTTCCACTTTCCTCCTCTTATCTTTCTGCTTGCACATTGTTTGTTCTCCCAGTCCTCCCCCAGCCATGTGGTCTGGGTTGTCAGTTGTCACCATACCTTTTAACGCTGAATCAGCATTTCAGCCCCCCTACCCCGTGTTGTAGCCAAATTCTAACATTTTTCTAAAAAATCAGTAAACTCTGGAGAGAGGAGAGAAATTATCCAAATATTGGCTTCTGTGGCTTTCAGCTCTTTGACGTTTTAGTGCATGGAAGAAAAACAAAAAGTCTGCAAAGGTGTTCAGGCTCATTACTTAAGTTCTAAGTTCATAACTGGTCCATTTGAATAGGTGACAGTCAAGTCCAAAATACTTCTGCTGTGGCATATCCCCTGGATAACTCAAAGTTTGATCTTGTGTCTTATATTTGTGTACCTTTTTTTTTTTTAAATGTTCCTATCACATACACAAACATAGTCCGTATTATTTTGTGCACATAATAGAAAGTCTTAGGAGGAAGCAAAATATACACCTAATAAAGGAAAACCTGTCTGGAACCTCACGCAATAAATGATGGGTTCATATGTAAAGAAGCGTGAAGTATATCATACTAGAAAAGGGCTGGGTTTTCAAAGCACATATACATTTTAGCCATGTGCTTCAGGAAGTATTAATCCTTGCAGCTGAAAGAGTCTACAAGACTCTGAAAATTTTACTTTTAAATTTTTTTCCATGTCTTGGCAGATGTTGAGATAGAGAGGTATTTTTTTCTTTAAGCTAACACTTTTCTTCTTTCTCATTTAATTACAAGGATGAGGAAGATTCATTTGTGATGAAAGCTATTATTCATGCCATCAATGATGACAATGTTCCTGGATTACAGCACCTTCTGGGATCTCTGACAAATTACGATGTCAATCAACCCAACAAGGTGAAGTATGGGTCTGTGCTGAGGTGGGTGGGAGACTAGTTCTCACCTTGTTGAATAGAGCGGTGGGGTTGAAAAGTAGAAATGTAACACTTGAAGGAAAAAAAAGAAAAAGTTAAGTGGTTGGGGAATAACTCTATCTTCCTTTAGGGGAAATCTTAGTAAAGTATTCTGCATTTAGTCTTCTAAACTACCTGAAAATGGAACCCAAAACATTTTCTTGCCTAGGGCTTGGCAAAATATAATTCCAAAAGAAAAGTAACAATCAAATCTGTTTTCAAGAGCTGTACTATATTAGGTGTCAGCCTTTGGGTTTTTTTACTGCTGTTTTTAGGGCAGACGAAGATGGCTGAATATTCCTATTTTTTGGTATTACTTCCTTCTTTGTCAGAGGCCTTTTAAAAACTGAATGTGTAAGGATAATCATACTGCCAAAACTGACTTTGTAAAACACTGTTAGAAACAAGCGTCCTGTTCTGCAGAAACTGGTTGTCTCACCATTATGTTAGATGGTGATTCCATTCTGTTTCAGAAATGGAATGATCTGTTTACTAAAGTATTTCAGTTTACTGCTGCTTTACTAAATTGAGTTATCAGATTTGAGACCAGGAAACTGAAGTTCTGTTGCTAGCTCTGCTGGTTGACCGTAGATATATCATCTCTGCTCCATTTTTCAGTTTCCTGTAAAAAAGGAACGATTATTCTGATCTTCATTATAAAGTACTTTGAGAAATACTGATGAAGAGGGCTATAAAAGTAGAGCATTTATTCTTTTGCTGTAAATAGATCTTGAACCTTTCAAGTTACCAGTACATTTTTTGTTTTACTGCTACAATCCCGTGTAATTTTCTAGTAGGCTGCTGGTGGCTTGTGTCTGCAAGGTATTGTGGCCAGTTCTCTAGGTACTCTGCCTTAAAATGCACATGTAAAGGAAGTGCAGAGGGGAACATCCTTGTCAGCCTGGGCTAATGAGAGTTTAATGTTAGAATTCCTGTCTCGAAAAGCTTGGCTTTTAACATATAGCATAATGCTTAGTAAATGTTAATGTGACCTCATCCTGGTAATATGGAAAATTGGAGTGCAATAAACTTCTTTGCTCCAGGGGATAAATAATTTTCTCTACAACATGCTCTCTTCCTTAATGCCTCAAAAATGAACTATATTGTTTGTATCCCATTATTAGCATGGAACACCACCTCTATTAATCGCTGCTGGCTGTGGAAATATTCAGATGCTTCAGCTGCTTTTAAAGCGTGGATCCCGTATTGATGTTCAAGATAAGGTCAGGGTTCTACTTTGTCACATTCTATAAGTATTCTTGAGTTTCAGGACAGTTAGCGGAGAACAAATGCATCAGACCAGGTTTTATCAGACCTGCAAACATCTGAGTCGTAGCGTTTATTGTGTAAGTTACCCGGTGTCCTCTGTAGCAAAAGGACAAAAGCAAATCTTTAATAATTTCAGTTGTTGCTGCTGTGTAGTCTCTGTTTTTGATCACTTTATTAGCTGAATTTAAACAATACTGGTGCTAAAATGTTGTTCTCGCTTATGAAATTGCCTCGCTTAATTTAAATTAATAATTACCCTAAAACACTGGTAAACTTTATTTAGTAATGAATGGAATTATAAATGCTCGCTTTATTGATGTAGACCATTGCTACTAAAACTCATAAGTGACGAGGGGATATGCTTTGCAAAAAACTTTTTTTGAAAAAGCGTTGCAATCATCCGAAGCTCATTTAAAGCAAGTCACTTGAACCGCTGTCTGCATCTGAAGCTAATAGAGGGTAAAATATGTAGCATAAATCCTCAAAAATGCCCTTGAAAAGAGGAAGAGGATATAAAGATCTGTTAATTATCCTTGCAGTGGTGTATGGTGGTGGTGGTAGTGGTCATATACAGTGGTAGTGGTAGTAGTTGTTTGAAAAATTAATGATGACGAAAGTTCTGATATAAGCCATAGCTTGACTAGCTCACATTTACTGTGATGATTCTGAGCTGTTCAGTGTACCTGTGTACATGTATGTGCATGTATATCTCAGTGAAAATCTAAAATTAGGATTCTAAACTGTTTGACATTTGTAAACAAACATTTTGGACAGGCTGGATCTAATGCAGTCTACTGGGCTTCTCGACATGGTCATGTAGAAACACTGAAGTTTCTCAATGAGAATAAATGTCCTTTGGATATTAAGGATAAGGTAAGAACAAAACTTTCCATCTTGTAGTGTTGCGGAGTGTTTTGCGGAGTGTTTTGTTTTTGTTTTTTTAATATATATAGCTTCATCTTAGCAAAGAGAAAGGTCTTGCCGCTGGAATGAATTTGAGCTATGCCATAATCCCAAGACCGTGACTAACTTTTTCTTCTAGTGTGGTTTTGTAAGCTGACACATAGGGCTCTGACAACAGAGCTTTTAGGTAGCCGCATGTACCAATTACTTTTCTGACAAACGTTAACCAAGCATGCATGTGAATGTGGTGAGTATGTGGTGGGTAGGTGGGGAAGTACAAGCCTAAATTAATTTTCTCATGAAGGCTGTTTTCACATTGGAACACAGGGTAAAATCGTGATTCTGTTTCTCATTTCTCTTGACTGAAAATTCCTTTTCTCTGACAAGTAAATTTGATTGTTATTAAGTTGACTGTAATGAAGCCTAACACTTTATAGCTGATGAGCGCTTACCTTGTCTCTAGCAGTGTTACTTGAGCAATGTTGGCACTAGAAGCTGGTTGCTGTTAAAATCTCATACCTTAGCAATATTTTTATACTGGCCAAAGCTGCAATGCAGATCCAGTTATACTTGCAAAATGTAGTCGGCTTACATTGTTTGGGGAACCAGTGCAAGGCATGTTAGCAAAATTAGTGTTCAATTTATCCTAATTGGGCTATTAGAAAAGAGGCTATTCTTACAATAAAAATACCATTTCCTTTTCATGTCATCGCAACAAAATCATTAGTCAGGTTCTAAATAATTACATATAGTGATCAAAATATGCCAGGATATACCAAAATCTTGGACCAAGTCCTTACATGTGTATGTATGGAGAAAGGGAAAATAGTATGAATACAAATAGAACTTCGGTTTCAATGCCTCATTAAATGTGCTGTGCGCTCCCTCGGCCAGCTGCTTCCTCATATTGCTGAGAGATTGCATTATGGCTGTGGTCTTGAACAAATAAAGTAGATTCAGAACAAATAAGTTCTGAAAAGGAAAGCCTTTGAAGAAACGCCCTCTCAGCCAGTGTTACACCTGTAATGTACAGCAGTGCGCTAGCTGGAGATGTCTGCTGACCGCAGCTGGGGCAACAGGATACAGGTACAGAGGAGGGGTACTTGGACCCCTATGCCACATACATGCATTCAGACTATACATGATGACGTCTACCTATGGGTGATATAAGAAATTACACTGGGATGTTCTTCTGTAATTTCAGTCTGGGGAGACAGCTCTCCATGTCGCAGCTCGGTATGGACATGTGGATGTGGTTCAGTTTCTCTGTAGTGTTGGATCCTATCCAAACTTTCAAGACAAGGTGAGTCAGAGCCACTTTCTATTTTTCTTAAACAAATGCAGCTTTAGCATTAGTGGTCAAGACTCCTAGTCTTGCCTTGCTGCCTCATGCATGTTTGAATTTGAAACAAAAAAAAAAAAAATTAGAATTATGGAGGTTTCTGTACCTTCTAATAGATGAGAACTATTCAAAAACAGTGCATGTGAACCAGCTGCAGCTGTACTCATAAAAATGCAGGTTGTCTTGAAAACGAAAGCTTAAAAATGAAGAGAACTGTTCATCAGGAAGGTATGGATGGTGTACCCCGAATTCATCTAACACTTTTTTTCTTAATTGCCACCTTGACTTCAGCTTGTTTTTATGAGTCATGAGATTCCTTAAATGTAAAGCTCTCTTGGAAAATGAACTTCAGGAGGGCTCCTGTAAAGAAGAAGTAAAAGATCTTACCTGTTAGCTCTGAACTGGAAACTCTTAATGGGAAATCAGAAAGGAAGAGAATTAATTTTAAAAAAAAAAAAAAAAATTCAACTCAAATTTCACTGGGGTTCCACAAGCCTTTCTTTCCAAATGCTGTATGCTGTAGGACTAGCTTTATATTTAAGCAGCAGAAGATCAAAGGACCCCAGAAAGTGCTATTTGGCTATTACTTTTTCCTCAGATTTTAGTGAAAACCTTGAATCATTTGATATCATCAGCATCGATAGTGTCATCCTCAATATTTGCCCAGTACAGAAAGGTATCCCATTGCTTAGAATTTAACAGAATGACTCTTCCTGTTTTTTAATCCTCCCTGCTTTGCATGGAGCTACAGAAGCAGTGCTTTCCATATCATATTTTTATAAAACGATTGAGTGCCTGAATGATCTGCAGAGTTGTTATCAAGCAGCAGGAGATTGGAGGTGAATGTTTTGAAGCTTCTTTGGTTCAAACAAAGACCAAATTAGAACTTCCATCACAGCTGAACTTGAACTAATTCAAAATGTCCACAGCTTCAAAGCCTTGTCTTAAGGTACCTCTAGATGACTCAGTTTCCAAAGTACCTAAGGCACTGCCTACACTCAAAAATCATTTAGATATGCTTTTAACATTGTGAACAGTGATCTGCCTCAATCTGCAAATGCAGTGGGATTTAGATCCCCTTGGCGAGTGATGCATTTTTAACACTGTATTAGTCTCAGTGCCCAGGATGTAGAAGTTGCTTGTGAAGGAGGATGTGTTTGCAAGTAAGAACCAAGATAAATGGTTAGCTGTAGCAGCATAGAAATATCAAAACTAGCATTGCTTACATGTCAGGTATTGTACATAGATAGCTTTATGGCTAGAAATACGGACTCCCAGAATCAAGATAGTGACGAAAATCTAGTGAGTTATCACAGTCACTGAGTATGTCAGCAGGAATTATTCTCACTTTGAGAATGTCAGGGTTAGAAATTACCACATCATTTTACAGGGCTTACTTTAATAGACTGTCTTTTTTCTTTCCTGACGTCTTCCTATGCTTCTAAGTCTAGCTGGGGAATAGTTTCTGCTAGCATTTGGCGTCAACTGTTTTGTGTTTTCCTAATCCATGTTGACAGGAGGAAGAAACACCATTGCATTGCGCTGCTTGGCATGGCTACTACTCTGTTGCCAAAGCACTTTGTGAAGCAGGTTGTAACGTGAACATTAAAAACAAAGAAGGGGAGACTCCTCTGCTAACAGCATCTGCTAGGGGTTACCATGATATTGTGGAATGCTTGGCAGAGCACGGAGCTGACCTTGATGCAACAGACAAGGTTAGTAATGGGTGAATGAGTTGCTTTTAGTCAGGAATTATGTCCAGAGATCACAGGTGTCACAGAGTTGTACCTCTGAGTTGCTTCATTTGGGTGCTGCAAGTCATCTTTATTTTTTTGACATGGGTTTTCTGAGTGGTCCTAAAGAGTATGTTGGTGAATTCAGTAGTCTTTAAAGTTGCTGACTGATTCATGTGTTTCCATGATTAAGTTCTTACTGTTGCGTTATCATCTTATGAATTGAAAGCACTTTATGGGCAACACGCTCTCTACAGAGAACAGCAGGAACATTGGGTTCTGGAATTGGCAACAAGCTATTAATTTCAGATTTTAAAAAATGAATTAATTGTTTGCCTTTTGATACCTGTGTATCAGATAAATCACACCTAGTACCAGTGATCTACATTCGAACTATTTAAAAATAGCTCCAGTTGATGCACAACCTTTTTGTTTGTTTGTTTGTTTGTTTTTTGTCATTCAAAATGTGGCCCGAAGGAATAATCCTTGCATTTTATTGCCTATACTTAATCTATACTTGTCCTTATAGCTAGCATTATTCCTGATGGAATTGCCATTGCATATAAGTAGTTGCTAAAGCAAGTTCAGAAAAATGCTTTTGCTTCTAAAAAAAAAATTTATTTTTCCAGTCACTGTCATTTTAAGTTGTTCCACAGAGGAAGAAAGCTCTTCCTCTAAAACTACTGATCCCTAAGCAGATTGTATGACTCTTATGTCACTGACTTCCGTCAGTAAACACTACAGTGATTTGAGATACTCAACCGGTTGTTACTGTTGGTTGCTCTCCCACTCCTTCGGGAAGTCATCAGCATAGAATGTTTATTTGCACTTCATTCATTCCAGTGCAAAGCCTAGTAGCTTAATATAAATTGCTTTCATCCCATAGTTGATTTGTGCTAACAGGTATTGTGCTTCTGCCTGCCTTCACCCTCGAAGGAAAAAAAACATTGTGATTCTTGAGGCCAGGGAAATGCACACAGTTGACATGCAACAATCATGACTCTGAAAAATACGTTGTTTTTTTGCGTTATTAAAATCTTGCTTACAAGTTGTCTTGTGATTCCAGGATGGGCACATAGCCCTACACCTTGCTGTAAGACGATGTCAAATGGAAGTGGTTAAAGCTCTTATCAGTCAAGGATGTTTTGTAGATTTCCAAGACAGACATGGCAACACTCCTCTGCATGTGGCCTGCAAAGATGGGAATGTTCCTATTGTGATGGCACTTTGCGAAGCAAGCTGTAATTTGGATGTCACTAATAAGGTAAATAGAATGTGAATACTGAACTACTCTGTTTAATTGCTCACCTATTGCATAGATTACCTTTTCCAATTCTCTGATAAGAAAAGTGTTTCCTTTTTCCTTCTATCTTTTGTCTCTTAAAGTGGGCAAATGCAAAGCATTAAATAACTCGCCTTGTAAATTTACATGTATTGGTTTTGGTTGAGTAAATGATGAAAGATCTGTGAAGAAAGAGCCTAATCGAATTAATTATCATAACATACTTTGTTATTTTGCTCTAATGTTGAAGTATATCTCAGCCTGCTTCCCCAGCTCTGTGGCTTTGCATTATGCAGATTACAGCTAGGCACTGGAGAACAGATGAAATGCTTTTCTTCTGGCCTACATGAGCATAGACTTGAAGTGATTTAATAATAGTAATTTACTTACATAGTTGAAGATTGGAACCTTTTTTGTAATAAGAAATCTTCTTTTAATTCTTCCAAATGATTTGAAAAGATCTACACTTTCATCTAACAAGTGATTTAAATCAGCTGCAGATTCTATTCCCAGTTACAAAAATACATGCCATAATGGATGGTTTATGTTTTCATGCCTTGAGTTGGTTTATTAAAACAAATCCTAATCAAACATTTATCTTAAAATAAAATAGCTTGAATTTATTTGTTAAGCCAATTTTTGCCAGCAGGTAGAATGTCAAAATTTAAATGTTAACTGTAAAAGACAGTAGACTGAATGAGATTCTTCTGGGGAACTTTTCTTGTTGCTTTCTTTCTTTCACATAGGCGTGGTGATCACAGAAACACTCGGCAAATTTTGTACCTCTAAAAATTTTGATTCCAATGTATGTTACTGGATTACTGCCAGCTAAAAATGAGAAATGCCCCGAATTGTACTAATCATTTTCCAAAAAGAGAGAACTTAATAGCCTGTCTCTAAAACAAATGCTTCATTGGCCTCCTTTGTTTCGCTAGTGCTGTAGGGGATGTGAAAACTAAGTGTAATATTTTGCAGGTTTAACATTCTGAATTTCCTCTTAGAGGTCTTTAAATGAATAGTGAAGTGCTTCAGGAAATGTTCGTGTTGCTGGGTTGAATAGCTTTAACATCCACCATTAAACTCAGTTGACTTGCTGTGTGGGGATAGGGCTTGGTATTTAGCTTTGAATGTCTTTCTCTGCTCTGGAAGGATGCTGTAATGTTAATTTTATATGCCACAAAGTTTGAGAGTTATTTGTAAGAGTTTTTCTGTGATTTGTGTGTTTCAAGTGTTGCAGCTTCTCTTTTTTTTCTGAAAATGTGTATATTCTGGCAATAATGTACTAGTAATTAAGGTTTTCGTTCATCGTAAAAACTCTAATCTTCTCTTTATCAGCCAGCTAAAGAAAATTGTGCAGCCTTTGGCTTAAAAGTTGTCAGGTACAATCAATTTTGTTTTTAATAATTAAGATCATCAACTGCCAACTGAAAAATTCTGTGATAGTGTGCTCCCCAGTCTTGGATCTGAACTCAAACCTGATTGACTGGGCAATTAAGTCCAGATCCACAGTTGCGAACGTATTTTGGGGAAGGCGAGTTAATGCAGCCAAAAACTGGATTAGCACTTCTTTTCATAATTGGGAATGCTGAGCTGGGATCAGTGGCCTGGACTCAAGTATACTGTGGAAAAAAATCATCAGTCTCCACATGTTTCGTGGATATGGTACCACAGCTATAAAAGCTGGGGTTAAAGTTTGTGTCCTTTTATTCTTTTAAGAATCTAGTGTACTAGAAGGTACTTTAGAGCATGCTTTATTTGAAAGAGTAACCCTGGGTCTTATGAAGTAGAGGATCTTTTTTTCCACTTGTCATCTTCAGCAGCAAGCCCTGAAATGTGAGTGAATTACCGGTGATGACTGTGTATCCTTGTTTCTCAAATCTGACATTGCCCAGCATAAATGTAATGCTAGTTGAAGGTACTGTTTGTTTCTTCCACAATCATGCGGTATCACGTAGACTATTCCACACGTAGAATATCATGTGCCTTTATTTGATTTGAGGTGTAGGTTTTTGCGGCGCAAACATTTTTTCAGTTTTCATTTTCCAGTTGGCAGAAAGTTAGCTTTCCTTTCAAATACTTTTTTGTGAAGTAAGCATGTGAGTTTACTTTTGAATGTGGGATTAGAACAGGGGGAAGAGTAATTAAAGCAGCAAAAAGCATGAGTAGGTAGAATGAGGAGCAAGAGAATGTATGGTAGTGGTATTTCTAATGATGGACGGGAATGTGAAGGAGCAGAAGTGGATGTTATGAGAACCCGCTGTCCATGGAGAGACTCAGGGGAAAAGCGAGACCTGGCAAGGAAATACTTCCAGCAGCTTCTCCTTTTGATCTTACTGCCCCTGGGCATTTCTCTTTCACTGAAAGAACAAATTCCTTCAGGTTAACAAAGCAACTTCTCCTTAATATTTCTCTTTCTTTTATTCTTTTTTTGATGGGGAAAGGGAGAATGCAAATACTTAATTTTAGGTAATACTTGACTTAAATAGAATCCGAGGCTTTAAAGGTCGAGGGTTTAGGGTTGCTGAACTAGTTCATATTTAATTAAGCAAAATGCAATTCAGTTTACTGGGAATTAGGAAGATGTTCTCACATATAGTCACATACCATAAGGATTCCTCCACAGTTGTGGGGGACTTAGCCATAGAATTGTTTCCCATTTTTAAGTAGTCAATCTAGCCTTCATTTTTAATTGAGCTTAAAGGAGTTATGCTCAAGCTGTAATCAAAGTACTTAAAGTTTTTGTAAGACCTTCACTGTGTGTCAGTATATATAATTATATAATATGTTTGATTACTCGTGAAAATTGCAATGAGGTTCTCTGACTACTATAATACCACTTTTTCCCCCTACCTTAGTATGGAAGAACACCTCTACATCTGGCAGCACATAATGGCATTCTCGATGTTGTCCGGTTCCTGTGTCTCACTGGCGCCAACGTAGAAGCTTTAACCTCTGTAAGTATGACAGATACGGTTGTGTGTGTTTCTTGTTTTATGTATGACATTAGGAAACAATTTGAAATTCCTTCCTTAGAGAAAGAAAAAAGGACAATGGCCTAGTATAATTACATTTTTGAAATTAAAGACGACTGTTAGGCTGTAGTTCATTCCTAGCTTGAAAAGCATTCGCAGTTGCCCGCCTGTCTCGTTCTTACAAGCAGATTTGAAACTAAGATGCAGTCCAGCTTCCCCTTCGTCTACAGAATTCCTTCAGCTATGAATTACTTGTAGCATTGTGTTTTCTGTATGCCCAGTAGGCCACTGTCTTAATACATCATGTACCATTTGTATATGTATTAAGCATATTTTTTTCTTTTTAAAATGGTAAAAAGATGTGTTTTTGTAGTGGAGGTGTATGGGTGAGTGGATAGGTGAACTAGCATGCAACTATCCTTGTAAAACGAATCTTTCCTGTCAGATCAGTCAGCACCACTGCTTCCGATCAGCATCCTCAAGGTATTTTTCATTCTCAGAAGAGAGAGAAACATCCTCCCACTTGGCATATCCACAGGAGGTGAAGAACAACTGCAGTAGAATTAATTGCCTTTTTCTTCTCCCAGAATGCCATTTCTCAGGAGTTAACTTTTTTTTTAGCACTGTTAAACAGCTTTGGACTGGAGTGTGATTTCTCTGTCCCCTCCCTAAGTTAGAGCCCATTTTAGAACTAGTTTAAATTTGAATTTGATTGCACACATATTCTGAAGTGACTTTAGAAAACCTCTTGCTCCTGAAGCGTATTATTTTCAGTGTTTAAATATCCTTTGAAATGTCCTGTGTGCTCATGTGCTAGTTGGCACCATATTGCTACCTCGTCATGAAAATTTCTAGCATTGTCACATTGCTCAGAGCTTTTGAATAACGATGCTCGCAGATGGCCGGTTAAAGTCAGGACTAACTCTTGCATGCATGACTGTCTGATGTACAGAAAAGGAGTCGGTCAGTGATTGAAACGAAATATATCACCAGGTAATATAGGTTTTCATGGGCCCTGTAGCTGGGGATGGGGGAGGTGCAATTCATATATACACAGGAGGCAGGTGTGAAAAGTGTGTGTGTGTGTATACATAGATAGTTCTATAACTCAGATGCCATTTTGCTTAGCCATTGCTGTTCCAGTGTCTAGATCCTTGCTCTGTACTCCTCAAGAAAGCCTTGGTAGGAGAGTAATGTACTGAAACGCCTCTTTTGTTTCACTTGAGTATATATTTTCTAATTCTCATTGTGCTCTGCAGTTCGTCCTGCACTTGACATCCAGAAAATTAAACAGCCTCATCTTGTTCACAGAGCTGGACAGAAAGGAAAACCTTGTTCTGTTAATTTCTTTCTCATGGAAGGAGCTGTCCTTGCCTGTTATCTCAATCAAGAAATTGGGCTTCCAGATCTGAGTCAAAATACTCATGGAAAATACTCATGGAAATGTGAAAAAAATTGCTGGTATCTGTCAAGTTACACATGCTTTTGTTTGGGTAAATCTGACGTACAGTTCTATCTGCTGAACTTGGTGCTTTCTGTCCGTGCTGCTGTGTTGGTAGCTCTGGAGTATCCTTCAGCTAATCCATTTACCTTTTTACTAGTCTTTATTCCTCTGTGCTCTAGCAATTACGGATTTCAAAAATAATGCCAGTCAGGGAACAGTGCCTTAGCAAGGGCAGGCTGCTCTGTCAGGGAAGTTGAGCTGGGTGCCAAGAGTAATCACAAAGCAAGCAGTGCATGTGACTACACCAGTAAGGGCCCAGTCCTACACTACTCAAGCAAGGCGAACAGAGCAGGTCTGATGACAGCAACACATTTCAGCCAAAAGTCGGGTCATCAGACAAGTCCATAGCAATGAAACAAGTCCAAGCCCAAGTCAGGAAGTCAGGTCAGGATAGGGTCAGTTGAGAGTAATATGGTCAGCCGAGAGTCTAGTGACCATCAGACGAGTCCTTAGTGATGAGGCAGGCTTGAGGTCAAGTCATAAAGTCAGAGTCCAGGACAGTGGGGTACGTGGCCATGCACAGACATAGCTGCACTGTCACTCATGCAGGAAGCAAGGGCAAGTGCCTCAGTTCAGGTGCAGCTCTTGAGCAAAAGATGTGGAGGGGAAGCTCCTGATGAGGGTTCTTTCAAGTCTTCCTTCACAACAGTTTGAACCAAGATTAAACAGATATGCTGCATCAAAGAGCTGGTCTTGAGCTCAGGAAACCATTAGAAAGAGGGGAGTGAACTCCTCCCATCCATGTTATAAGCGCCCAGTGCTCCCATGCTCCCATTTGCTTAGACTTACACCGAACCAAACTATTCCTGTGGCCGTTTTTCCCGTTATAGAAATGGTCTTCTCCATCTCTCCATAACCACGTTCACTAGTCAGGCTCTGGCTGAACCGCTCTCATTTGCGTTCTTGGCCAAATGCTCACTAGATAATGGTTTCCTTTCTGCTTGTGCCCAAACGGCTGTACTTGTGCCAAATGTATATCGCAGTACAGCTGTTTAACCAAAGCCAGGCTTGAAGGCAAAAACAACCCCCATGGAGCAATGGGGCGCAGAAGGGAAGGATGTCAAGTTACACAGGCCGTGCTGGTGGGACTTGCTCTGATTCTAAGAGAAAAAGCATGTGCAGGGATGTGCCATTGGGTATGTGCTTTATGCTATAGTTTGCCAGGCTTTCTCCAAGTATGTCTTACAAGGAGAAGGTGCTGGGCTCTGGAAGAGTGCAGGGCCAAGCAATAGTCATGCTTTGGAGTTACAAGGAGACCAAGGATTTGAGGATCTGGATAAAATCCACACCTGAGGTTGCTGCAGGTTACCATAAGGACTCTCATGAAGAGGATCAAGGTTCCCCCTTTATTTGAAGATTGTTGGATTCCCCCAGATGTGCCCACATTGGAAATCCAGGAAACACTAAGAGCATGAAGAAATTTTCCTGATGACAGTTTAGCCCCCCAGTCATTGAACTGTTCTTTCCCTCATAGAGCAGGCACTCAGGAATAAGTGGAAATTGGATGATAAGATCAGTAGAAAAGTTAAGGTGCTTCTCCTTTGTTACACCTTTTCTAAGGAAAATTATTTTTAAAAATGCAGTCAAACGTTTCTTCAGTAAAGTTGCAGATGAATCAACTATGGAGGAAAATTTAAGGGCAAGATCTTGGTTCAAATTGAGTTAGTTCACACCATCAACTATATTTCTTGCTGTTTCTTGCTAATGCGCTATTCCTGTTCTGTTTGAATTATTTGGAGTTACGGAGTACATAATGACTTTTATGGAAAACTGAAAATGGCTTCTGTAGGTGGACAGTCTATTGTAAAAGACATTTCTTTCATTATCCCCAGAAACTACTTAAGATGATGTAGATTTCACATGAAAAACTATAGTAAAATGAGAGATAGACACTCAAAAGCAGTCTTAATTTCTCAGTATTTTTTTCCTAATGCATGAAAGCTCTTATTTAGGAGAGAGTGAAAGAAGCAAAGTGCTCATAAATTAGTTATCTATTACCAAAGTATAAAACAACACAATAGCATTAATGTAGTCGTAAAAGTAGTAAGCCGTACTTCTTTCAGCTAATTTCATATTAAACTGGTGACATGAAACACAGGTAGTTAAATGTCAAGAGCATAATGCTGAAGACAGCTTTGCTTCTCCTTTTAAATTTAGTGAATCAATTTAAACCACAAGCCTTACGCTGTTCATGTTTTTTGAAAACTTTGATCCAGTGACTGGTTTGCTATTGTCGTACTTTATCCATTACTAAACAAAGTTCATCTGCTCTTCGTGTGAATGAATATGCTGGTGTATGTCCCGTTTGTGAACTGTTTAAACTTTTAGATCTCGTTATTATGTAGTATCTAGAAATGGCTGTCATCCACTAAACTGATTGTTGAGAAAAGAAGAGGAATTCAGAGGGGAGATGCTGGCATCGCTCGGAGCCTCTGAATTCAAAGTATCTAGTTACGGTGGCGTCCAGATGCCAATTCACAAACTACATGCTGCTGCTCTGCATTTTATCTTAACTTTTTTGGACAATTTAACAGAACAGGGATTCCAGTGGGGATAACTTTTGCTGGTTGGTTTATTTTTTCCCTTCTCCCAGTCAATTTGTATCTGACAGCAATTATTCTGTTATTGCCTTGAGCAGAGCTGAGCTATACTACACGTGTTTTTTTATTATTGACAAAAGGGAGGAACTGCAGCTAACAATTTGTCTTTTAACAGGATGGGAAAACAGCAGAAGATCTCGCCAGAGCAGAGCAGCATGAACACGTAGCTAGTCTGCTTGCAAGACTCAAAAAGGTTGGGAATGCCTGAATTTAACTGAGTTTTACGTGTATTTAAGATGGCAAGAAACTTTGACTGTGGGAAATAATAAGAACATCAGATATTTATCAAAGCCGTTCTAAAAAGCTCTTTTGCGAAAACGCTTACTGAAATGGTATCATCTTTTTCATTTTTAATTTAAAGTGATATCCTCAATTAGAGCTTCGGTACATATTAGTAAAAATGGCTACTCTGCACTGGTCTACTGTTTCATCTTATCCTGTCTCTGACAACACTTAGCAATGCTATTCGCTTCTAAGAAATTTGAAAGAAACTGGAGGGAAAAAAAATAAGAGGTAGCTAAGAATTAGTGCATCCTGCAAACATACAGGAGGATTTTTTTTTCTCTGCTATCACCACTTTAGCTAGACTAGGGTAGTAAAGTATGGCAGGCTTGTGCCCTTCTAGAGTTTCTAATACCATATGAAGTAGTTGCTTATGTTCTCATTGCCTTTTTTTTTTATTATGCAAATTCAGTATCTCGAAATCTCCTGCCAACTGGAATACAAAGCTTTATCTGGCCTTGTACCGTAAGTCTCATGCATCTGGTATGCGTTGATTGTGCACAAGCACCATCACTTAGGCAGGGAAGGTGCAGAGACCACTTGCCTGGAGCTTCCAGGCAACAGCTAGACCAGTAAGAGTGCTACTTTAATTAGACTTATAGGTATATGGAAATCTGAAGTAAATGATCGTGCTGCTGCTTGGCAAATTTCAGAGTAGGAATACAAGATGTCACATAGCAAGCATTTCCAAGGTTGAAGCAGAATTATCTTTTTCAGTCATGCCAATAAGTCTATGCTTGCTAGGATTGTAAGATAAATCAGTGAAGATGTCAGGAAGTGCCAAAGTTCAGGGTTCCCTTACAGCAATAGCTTCTGTATAGTTTTGTATACATAATAGGATCCATTTTGCACAGCTTTTCACCTTACCAAGCCTTTACCTCTTTGTGCATGAAGGTGGAGAAATTTTTGTTTTAGTTATGATGTAAATACGGCACAAATACAAATCAACCTGGAACAAAAGGGAGAAGATCATATAAATCTCTTCTGTAAGAGATTTTAATAACTGTAACTTCTTGTTAGCAGAATATGTTTATTTATCGAAGGCCTGCCTTTATATCTGGGGAAGGTACAAGATAATTTTATTCTTGAGCAGACATTCCTTTGCGACAGAGATTCTGATAAGTGACAATTAATAAACTGTAACCATATATAATTAATAAACCGCTGAAAAGGTTACAGTCCTGCTTAAAATAGACAATATCATCTAGTACAGAATGTGCCTGACACTTGTTTCATATTCAAAGTCTGTTACTTCTAATAACGCACACACACAAAGGACCTACTGTCATACTGTCTCTTACGGAGATTTCAGTATTAGCAATGGATAAAGAGAGCGCAATATTTGCGTTGTGATTAACTCGTTTAATGCATGCCTGTTAGGAGCTAAAGGAGCTAAGGAGCTAAATTAGATGCAGTATTAAATACTGTAAAATTTCTCAGCTGAATGCTCTCCTGATCTTTTTTGGGCTGTAGGTGCTATTCTAATGACTCACCCTACATGTTAAGCTCAGTAGAAATGCAGAGCAGTAGAGCCTCACGCGCAGCTCGAGGTGGGGGAAATGAAGGAATGGAGGAAGAAAATAGTTCCTTCAGCCTTCTACGTTTCTGCTATCTCTGTTTTCTTAAAGCAGGTCTTTCTGGGGTGCAAGACAAAGTAGTTTGCCCTCCTGCACTGCATCCCCTAGTTGAGATGAATTTCAAGCTAAGCTTGTGTGGGGAATAGCAGACCATCTATGTCTGATTGCTTCCTACTGGGAGAAGAGAACAAGACAGATTTGATTAGTTCCAGACACTGTTCTTGGCCAGAAGAAGGAATGTTCTTCGGATACTACAAGATTGGGAAATAAAGGGATAATGAGTGAGCTCGAAGTTGAAAGCTCTCCTGGGGGACATGCGACTGGGATAGAGCAAGGCCTTGCACATGAGAATGAATTTGCAGCTGTGGAGGAGTCAGTGGAGCCACACAGAGGGCAAACAATGAAAGGAATATCAAGTAGGGAAGCAGATAAATCGAGGCCTGAGATGAGAGACAAAGGACACAAACTGAAACACAGGAAATTCTGTCTGAACATAAGAAAACACTTCTTCACTGGGAGGGTGGTTGAGCACTGACCCAGGTTGCCCGGAGACGTTATGGAGTCTCCATCTCTGGAGGTATTCAGGACCTAACAGGACATGGTCCTGAGAACCTGCTGGAGCTAACTGCTTGAGCAAGGAGTTTGGACCAAACGATCTCCGGAGGTCCCTTCCAACTCCAACTTCTGTGATCCTGTGAAAGAAGTGTAGAGGATATAGGCTTGCAGTAGAGGGGGAGAAAAATGGAAGATGAATGGTATGTGGGAGGTCTTTTGAGGTAGAGAAGGGGAAAGAAGTAAGTCTTTGGGAAAAGGACAGATAAGAGTGAACTGTGAAAAGCAATATTTACATTGCAAAAAGGAAAAAATGTCAAAATAAATAGAGCACTTCGTGGGGAGAAAAAATTCTGCCAAGTATGATAAGTGCAGACAAAGCTGATGGAAAGAAGAAGGGAACACAGCAAGTTTTAGGACTACTCAGACGGTAGCAGTCATTGCAGATTTCTTCACTACTGCATGTGTGTTATATAAACTTACAGGTACTGTTTGTAAACGTAAGTTTGTCAAGTCCGGAGGTCATGGTGATGCTACTGGATCTCATGGATAAGGAGAAAGGGTACTGAAAGAGGTTAGTTTTGACTCCTTTGCTCTCCCAATCAGAAGTCAAAATGATCGCAGTCACTGGTGTTTAACCTGAAAGCAAGCGTACAGTCGTAAAGTGTGGTTTTCATGAATACTCAAGTGACTCTTAAGAGAAGCCATCCAGCTGTGTCTTGGCCACATATCCCTGCCTTTCTGTCAGTAATTGTGCTCTTGTGTGATGAGGCACGCAAGGAACCAATGGAGGAACCAATCTAGACGAACACTAAATTGGCAAGAAAACGTTAACTAAACATTTTCAGTTTATTGGGAGACAGAAGTTTCCTACCACAAGTCCTGACTTCTTGTTTGTGTTGAATTTCAGGATGCGCACAGAGGTGTTTTTATTCAACAGCTGCGACACACACAGAATCCACAGCCCAGGATCAAACTGAAGCTGTTTGGACATTCTGGCTCTGGGAAGACGACACTTGTGGAGTCTCTCAAGTGCGGCCTCCTAAGAAGCTTTTTTCGAAGGCGTAGGCCTAGGCTTTCCTCCACCAACTCGACTAGATTCCCTCCATCCCCTTTGTCTCCCAAACCCTCAGGTAGAGCTTTGAAGCTGTAACGTTTGGGAGGCGGGAAAAAGAAAGAGGGGGGAAAAAAAAAAAGCTTTTCTCGTAGTCTGTATAACAAAGAACTGTTGCCTGTGCTGTAAAAGGCAAAATCAGGCTACATGTGCAGAAAGTCATAGCAAAGGCGAGAGTATTTAAATCTCTGTATGGCACATGCCTGAAGTAAGAGCTAAGAGGAACAGCGATTGTGAAGACTAGGAGAATAGTTAAAACTTTAATCACTCATACAGTGCATAAGTGAACTTAGTAGAGGACTGGGCTTTTGAGCGCTAGTGTTTATTTTTATCAGAAAGTCCTAGAGTAGAAGTGTCGGTGTCATGACAGGATCCCATCGTCATGTTTTGCAAGTTGTTTTGTCTACCTTTTTGTTTGAGAAGCCTAAACAGGTTCTGTGCAAAATTGAAACAATTGCTATATCTTTATATAAAAAGTGGCAGTATTTAAGTAATAGCTAAAGATTCAGAACTGCCATTGATGCTTTGAAATGCTTTTATCTGAAGGTGCAGGAATGGATTTGCCAAGTTAGAGGTGTCTACAATTGTCTCCAAGTTAAAAATGAAAGTGAAATGGAGCTTTTCTAAACTTATATAAATTTGTGGAAATGGTAGGGAAAGCTTGCTCATTAAACACAAGCTGGCCTGTGTGAGGTGGGGGGAACCGCAGCGTGCTGAGGAAGTAGCTAGGGTTACAGATCAGCATGCTGACCGCTTTTGGAAAAACATGCAGTTATGGTAGAAAGACACCAGAAAGAGCAGTAAGTTTAAGTTATTCATTGAGGTCCCTTTTCTAGCGTTGAGATGTTGTGCAGTGCGTACTTGCTATGCCGGCACTTTGACAACATCAGGTGAAAATTGCTGTGCTGAACTAATATCATTTAATAAGTTTTAGATAGGCTAAAAGTTCCTTTTTTCTTTAAAAACATTTTGCTAATATTTGCAGCTTTATTTTTCATCATTATTTTGTAGGTAATGGTAGAACAGGGTCAGTAATAGATGTGATGTCTGCTTTTTCTCCAGTCACCTTAGGAAGCTATAAAGTACACTCAAAGTGAGATAACAAGACAATTCCTAGCACAGAAGTTAAGTTACTCACTTGCTGTTCAGATAGCACAGGGAGCTATCATCCGCGGCTTCAGAATTATTAAATTAATCATTGAGAAATTCTTGGTTTATTTATCTTAATTTATTGCATCCTTCAAGGGGAGGTAATTTACTCAAGGAATAGCAGTCCTGGAGGCAGTGCAGGAAGGTTGTGCCTGGAAATAGGGTTTTTTTTTTTATGCTGGTTGGTACCAAAATCAAACAGCATAGGTGAAATGTTCTCACATCATTATAAAATCAAACAAGATTGCCAGTTACATTTAAGTTTGTCAAATCTCTGTAGTAACTGTACGTTTGAAGTATGCATGTGGAAACAAGAAAGAAAAGAAGAAAGTAAGTTGTGCGACTATACCTTTGCTTTAACCTATGCTCAGATTTTTGGTTTTGGCTTATTTCAATAACTGGACCTTTTGGATGACTATTATCGGTGGGGTGACTTAGTCAGATGGACATGTAAAACTCAATACAATTTAGTGAATACCTGATAGTGTGTGTGTTTGTTCAAATTCTGTGAAGATCAGTGCTTGAATTCACTAATTATAAATATAAATCAGTCCAAGGATTGAAATATTATATAAGAGGGTCAAAGCATAAAAGGGTAGTTATGCTACTGACAGTCAGGTAACTCTCTAATGCTGCTATTAAAACGTGAGTATTAGAGTTGAACATCCAGTGGAGGGATGAAGTAATCTTTCCTTTCTCCACTAGATGGTGTTAGTTAATTTAAAAAAGCCTTTTCCTTTCTAATTTGCTCTTCCAGAATCTCAGTTAAACGTGAACCAAACAAGTTGTTATTAGGAAAAGAATTTCAGTTAAGGGCCTAGTCTCCCTCTACCTCCTTCTCTAGAAAGAGTTACTTCAATGCAATTATTAATTGTACTGCTATTTTTAACTGTACTTCTAGGATTCGGCTATACAAATATGTAGCATTTTTGTGCCGATAAAAGTAGTCCATGCTCTGAAATTGCTATCCTTAATTAAAAAAACAGTTTATCTTTGCCATGTAGTAGAACCTTAACTCCTGAGTTTTTTCTTTTTTTTTTTTTTTTCCCCTGTGCTTTCCACCTGAGCAGTAGATCTGCCAAGGTTTATGAGTGCTATATGGGATCATTCTTTTTTCCTTTTCATCACTTAGAAAAAGGATGTAGTAGCATGTGCTCACAGCTTGGTAATCCTGTACTTTATTTGAAGAACAGTTTAATTTTTGAATGAGATTTCATGCCTAGCGTACTTATTTTGAAGTGATATGGTTGTAATTTTCGTATGGTTTGTAATCTCATTTTCCTTTCCCTGACCCAGTTTCAGTAAGCATTACAAATCTTTATCCTGGCTGTGAGAACGTCAGTGTGAGGAGTCGTAGTATGATGTTCGAGCCAGGCCTGACCAAAGGGGTGTTAGAAGCTTTCGTTTCTCCAGCTCATCACTCTCACTTCTCTGCTGATGACCAGTCCACCAAGGCCATTGACATTCAGAACGCCTACTTGAATGGTGAGCAGTGCACTGGACTGGAGTGCCTTAATTCTGCAGGACAGATAGTGTCATGTTGCTTGCTTTAAAAAAAAAAAAAAAAATCTGATTTCATGCAATACTGACTGGTTGAGAAGTCAACACTGCTGGGGGAGGTGGTTTGTTCTTTTTTTAAGCAGAAATTAAATCTACATGAAATGCTATACCTGTCGTGTACATGCTAATCACTTGTGTCACTTATCTTTATACTACAGCATAGAAATGCTTTTGAGATGAATTTGCAGGACAAGGGGGAGGAGGCTTTTGGCATAATAGGAGTAGGTCAGTAGCTCATCTGTTGGTACGGAGGCCCCTACACTTTTATGTGTAGCTTGAGGATTTTATTAGTTTTAATCCAGTTCCGTAGACCAAGTGTTCTCACCATGCCTGTGGTTCATGCCTGAAGGATCTGTCATTCTCACCCCGTAAGGGGGCTGGAGCACATCTGATGAACACCTGGACTAGAACTTCTGCTTTAGTTTTCTTCCAAAGGAAGCTAAGAAGTGCTCTGCAAATGGAACCAGTTAGCAGTAAGTCGGGTCAGTAAGCAAAATCATGTGAAAACCTCACTGCTGCTCCAAAGCAAAACATTTAATGCAGTGTCTTCTCTTGGCCCAGTAGCTATCTTTTCTCTTAAGTACACATAGATGCTGCTGTAGCTTTAGAGCATGAAGACCATACAAATGGTATGTACACAGCACCCTTATTAGTATTCTCATCGTATAATGGTAAGATCTCTTCCAGTGAAGCCTTAATAAGGACAATGTTTTGCATACCTTAGCAGTTGCATTTCTAAGGTTGAGTTTGAGTTTGGTTCAATTAAGCTTTTGTTTTTGAGAGTATAGCATGTACACAAACGCATACTGTGGCACAACATTTGTCCTAGCGGCTGAGGAGTGTGGCATGTAGCTAAAGCGTGTTCTTCTTTGTCCAAGCTAATTTCTTCTTTCAAGATGATATGAAATCAAATGAAATTCTGCAGTGAGAGAGTTGTGCAACAGGTTATCGGCAGGATTTTCTTTTCTTTCTCTGTACTGTTACGATACAGAAGGAAACTGTGCTAAATAGCTGTACCTACAACAACAGATTTGAGATTTCTGGCTTTTTTCTTTTCTCCCAGAATTTTTGAGGTGCAATTTTAATCAGCATTTGTTTAATAGTGATAGTGCAAACTTATCTGACTTCAGCCTAATCATATGGTTGGTCTGGGGAGTGCTCAACAAGGTGCTAAAACTATTCTTGCCTGAAGTGAAAGATGACGACAGAAAGAAAGATCATACTGCTGAGATCCGTAACATGGTGATTCTTCCTTCCTGACTTAGCAGTGTGATTTGAATAGTGTTGTTCTTGTTTTAGTTTTTTTTAAAGCAAAGTAGGTTCTTTGAGAATGACCGTCGGCTGTTTTTAATGCTGGCAGTTGCACATTAGAAAGAAAAAATCACAAATGTGTTTGTGTTTGAACTGGTGTTCTGTGGGAGTAGAAAAAGAATGGGAGCAGTCATTCCTGGGTTTGTTTTTTTTTTTTTTTTTTTTGAAAGAAATTCAAGATCCATTGGTTTTGTGCAAGGTGAAGACCAATTTAATGTTTAAGGCAGCATGAGTTTAACACCCACGTGCTTCCTTGTGGCGGCCAGCTGTCCTGGAGAAAGGAATGTGAAAGAGGAACAGATTGTGAAGACACAACTTCTCTGTTTCTGAGAGTGAAACCTGCTCCATTTGTTCATTTTTGCATTTGCAATGTTACTTTCTCACCTGCATACAGCTTATCTTTGTGAAAATTTAAATCAAACTTTTTTTAACTTAAATTAAGCTCTTTTGTTTGTCTTTCCGTGGCTCAAAGGTGCTTCATGTTTGCTGAGGAAGTGTGATATCTTCATCTGTTTGTCTGTTTTATAGGAGTTGGTGATTTCAGCATCTGGGAATTCTCTGGGAATCCTGTGTATTTCTGCTGTTACGATTATTTTGCTGCGAATGATCCCACCACAATTCACATAGTGCTTTTCAGTCTCGAGGAGCCTTATGAAATACAGTTAAACCAAGTGACCTTTTGGCTTAGTTTCCTGAAATCATTAGTCCCAGTTGAGGAGCCAATAGGTATGCTGTTCTGTCTGTTAATGAACTATGAGGGGACTGGGAAGATGAAGGTTCTTGTGTTTCTCTGCCACTTTGCAAGTCCTCCATGTTGAGTTGAGTTGTGTTATGTGTTTTCATCCCCTTTTATCCCCTTTAAAACACAAGGTTTTTGTGTGAAGGAGAAGTTTATCTCAGTGGAGCAAGCCTGAAAAGAGTTGTATGTACCAGTTAGTCCGACTGAAATGGGTAATGAAGTGCAAATACAGCCTCTTGTGGATTTACGTCTGTAAATGACAGGTGAAGCTTTTGTTTCAGATAAGCTGTGTGAGAAATTCTCAAGTGTTTCAGAATGTTGGAACCGTTTTAAATCAATTCTAGAGACGTTGCTTAAATTCCACTTAAAACTAACCCCAATTAAGGGTGTTTCCAGCCTAAATTAGGCCTGTCGGTGTGGAGAGGATTGAACAATGCTTTAGAGCAATGTTGCCTCTCAGTGCATGCCGTTCTTACCCGTTTAGTTAGATTTCTGTTTGGACTTCACATACAGTTATCTTAACCTTTGGCACATCAGGATGGATAGAAACTAGTATTTCTAGTAATCTTCACTTGATATCTGTTAGGACTTTGCACAGGTTTTAAGTGAGATCACTCAAGCTTCCTAACCACTGGAAGTCACTTGTAAGGCAAACAAATATTCTGTATACTGGAGTATATGTAGCTTGTTGTTTGTAGCTGAACATTGGTCTGCAGAACCTGACAGTTTGACAGGAAAAAGCTAGTTCTGACATCTGTCTTGATTCTCCAGTGGCTCTAATTAGACACTCCTGGAAACCTTATAAGGCTGCTAGGAACTCACCAAACAAGCATATCAAAATACTTAGACAGTGCAGAGAGCGTTCTCCCTCTTTTTTTTTTTTTTTTTTTTTTTTTTGGTCTAGTTAATTCTGCATGGTTATCTCAGACTGACAGGTGACATTCATGAGCCAAAGGGCAGGGCTTCAGTTTTCAATTTGAGCATGTGCATGTCTTTCATTTCCATTTTGGGCTAAAGCACAAAGTTAATAATATGGGTGTTTAGATCTATCTGATTTGCAAGCGTTTCTGGAAGTAAAAAGCTCAGAAATTTGCAGAATAATATCAACGCTGAAAATGCAATTTCGAAAATTTTTCAGATTTCCTTAGTCCGTCAAGAAAGCTTAGTTCTAGATTTGGCAGAATCAGGGTTTGACTTAATCATATGTCTTAATCATGACTTGATCATAATGATTAGCATAATTCAGATATTTCTCTTAAATCAATGTTTATATTGCTCAGATTAATTTGGATACTCATGCATTTTTTTAATGCACATCTCCTCAGAAATATGTAATAGTTGAGCAGAAAACTTAAGCTTTTGATATTATTTCCCAGTTATTTACTTTAAGTCCTTCAGCTACAAAAAAAGATTTACAACTGCAGAGTACTTATCTTGAAATGCTATGCAAAGGCTTGGGGAAATGTGGCTTATCTATGTATGAATCAAGATTCTGTAGCTCTTAATGAAACGTCAGCACTGCTGTGAGCATATGTCTCCCATATAAAGTTTTGTCAAACAGAGCAGCAGCATTGGATTAAGTATCTTTTTAAAAAGCATTCGTCTAATGATGTGTCTTTTATGGAAGATCAGTTTGAGAAAAGGTTGTATAACTGTGTGTTCCATGCTGTCACTTCATTCATATGCCATTTGTATCTTTCTTTCTTTCTTTCTCATTCTTTTTCGTGGTATCTCCCAGGCTTTCCTACTTACTCTCACCTAAGTGAGAGTTCATTCTTTGTGTAAGTACTGTGAAATAGCATTCATTCCTATGTATGAATGTTGTAGATCTTTTGTGTTCTACTTTTAATCACCTAAGTTGCACCTGTAGTACTAAAGACCATCCAAAAATTATGAGAAACCCTTTCAAGAAGTTGTTACTAATGTAATTATTTTTCCTCACATTGTTATAGTTTGTAGCTAATAGATGTATCGTTAGTGTTATTAGTTAATGCTTTATCTTGCTCAAACAATAAAGTAATATAATAACAATATTTCTGATGTTATTTAGAAAGATCAGCTTTTCAAAGCGGACGTTAATATAGACAGTACTATAGATAGATAGCAGCCAAAAACCAATTGTTCGGTTGTGCAGAATTATGTAGCGTTGTGCGACAGTTGATGGATCCACTGCAGAAGTGATTGGTATACCAGGAATGTAAAATGCATTGATACTTTCCTGGCTCAAATAGAAAGCCATCTTTATAGGCGTGTCTCATAGTAAGGGAGTGCTCTTGTTTTTCATCTAGCATTTGCTGGAAAGCTGAAAACTCCACTGCATGTTGTTTTGGTTGCCACACATGCTGACATAGTGAATCTTCCTCGGCCTGTTGGAGGAGAGTTTGGATATGACAAAGACAGGTCATTGCTGAAAGAAATCAGGAACAGGTAAGAGAGGAACATACTTTTATGTAGTCTTTAAACATGATGACTTGAAGTAAAAATACTGGAATGTGCAATAACATGTAAAAACTTCTTTATTTGATTTAAGCCGTGTGGTATTTGCACAAAAGAAAGTGCCATACTTTGCCTCTGAGGCATTCCTTTACTGAAAATCTGGAAGATTATTTTGTGCAGAAAATGGAGTACTTACCAATACTACAGGGACCTGCTTTGAACAAGCTGACCTAAGTGAGTTAAAGAGAGCAAGTGATGCCTCAGGTCAGTGAAACTGAGGAAGTCTCACCCTGTCAACACTGGGATACATCAAAAGGCTCGTATCAACCATCTGGCTAACATCTTAGTGCTTAGGTTTTCCCTTGGTCTCAGAAAAGCAGTTGGTTTTGAGCTACAGCTGCCGGGCATAAAAGAGCAAGCTTTAACAGAAGAGCCACGCTTTCCTCTAAATTAGTTTAGGATGGATAGGAGTCAAACTAAAGCAAGCCTTGGAGGTATTCTGTACACACTTTCTGAAGAGCTGAATAACAGTGTTGACATTGTTGAGTCACACAGGTGAGAAGGTCAGCCAACAGATACCTAGAAGTTTGGAAGACTTCTAACCTTCCTGAGCAAATAGTTAAAGGGCACACTAACTGCAGATTGAAGTTGGGAATTTTCTCAAGCTAATCCTATTATTTCAAGTAAGAATGCTTTATATTCACAGTGAGGACGTAAGTGGGTACCGAGTGGTACAAGGACCATCCGTACCTTTGAGGGTATACTGCTCTCTGGCCTATACAAGAAGTTGATGTAGATCTATAGGAATTCCAGCACGGCAGTGATGGGGCCGTGTCCGCGCTCCACTGATATTAAACAACAGAAAATATCTGTGTGTAACCTTCGTATTTGAATCCTGTTAAATGTGAATCCTAGGAGAGCTAGGAAAACAAGTATGTGTGTTTGGAAAGTCAAAAGGAAGTGTGCAAAGAAAGAGCTGATATCAGTTTAGGTCAAAACTGAGCTATTTAAAGTAAGAAGAAACAAAAGAAAAAATACGAAGGTCTTTTTTTAAAATAAAAAGAAAAAAAATTCCTATTGGCCCTTCTCTATTGAAAGGTACATTGAGTGCTATGGTTCAGCTGTAATCGTTACAGCTGTAAACGTTATCTTCAGCCTTCTTCCCAGTATTTAGGAAGGACAGTAATTATCTCTCAACATCCCTGTTTATCTTCAAGAAAATAAAAGTACCTGTATACTTCCTTGCTCGTGAAATATCTTTGCATAATCAATACTTAATAATTTCATGAATTTTTTTCACTATTCTTTGAAGAAAAATAACTGTTCTGTAATCTAAGGCTGATGTGATATGCAGCTGGATTAAGAAGTAAAACTCCATTTGGGAATAAATAAATAAATAAATAATTGTTGTCTCTTTTAGGTTTGGAAATGATCTAAAAATCTCAGACAAGTTATTTGTCTTGGATGCTGGTGCATCTGGGTCTAAAGATATGAAGCTTCTACGAAATCACCTGCAAGAAATAAGAAGCCAGATAATTTCTGTAAGTAATATCTGGTAATGTAGGTTGGGCCAGCCAAAATATGTAAATCTGGGGTAAGAAGTTACTGTAGATTTAGTGTATGCGTTACAACTTCAAGAAGTTCTATTTGAATTTTCCAGTAGCATGTGTAGCAGACACCATGAGGAACAAACTGCTGACCCCCAAGGATTCATTCAGCATTTTCAAAATTGTAGGTGTTTTGCACGGGTCACCAAAATGATAACCTCTTGAGAAACGATGGAGATTTTCAGTTTAAAGCTCTAGTTTCCTATTTTCAATTGATACTGATTGGATTCTAGCACTGACACTTTCTTCCCCTTAATTGTCAGAATAGTATTAGAAACAAAATAAATTTAATGCAAGTAAGTTTTTCATTAAAAGAAAAAAAGAGTAGAACAGTTTCCTCAGCCATTAGAAAGGTAATTCTTTACATACGTATGTGAACTGCATATAGCTTATCTTTTTACTTGACCCTTTTATTCAAAAATATATGCTAATATATGCTAAGTTTATAGCAGGTAAAATAGCCGTGGTTTGATATCATCACCATGAATCCAAAGAGACTTCCATATCAAAGGTCACTGCCTCAAGCTATTATGTAGCTTCTGGGAAATTGATTTAAATTCTTCATATCAAATTCATACTTAGTTGTGTAACACACCAGCTAGAAGTTCGGCAGCTGCTTCTGACGGGTTTAAAAAAAGTAATGAATTGAAAGTGAATTACAAAGTTCAGTCTTCAGGTTGAGGGAAGTGTTTGCTTTTTAGAGAAATACAGCCTATTTTATACTCACACAGTCTATCAATTTAGTACGTTTTAGTTTTTCTGCTTTAATAAAACTTTATTGTAGCAGTTGTCACCAGGATTAAATTTTAAGAGCTTTCCTTGCATGAGATGTGGGGGCTGTGGCTTGAGACTGTAGGATGGTGGCATCAGTTACTTCTGAAACAATTGACAGATAAACATACAGTACAATGTAGATTACAAATGTTACAAATAGATGTTTTCTGTACTTCTGTAAGATGTGCCCACCTATGACTCATCTATGTGAAAAAATAATCTCCACTCTCCCTTCATGGAGAAAAATGAATGGACCCAACCAGCTGATGTCCTTGCAGCAGTTTGTGTATGATGTACAGGAGCAGCTTAATCCCCTGGCAAGTGAAGATGACCTACGGCATATTGCACAGCAGTTGCATAGCATAGGAGAAGTAAGTGATTTTTATTCAAACTGCATATCTTTACTAGCAAGGTACTGCTTTGGTAGAATAATGCTTAATGTGATTTTGGCAGATTTCCCTAGTTATTTTTTTCTATTCCCTCTTTAAAGACACCATACAAAACAGAGACTGGTTAATAATGCTTTTTTGTTATCATTATTGTCCTGTGGCTCCTAGTCATTTTATTCAACATTTTTGCTTTGAGAGAGGAAGAATTACATTTATTATTACATTAAATTACGTTTATTGCTGTAATTGTAATAACATAAAGTACCTAGAAAGGGTAATTATACTCTGATCTTAAAATGAGGCAGTGTTTAATATGTTTACTGCAAATGAGAAATTTTTATGTGCCCTTTAGAAGTTGGATCACAGGAAAACACCTTTGCATAGTTAGCCTGCAGAGCATCCCTAGGCTTTACTGCTGTGTTCTAATGGCTTTGTTCTTCACAGAAGTCAAGAACAAGATCTATTGGTTGTTCTGAATACCTGCAAGAAATCAAAATGCACTGTTTGTTATTCTTCTCTCAGCACTGTTAATACATGATTTAGTCAACAGGTTATGAAAGAGAGAATCTGGGGTATCCTATTGTAATTCACAAGACAGAGATTATAACTTTCATCTTTTTGGACAGATCAACATTATGCAGAGTGAAACTGTCCAAGATGTTGTGCTTCTGGATCCTCGCTGGCTCTGTTCAAATGTCCTTGGAAAAATCTTGTCAGTGGAGAACCCAAAAGCCCTTCATCACTATAGAGGTCGATACACTATAGAGGACATCCAGCGTCTGGTGACAGACAGTGATGTGGAAGAACTGATACAGATTTTGGATGCCATGGATATTTGTGCGAGAGACCTCAGCAGCGGAGCGATGGTGGATATTCCTGCTCTCATCAAGACTGACAATCTTCACAGATCTTGGACAGATGAGGAGGATGAGGTGCTGATTTATGGTGGTGTTAGAATCGTTCCTGTGGAACACCTTACCCCGTTTCCTTGTGGAATTTTTCATAAAGTTCAAGTGAATCTCTGCAGGTGGATTCATCAGCAAAGCACAGAGGGAGATGCTGATATACGTCTGTGGGTAAATGGATCAAAGATCATGAATCGTGGAGCTGAGCTTTTAGTGTTGCTGGTCAACCATGGTCAGGGTATAGAGGTTCAGGTTAGAGGACTAGAAACAGAGAAGGTCAAGTGCTGTTTACTTCTGGATTCTGTATGCAGCACCATTGATAACTTAATGGCCACAACCTTACCAGGCCTTCTGACTGTGAAATACTACCTTAGCCCTCAGCAGCTGAGGGAACATCACGAACCTGTAATGGTCTACCAGCCTAGAGACTTTTTCCGTGCACAAAGTCAAAAGGAGACATCATTAACTAACACCATGGGGGGATATAAAGAAAGCTTTAGTAGCATACTGTGTTTTGGATGTCTTGACGTCTACTCCCAGGGAAGCCTAGGAATGGATATTCACATTTCGGATCTAAATCTACTTACCAGGAGAAAACTAAGTCGACTTTTGGATCCGCCTGATCCCATGGGCAAAGATTGGTGCCTTCTGGCTATGAACCTGGGCCTCCCTGATCTTGTTGCAAAATACAATACAAATAACGGAACGCAAAATGACTTTATCTCCAGCCCAGTTCATGCCCTTCTGCAGGAGTGGAGTAATGCTCCTGAGAGCACTGTAGGTATCCTAATGTCTAAGCTGAGGGAATTAGGTCGCAGAGATGCAGCAGACTTTTTACTGAAGGCGTCTCCTGTATTCCGAATAAATTTAGATGCTAATGGTCAAGAGGCTTATGCTTCAAGTTGCAACAGCGGCACATCTTATAATTCAATTAGCTCTGTAGTGTCACGGTAAGAGCAGGTGTTTTGCATGGACAGTATCTTTTCAAACTGCAGAAAGGGTAAAAGATACAATATAAGAGGTTCTGTACGTTTTCATTTATGAGACTTTACATCAAAGGGTCTTTATCCTTCTTCAGCACCACCTTTTTGTGCATAATCTTTCTACTTTTAACAGTGAATTGTTGCTCTTTATTCTAGCTATTTAAAAAGGCTGGTGTACTTCTAGCATTTCAAAATTATAAATCGTGCTGTTTAATACTGCCATTTTAACTGGGAAGTCTAACTTTTGGATGATGTACTACAACTGTTTTATAAAAAATCCCAGTTCTCCAAAAAGGAAGAAGGAAGAGAAGAATAGCATATATTACCTGAAATGTGTATTTCTTACGCCCTCTTTTTTTCTTCTCATCATGTCTTCTGCTTAACACTTTTTTTTAATATTTCTAAAAAGAAACTGAATCATGTTTGTGGTCAGGCTGCCTGGATTTGATATCATGCTGTTTATTGCTGAAAAAGCGAGTGCCTTTTGCCGAAGGGAGGGTGCAGTTGAATCGAATGGCCCTGCTGAAGTTAATGAGAAGATGCTACCTCTGTTTCACTTAAATTGTCTGCATGCTTATCATTGCAAGTGGTGCTTGCCTTTTTGTTTTTCCTGCAGTTCTAAGACATTGGTGGTGACTCATTATGCAGAGCAGTCTCATGCTAATACGGTGGGTACAGATGTGTGATACCTAATCAACTTTGATTTCAGTCAGTTCGTAATGTGAGTCTTTTAAACTTGCCAATTGTCATACTACTTTATTTCCACGTGCCTCAGGTAAAAGTTTGTATCATTACAGGGTTCAAAAACCACACACACGATCTGTTTGATACTGCAGAACAATCCTGTATAGTTGTCAGTTGTTATTTGTGTATAACACATGGTTTTCTACTATTAAGTGCTGGACTGCTTATTTCCTGTTCTTGAAAACTTTGAGGGTTTAGGGGAGGGGAAGAAAAAGGAAGCAAGATTACTTGCAGTGAATTTTAAAATTGATATGCGGGAAAACAACCCATTCTCTGTTCTAAAAAAGCATGTAATTTTCATGGTGCAATGTGCGTTTGTGTATATATATTGTATGTATATATATTAATACTATTTTTTCCTTAATCTTTACAATGTAGTAAAATTTTAAAGGTGTTTTTTTTTTTTTTTTACAAATAAACTGTTGCTTGTTGCATCCTTCTCATTCATATTCTGTAGTTGAAAGGGACCAAAACTTCTTGTTTCCTTACAGCCGCAATGCTGTGGAGGTAGTGCCAGGCTTTTGAAGTTATGGGAGCCTTTTGGCCCACTTCAGTGGGATTTCTCAGCGCTCGGTAGGATCTTTTGATAAAATGTTTATTTATATTATATTAGGTGCCGCTCTGCAGTAACATAGGTTTGCATTCCTGTTGACAAATGGCAAGACAGAGGTTTACTAGATACCTTTTCCTTTGTTTTCATACACTGAAAACCAAAACAGCAGGTGGTAGTCTGTCATCAGGAATCCTCCAGACTTTCTCTATGTTGTAAAGAGGGTGACCGCCACATTAGAGCCTGTGCTGTAATATTGGTTCTTTGTATTAAGGATCTCCTCATCACGAGTCTGTATTGCTGCTACTGTTTTAAGCTCTCATCTTCGTTCACTGATAGCTGTATATGCTTGTCTCTGTCCTGCCTTCCATGCAGGCAGCTCTGTACTGTGCCTCCTTCCTCTATACATCACAAAGCTGTACTCGGAGTTAAACTAATTAATCTATAAAATGGGAATTATTGTTTCCTGTTACCTTTTTTTGTGTACAGTGTCCTTGTTTTATTACATCCTTCCCCTGGTATCACGGGGCTGCCTTTGTCAAATACTTTTTAAAAGTCTAGTCCACAGTAAGAACTGTCGGTAGCAAATAAGTCTTAACCTGAGGTGTCTCTGCTCTGTTACTGTCCTCCCTCTGACCTATTGACTTCAAAATCTCTCATCATTTCCAAAAGCTCCCCACTGAAGAACCCAGCTTTCTGCAGCCCACTGAGGGAATGTTTGCCTGTTACTTCTTGCTGGCCACCACCACGCTTTGCCTTCTGTGTGTAGGCACATTCAGGAATTCTGTCAGATTCTGCTAACTGGAAGTGTTTTTCTCATATCGTAAGACTTCTAAGTTTTCTGTTTATCTAGCTGTTTTTTCCAGACCTCAAGCTTGCAGGTAAGTGCAGTCTCCTATTTACCTTTATCAGGCTAATAAAAAAACTGCAACTGCAGAGGATTCAGACTTGGTATCACAAATCCTGAGAGAGCAGGGCCTTGTGCAAGGCTGCCAGCAGTGTTTGCTGTCTTGGGATTTAATTCACTAAGGAACTGTTAATGACTGTGGTGGAGTTGGAAAGATTGTCTAGATACCAGGTAGCCCCTCACATGCCCTGCACTCCAGATGCTTTACGTGCATTGAAGATGCACGGTTAACTTACCAAGTTTTGGGTTGCGTAGCCTTTTTTGGGGGGCTTTTTTTTTTTTTTTTTTGCTTTTTCTTTTGAAACAGCATGTTAGCTCTTGACAGTGTCCTGCTTCCATTTACTGTAAAGTGCAGCCCTTGGAGGATAACATTACTTTGTGGATGCTGTGATGGATCTTTGAATGGCAGTAACTGCTGATTGCATCATTTCCCGTTTTCATGGTATTAGGTTCAGGAAAGTGAATCACAGTCACAGGATAGCTCTGAATTGCTTTCCTGTAAAATTTTGTGTAGTATTACTGACATCCAAAAGAAATCATAGTTGTCCTAAATGACAACTTTGGCAGAAAATGGTTAGCAAAGTGATACAAGTGGAGATCTCTCCCACTCTTCAGTTGTTTCATTCTTATTTTTTGTTTCACTTTGTGAATACAACAGAGAGTAGACTTCAACTCCAAATTTTTTAGATGTCTTTAAAATGCATTGAACCTGACGCACTTCAGTAATTGGAGGAAATGGAAGTTTTGGAAGATCAAAAAAGTGTAGCTGTAAACATAAATTGTGTGCTGTTGGTACAAGGAACATGCTAACAATGTTAACTGCATCCAATGAAATAAGTGTAACAGGATACTAACATGATCCATTAGGGGACTCTCTTCTTCGTATTTCTTTCGAGCTTAGGAGCACAGCTTCTAAAACACAATTTTAGGATAAAGCAGATTAGCTCTAATTTTGATTTTGTTCTCAAAATTAATAATATAGAAAACTCCATGCTTACAACGCAGTTACTCGAGGCCCAGACACATTACAGGTGCTTTTGCTGTTTAGAAATGTATGTTTGTTGGCATTTGGATTTCAGTTCTGAAGAAATTTTCTGAACAAGAAGATATGTAAGAAGCGAGTATTTTGGTGCAAACCATTTTTCCAGGTCGAGTCTCTTCTGGGTATGTAGCAGCAGGCATAGAATAGAGAAATGCCTCTTACTGCTGTTTGTATTAGTTTTACTGCTGACCCGAATGATGAGTTTGAAAGGCACAGGAGATCAGTGGCTTCGTGCAAATGATAGCGTCAGAAAGGAAGGGCACTCAGAGGGAAGCAGGGGTAAGCTTGGTGGATACAAACTATTTTTCTCTCCTTAAGTTAATGTAGACTAGAGACAGCCACGGGTTTTAGAATCCTTATGATTCAAATGGTTGAGAAACAGTTATGAAACTATGGGGATTTAGCAATTTTTAAGTGTCCAAGATTGACAATGAAGGGAGCCAGAATGCAGTTGCCCAAAACGGTCAGGTCCTTCTAGAGAGAGCTACAGGGAAGCTGTTGTATCTGTGCCAGAGCCAGTTCCATGGTCTCATCCTGTATTGACTGTTTCCACTGTGGGAAAAGGTAATCATTAGTTCATTGCAACCTTTTTACTCCAAAGATGCTGTGTTGCAGCATCATTACTTAAGAGATTCCTAGATTTGAATCGTGGCATGTTTCATCTTTGTCAGTGAAACGGAAGAGTAATGCCTGCTTTTGGAGCTCAGCTGCAACTCAGCGAACGAAGCGTGCTTGTGGGCTGAAACCTCATTAGGCCGGATTAGATGGAGCAATGCAGTATCTTCTTTGAACGCAGCCTGAAAGCACTATGCACAGTTCTTTTTATTTCTATTAATTTCTGTGAATAGCTTTAATTAATAGTTTGTTAAACTCAGTCCAGTGGGTCACAAAGGACTTGAAGCGGGACCAACCACACATGCGCCGTCCTATCTTTTCGGCTTTTGTCTGCCTCAGAAGGCAAAGTAGTGGATGCAAAAGAGGAAGAAAATCAATTTTTTAACAACCTGCTTTGCCAAAAGGGTTACAACCAAGCTATTCAGACTTTGCAGTTCTAAATATTTGGGACTGCAAAAGTCAGGTGAGCTGTAGAGAGGAGAGAGAAGGCTGTTGGTATTCCTCCATATGGCTGCACCTTTTAACTAATGCTGCCTGAAAGTCAGAAGGTCTGTGGACCTGCATCAGATTTGCATTAACCGCATTGATCTAGCATTTTCTACACCAATTAGACTACCTCAACGTGGTCCTAATCTAAAACATGCGTATTTAAAGGCTGTTTTTCAGAATCCAACTGTGTTACCGAGTCAGTTGGATGTGCCTTAAAACTACAGCACTATACTGAGACTTAAGTAAATATGGACTGTGTTGCCTGAGCCCTGGGTCCTGCTATCACTAAGGCCGCACACACTTTGCCCTTACACAGCAAAGAGGGTTATGTACTTACATTGGGATGAAAAGAGGTTCTGCATTTCACACCACTTGCTGCATTTCAGCAATTTTGGAGGTGGGGGAGGAAAGCTATGCTGCAAAGGTTAAGGAATTTGCAAGAGTGAGTAATGGCCGGCATGAGACACTGGCATGTGGTGCATGGGGGGAATAAAATTTTTGCTTTCAAAACTTGTCAGGGAAGCATGGGAAAGAAGGGAGAGCTCTCACATTCGGGAGGGTTTAGACTGTGCTGATGCTGTTACAAGATCATGTGTGTGACACTGTGAGTCACTGTGTGTTTCACTTTTTTGAGCTGCTCATCACATTGCAAAATCTGCTGTTGTCACCTGGCCACAAAGGAGGAGACTTTGATCGTTATTGTGTCTTTTGCCCACTAGAGATGAATGAGTCTTGCTTGGACACCCCCAATCCAGAAGGCTTGCAAGCCAAAAACATACGTAGCAGACTGAATCAGCCACTTCAGAGAGTGCAAAAAGTTGGGTGACCCACATAACAAAAAATCCTGCTATCACCAAACTCTGGAGCCAGAGCCCTTCAACCTTGTAGCATTGGCACCTTTTTCTAGTTCTGAGATTTGATTGGTTGCAACTGTGGAAAAATTTTATTCCACCAAGAGCTGAGTGCTGTCAGCTGCTGCTAAAGCCAGAGTTTTAATCCTTGTGGAAAAGGGAAAACAAAAGAACAGGTCTTGAGTTTTATTCCAAAGGAAAGTGTCAGTGACTGTGAGAGGCAATGACAAACCTGGATCCTGAGTGCCAGGGCCAAACCGAATCCTGCCGCCTTAAGCCCGTGGAGTGAGTGGTGTCATCATTCCTAAGGCACACATCTACAGGAGGAGCAGGAAAGAGATTATTTTGGAGGCATTCCTACCCATTAAAGCCCTGATTGCTAGGATTAGATTATTTGATTTGGTTATACTTGAGAAATCAAACCACCATTCTCTTTCACTAGAATATTTTGAAACAAAATTTTCTGTGGACCCTTGAGGATCATATTTAGAGCTAGAGAATGTTGTAGCAATTGCCCAGAAATTGTGGAAGAGGGTGAGTCACTGTAACCAAATTAGCATTAGATGGGATGGGCTACATCTCCTTACTTGCTCAGTTAGAAGGAAATACTGCTTGCAGCTGTTGGAGCTGGCAGGCAAGCGGCAGTAAAGAATTCAAAGGAAGCTTGAAGCAGACAACTGCAGTAACACACCACTTAGAGAGCTTCGTAAAGGAGCTTTCTGAATATTTATATTGGCAAATTAACAAGGCTTCAGTGTGTGCTTCCATAACCCAAATAAAGGCCCAGAGCTTAGAAATGCTACTAGGAGAGGGATTTCAAGACTTGTAGTATGACCCTTTCATCCCAAGTAATACTGACAGCTACAAACTGGTTTTCATAGAGGTTATTGCTGCTTTCTAAGTCAAGTTTGAAAAGGAACCTGGTTTACTGATTTCAGTTTGGGAGTACAAGGCAGGTGTAAAGGATGAATACAAAGTGACCAAACTACCTCCCTGTTTTCCATTCATTCTCCAAGTACCGATGTTCAATTGTACTTAACAAACCAGGGAGATCATCTTTCTAGGACAGACTGAAAATCAAGCAGTGTTACAAGAAGAATCACTTACCCAGCTGTGACTTAGTGCCATGCAATTAAGATTATCCTCCTCTTTCTTACTACCATGTCTAAGAAAGCTCTGTAGAAAATCCCTCCTAACCACCAAGCAAAGACATAAGTGACAAAGAGTGGGAGAAATTCCAGCCCGCTTTGCCTGTTCCACTCTGCTAAGGATATCTAAGTCTTCTAATCTTCTGTGCTACTGCAGTTGTTCCACAATTCCCTTCCTGGACCTGCCTTTCTACTTTAAATTACTCACCACAGGAAAGAGTGCTTCATCATGAACCCAAAATGCATTGGGTGAGTCAGGTGATGCACATAAGAGCAGCACAGGTCAAAACAAATGGAAGTGCCTGGGGCTGTAGACAGCCTGCTAAATGCACAGTTTTTATTATGGTCATAGAGACTCTCCGTGCTATTAGTCAAGCCATGCTCCCGACTCCAGCACAGTTCAGTTGTGCAGTATGAATATGAGCTCTTTGGATTTCCTGTGGCATTAGTAGCAAATACAAAATAGTGTTACAATTTTGCCCTCATATCTATAAAACAGAAAAGAGTGATAACTTTTATGCTTTTCTTTATAGTATGATTGATTTAAAGCATCTTCCACAATCCACCAGTGAGCTCTGGAATAGGTTTTGCAATACATGAGTTTGTCTCTGAAACTCAGATTTGACGTTCACGTGCGCCTGCATGAAGCTGAGCTTCACTGCAGTGAGCAATAATGGGAACATGCCTGCTTTGATCACATGTTCGTCTGGCAGCACTTTTTTTATTCCAAGAGGTGAAGCTGATTTCCATGCAAGAAGTGCTGGGACTCACTTGTTTTCAGTGATGTTTATCATCTCCATTTCTAGTTTGTTGTCTCTAGGATGTGGCTTCAGTGAAATCTGACAGAAAAGTTTTCCCTAAAGGAGAAGCATAACCTTTGTAGCAATTCTCTATTCGTAGAAGCTACTAACGGACACTGCCTCCAACTGTTGCTTTGAATGGTAAGAGAAATAATAAGCAAATCATTTCTGCTATTAGAATAACTGGCTTCAAAATTTGATACAAGAAGTTCCTTCAATGCACCATCAATCTGGGGTCACAACTCCTTGTTACGCCACTAGTAACTAAGACAGCAGGGTCATGACTTCTGCATGCCTCTGCATTGGAGATGAATGTGAATGAAGACTAGCTGTCCTAACCACTTTTTAGAGACTTGCTGATCTATGCATGCTCAGTAAGTGTGAAGTATGGAGTTCATTCTACAGTTCATAAAGCCTACAGAGACTGCTTTTACCACTTCAACCCCACTGTTAATTTCCACCAGGCCCAGAGTCAGATTTTGCATAAGCTGAAGTGAAGACTTCAGTTTGTAGCAGTAGCTTAGGAGAGCTGAACTGCAGATCTGGTCTCAGGCCTTATTCAAGGGCTTAAGTTTCTCTGCCTATCTGTCCTTCTACTCCTGTTTTCTGCATGCAATTCCATGTGTTTATCCAGCTGAGATGAACTGCAAAAAGTGAAGTGTGCGAACTGTGCTGCTGATCGTTTTTAGAAGCTGTAAAGTTGTAAGGTCAGACGTCTGTGGCTGAAATCAAAATGGCTGTAAGGCCATTTCAGTTCCAACAACAAGGTGTTTCTATTGTCCTTCTGAAACTTCCAGTTAAAAATCCACCCAGTGAAGTCATGTATCTGTTTTGAGCCTAGGAAATGTAATGGAGTCTAGAAGTTATTGTGGAAGTGGCATTGTATTCTGAAACACGACTATTAGAAGTTCTGCCTCCAATTGCTCATTGGAAATGTTGTTCAAGAGCACTGACTGTCACCCCAGTCTGACAAGAGATATGGCAATGCTACAAGTTTCACGAGGAGGGATGTCATATGCAGATCCTGACAAATACACGCCCATTTGGTAATAAGAAGCCTCTGTAAGAAAACCCTTTTGCTGAAACAGCTTATTGTTTTGATTAAATCTAAACTACAGAAATTATTAAAATTCATTGAAAATTGGAAAAAAAATAATTTCTGCTACCTGTTCTATATCGAAATGTATATCAGTAGTTCCCACTCCAGATGTCTTTGTACTCCAAATACCTTTGTACTCTTCCATCATCTTTTCTGGATTTTGTGATGGAGAAGATGGTTTGTCTTGTTGCATTTTCTCAAGCCTGTTTCCAAAACAACTGCCAATTTCCGAGAGCTCTTTCTGATTTGTCAAAGGTTTTGTCAAATTCGTATTTTGTTCTCTTACCAGAGTTCCATACTAAATATGGTACAAACCTGCCTGCAGAGAAAACTGTGCTTCATTTGGCAAGAGCCTGACTTCTCTCTTCTCTGCTTGGTAGCTACATGCTTCCTGTCTTTGCCCAGCAGGAAAGTTTGTATTTTGGACTGCTGTTAAGACAGCAGAGTAACCAGAAGACATGTGCATCTCCTTTGCAAATCTGTTTATCATTTATGACTCTGGGGACAGAGTGGTTGAGGACACTTCTCAATATTTACGAATCTCAGCCGGAGATGCACTTTGGAGGTGCACATTTCTGTAACTCAGCCAAGGCCTCCATTAGCATTACCTGCAATAGTGACTTCTTGACGTGCCCTGTTGTCCATCAAGGAGGGTGTGGTACTAGGTTATTAAGCTGCTTTTAGTTAGTTTTTGTCTGACGCACACTTAATTGTGAGGATGTCCTTCCTCTTGTTCCTGCCCGAACTGTTGATGAGGTGAGGGATGTTGTCCAAATCAACGTTACAGTAAAAATGGATTTATAGCCATAGCTGCAATGTAATAGTAGAGTCAGATTCAGGTTCTCATCCTGTTCTCTCCTGTTTTCCAGCAGTGGCTCTGTTTTGTTCCTGATTGGCAGAGACTGACATGGCCAAAGGGCTGTCCTGGACTCCCAGGTGGAGAGAAGAGGACTGCAGTGCAAGTAATAAGTGAGGGCAAGAGATTTTATTCAGCATTCTCTGCTATCTCAGACTATTTCTGTCAATAATATGCAAGGGGCCCAGGCACTGCAAGTAGAATGGGAATGTGGAAAAAAAAAAGGAAATGGGTGAAATTAGTGGCTTCTCTACCTTGCTGAATGGTTGAGGCTGGTAAATACTAGTAGCTGTTGGTCAAAGGTGCAGTGTTCAGACACTGGGAATTGAAATTAGAGCTAGGGTCAAAAAAGGTTGGTGTTCTTGCAAGAGGAACTGATTTCACAAGCTGTCTGGCTTTGGCTATGTCAAAAATAGCCATAGCTGAAAATAGTCCTGCCAACTTTCAGTCCGCTGAGGTACCAGTCTTTAGGGACAGTTTCAAATCTGGGAAGCCTGAGGTGCTCCTCCTAACCTCTGCTACCTGTCGCTATATATATGAAGCCTATTTAAATAAAGCAGTCGGGGGAAGGGAAGACAATAACTGAGGTTGAAATAGCCAGAATAGCAAACATATTGAGGGTATTCACCTTCGAGAAACTACTACACCACATTCTGTAGCGAACAGAGCCCTTAAACGGCAGCAGGAGGCAGGGGCAAACGTTCTGCATTCCTTGCTGTGCGACTGCAACGCGGCCATCACAGCCAGAGGATCAGGAGAGGTAAGGCTTGGGTCAGCCACAGCTCTGGTAAACAAGAATTGAGTGTACCTGAGAAATAAGATCAAACCCTCTTTCTATATCCAGCCCATATCCTGGCAGGGATTGCTGCAGAGCCCCATACATCAGGGTCTGGCAGAGCTTGATTTACATTGATTGGAACAGATAGTTCAGATTTGCCAACTGCAAGAGAAACATCTTTACCAGAGGAGGAATTTGCATTACTCCCTTTTTCTTTAGTAAGCATTGTGTTTAGTTTTCTCTAAGCTCCCTTGGAAAATTAAGCACTGTAGAAGTCAGTGGGAAACAGTAAACAAAACTAAGCATTCAGCAGCTGAAATAACTATATGTTTGGGGCAGACAGCAAGGAGCAGGTGCTCTTCTGGCTGATAGCCATAGTTCAAAGCCTTAGTCCATGCCTTTTGGTCAGGAGACTGCTGGCAACTGAGCAGCAAGTTTGTCCAAGGCTGATGTCTGTTGTTTGCAGGGTATTTTGTGAGTGTTTGTAACTACTTCCAGGACTGCTGATGGGGCCTCAGTCACCCTTTTGCAACAGGTTCTGGCATTTGGGGATTTTTCTTCTTTTTATCTTTATTCTATTCCAGAATATTTTCACAGCAACGGAGAGAAAGAAAAACAGAGCTTGTATATGTCTGGATGGGTGAATTGGATGCCACCTGGTCTGAATCCCTGTTCAGCCTAATGCAGGAGAGGTTTTATTGCAGATTCCCTGCATCAGGCTCCCACTATGATGTACCATATCTCAAGTCAGCACTCGAGCCTCGATACTGTAAGATTTGAGGGTGCAACTCGACAAGTATCCTAAATGATCTGAAGCTATGTTGCCACTGAAAGGGGAAGTCCTGGCCTCCCTGCCACAAGCACAGTGGTCATGTCTTTTGGGCTTAGGCTGGGATCTGTGCAGCGGCACGTTCTGCTAGGTCAACGCACTGATCCAAGAGGAAAATACTGCTTGTTTAGCACGTATGAGAAGTCATGGCTGAGGAGGAGGGCCAGGCTGTCTTTTTCAGCAGTAGTGGTGTTCCTAGTCAGCCTAAGCTGCTCATGAAGCCATTCCCAGAAATAGTTTCTGCCTTAAATAAAAACTTGAGCAACAAAGCCTTCATCAAAGTTGGTGCATCGCTGTAAAAGTTAGGCTTCAACATTTATTTTGGCTTAAAAGTATTTCTGCAAGCTCTGATGCAATTCTGGCTGCACGTCAGAGCCCTTGACAGAAAAGACACTTACAGAAGACTGCAGCTAAGCTGAAACGCTTCTCTGCCCCCTTCTAGGGAATCAGCAGCTATCCCGAAGGCAGAAACACTGGCAGATGAGATGGTAGAGCCTGTCCCGGTCAGTGTTAACCTGGGAAGGGCTGGCCTCGAGCACTGATGAGCCACTCCCCATGAAGGGGGAGATGCAGCAAATGTATCACTGCCGGGCTAAGCTCTCCTGACTCACAGCTGTCCGTGAAGTGTTAGGACCTGCAGTTTAGTTTCCCCCCTGTTCACAGATGAAAGAATCTCTCTATCGCCTTTTTTTTTTCCCTCTCCACAAGCGTTCTCTGCGTACAGCTATCTCTGGTCCATCTGGAGGTGGTGATCAAGCTAGCAGTCAAAGCACCAAAAATGTGCCTTTTGTCTTGTGCTCCTTTTGTGTGTGCCACAAAATCACTGTGGCCTTACGGAAGTTGGAGGCTCTCCTTGACTCAGCCCCCTCGTGTGTAATGAGATAACACTTCCCTGCCTCTTGGGCATGGGTCAGGAGTGAGTGTTTCTAAGACTGGTTGAAGTGTCACTGCAGCAGGAGTAACTTCATGTAACTTCAGATGGCCGCTGCTTATGCTAAACTGCTCGGGGAATATGGAGTCCTACAGCTGCAGTCCTACAACACCATCAGAGATACAGGCGTGGGTCACACCATCCTAGTTTAGGAGGAGCTTACAGTGCCATAGGAAAGCAAATGCTGGGAGGAGGGAGGCTAATTGGAGATATGGACAGAAAGACACAAAGAAGGGATGTGGTACTGGTTGCTCTTAAACATTTCTGAGTAAGACTTGCTTACATGTCACCTAACCCCTTTCATCTCTTTCATTATGCCCAGCAGATATATTTAGTCTAGTGGCTTTTGGATTTGTTGCTCTCTTTTCAGTCAGAAAGGGGGAAAAAAACTGATTTTGCAGACATGCCATAGTTGTGCTGATGTTGTGTCTTAAAACCAACATAAAGAGTAAACTGAATTAAAAAGTCAGAGTTACGAAGCAAGGCTCAGTCTTCCATTTCTTGCACACCAAATGCTTCTGTTAGATTCATGACCAGCATCTAGATCACTCTGCCTAGGAAAGCATTAATTTAAATACACGCACACACACATTGATTCTGAAGGGGAATTGGAAATTACTTCATCTGATATGATAACAAAACCTGCTGAGTCAAAAGGAGCCTCTCTGATCCTGCTCCATTGCAGGCTGGATGCACAGAATAAGTTCATTTACTAGGACTTCTCTAGCCCCGAAGCAGCAGGGATTGCCACACTGCAGCTGCAGCCCTGCTCTGGGACTTGCCATGGTGTGAGGGCCACGCACAGGGGAGCTCGCACAGAAGAGGTCTTGGTCCCAGGCCCTGAGGAAGCCGTGACCCAGGAGCAGGGTACTGCTTTCAGGTAGCGCTTTTCCCAGGTATTGCATTTCAATACCTGACACTAGACAGTATCATGGCTAAACTGTAACTGTAAATCACAATGAGCTGTCGCTTTGGGTAGGCCACATTTACTCAATAAAGAAATTGCATTAGCTCTCCTTTACCTCCCGCCTTGCAGAAAATTGTGGGTATTTCTTGTGTAACCGTATCAGCTGCAGATATATTGGTGATGCAGCCTCCTCCTGACTCATACTGCCCCATGATGTTTTCTGCCTTGGCTTTAGCTGTATTGCGTACTTGGTAGGGGGTCACGCTGCATGTGGATAGGAGATTATATGCACTTTCAGTGCTCCCTTTTTGCAGCTTCCAGAGTCTCGGTGTCTTAAGCAGTCAATATATGTAATAATGCAGAGTAGGAAAAGCTATTTTTAATTTTATTAATGTTTAGATTTTGTCTTTTATTTGCTCTACCTTATGTGGGGAGGAACAGTAACATAGGAGGGCTTTGATAGTCTGTACTTGTGAATTGTTTTCCTCCTCATTTATAAAGCAAATGTAAGGATCCATCAAGATAGATAAGCAGGAAATCTTGGGCTGTGTTATGAGGAAAAGCTGTATGCAGTACACTCTCCGCCCGCCACCTAACTTTTCCTATTCTCCAGTGATTACCTCAGAACAAAGCATTGCCAAAGGGCTGCAGGGGTATGCGATCTGCAAGGGATCTCACATTGCTCCAGGTGTGGAGAGCACTGGCTTTTGCACTCTCCTTCAGAAGTGCAGATGTGCAACCTTTACCTTTCCAGTGGTAAACAAATGCACCAGCCAGCATCTGGGATACATCTAGCAGTCATCTTCCTTATCTGAAATGGAAATGAAGAGGAATACAAACTCCTTCCAGTGAAAAATTCAAGCCAGGCAGAATGGAGGTTTCCCTCAGCAGGTTATTCACCCAGGCTTTTAGAAAGGCATTTCTCTATGTGAGCAAACTGCTTTTTCTCTCTCTTTTTTTCCCTTTTTCTAAGCACTTAAACCAACATTCGTTTAAACTCTTCAGTGCTAGCCCCAGTGGTTGAGTACAGTGAAAGAACACATGTATTGCTAAGTAGAGGAGTTATCCAAGCAGGCTGTGTAAAGATTTTTTTTCACTGCACTTACTAAGTACCTCAGTTCTTTTAAGCACTTGTGTGAGTGGAGGCCAGGGGTGGGGGGAGGCACTAAATATCCTTGAAGACCGGATTCAGAAATCTGTATGTTAAAGATTTTGTTGGAAGTGAAGATCTTCTTGGAGGAAATAATCTGTGGACACTTTCTTTCCTGCTTCTATCTTCAACCTGGCTAAAAGAGACGGTAAATAGACAGCCTGATACCCTTAAAGGAGCTCTTTTTCCACTGGTGGCTCTTACAGTTCCCACAGACATCTGCTGGAATTTGATGAGTTTCTCAAAGCAGCTGCCCCAGTTGTCTCCTAATGGCATCAACCACGAGATGTACAAAGAGGCAACCACTCCTGACCTCATCCTGGCTGCGGCAGTTTTCTTATCAGTAAAACTGAGAAAATAGCAGACATGTCTCTCTGTAAGGATTGCTGTATGGATGTTGCCTAGAGGATGCTTGGTGCCTATAGACATAGAGACAGACACTATCCCAGGCAGTCTAGCAGAGGTGCAGATAAGAAAGTTCAGGTTTGTCTTCAAGGATAAGCAGGAGATGGTGCAAGGGACTTTCTGAGGGCACCTTCAGAGAGCTCCCAGGTGGTGTGATGCACGACATGTAAAAGTTCCTTGTAATTGCAATTGTCACATTAAAGAGAGGAGAGCGGCTGCAAGTGAATACTGAGAGAGATGCAACTGTGTGAACCCCAGCTAGGAGTGAGTCAGTTTTAAGTGAGCTGCACCTTTTCGTGGGGAGATGTTCCAGGCACCTCTGTGTAAGAGAGGCCACCCTGCTGTAACTTAATAGTTCTTGCTTTCTTGTTTTCAAATGTTAGAACTGTATTTGCTGCTGTTGCTTCTCTTCTGAAGTCATCCAGACTGAAACTGCAGGTGCTGCACTTTGGTATGAATCATAACATAAGTATCTCCGTAGTCACTGCCACTCAAAAACAGGTTTATTTCAAAATGACCATTGCACCATTCCTTCTTTGTTTGGCTGTTTTACAGCCCTTCCCGGACTCCTGTCAGCACGCTTGCCTTTGGGAGGCAGCAGAGACGTCTCATTTTGCTGCCGTTCACCCTCTGAGGCATAATCTGTTTGGTTCACCTATGAACAAGGTAAGGGATCTCCCATCTGACCCTTGAATAAGATCAACAGATGAGGTGATTTCACATGGTTGGTTTTTCGCAACTGGCTCCTTTTAAGTCTCTGCTTGTGGACACTGCATTGCCCGGGCTGGGAAGTAGAGAGCGTGGCGTGCCCTGACCCCACCACATCCCTGCCCTCACCAGCCGGGGCTTTCTGCATAGGGGCTCCAGGAAAAGCCTGGTGGCATTGCAGCATCAGCTCTGTGCCTCAGCAGGAGGGACATATCCCTCATCAGGGGACCAACAGCCATCTGCTGCTCCTTTGCAACAGCCTGCCTGTAGGCTACCTGTCAACCAGTCTGAGAGTCTGGTAAGCAAGAGCACAAATCAAAAAATAACGTTGTGACCTATTTAATGGGAAAAAGGCCATGTCAACCCAAATTACCGGCAAAACTTGTTTAATTGCTATAGCTGCTAGCCAAATATGTCATGTGTGGAAACAAGTGTTTGAAGTCACCAAGCAAGCTCAACACATTTAAACATCTCCACAAACACTTGGCTGAACAGGAACGTATCTAGGCACAGGCTATTTCTGCAGCAGCAAAAAGAGTTTGGAATTCATCTCATCTTTCAAAGGGAAAGCATATGCCTTTCTTTGTCCAGCACACTAGGTGCTACATTGATCCATATTAATAGGTGTGGATTTTTCTCACTCAGCTCAAGCTCCATACTGATGAACCTCCTATAGAGAAGACTGTCTTCCACTGAATTTTCTGCTTCATGCTGTCCTTTCAGTTACCCTCTCCCTGTAGAGAGCTAGGATTTTTTTTTTTAGCAGGGAGAAATAGCTTCAAAAGCAGGGTAGCTAGGGCTGGCAGGGATATTTACAACACTAGGGATAGCTTATTTAATTAAAAAGAAAAGATGTTTACTCCAGCTTGAAAAAAACTCAAGAGAAATAAAGTTTTTCAAGTGAAAAAAGAAAATTCTACAGTGGTCGTAGAAGAAGGTAGTGCATGAAGCAGGCCTCAAGGACAAGTGAAAGAAAAGTGTGTAACAAAGTCTACATTTAAAAAGAGATCTGATCTTCTGCCTTCGCCCTACCTATTTCCACATATAAGTCAGGCAGGTGACCACTAATTTCAGCTGTAACTGGCATTACTTTGTCAGCTCTGCCTAAAGAAAACCCTCAGCTAAATACATTCAGTGTCTTTCTCTTCCCTACGTGTGAGCCTAAATACCTCTGGGGAAAAAAAGCCAAGAGGGTTTGACAGAGAAGGGAGAGCATCCCTGCATCAGGAGAACATGCTATGCGTGAACAGCAACACCACGGACATCGAGTTATCTTAGCCAAAACTCTCAGTTTGGGCTCTTTGTACCCCAGATGTATTTAACTATGAAATATTGCAGTAACACCTACATCAGTGTAGTACACACTAGTGATCCTTATATTCTGCACTGCAAAGAGTAAAACAGTTGCAAAAAGGCTGCATGGGGTTAACAGCAGCTTTGGGACAGGGAGGAGATTTCTTCTCCCCAGTTCCACAGGACCTTCCTAACACAGAGTTTGCTTACATAAGTCTTAGAAAGTTGTGAATTTCTCAAGTTAGTTATTCCCACAACAGAAATGTCAGATTGCATTTCATTTTTCCTCTGGCAAATAGTATGCTGCATACTGTCCAAAATACATTCTCTTCAGCTGGACTGCACATGTTTGTCCATAACCTGACTCTGATAATTTTTTATTTTAAGTCTTCATGAAATTTAGTGCTACAGCACTGAAAAGAATGCATTAAGACACTGCATTGCAAGTAGATAAAAGACTCTGTTATCACCTGTTCCCTGAGCAAAAAGAATTAATTCCATCATCCCACTGAAGCAGATAGCTCGGGCATTTAGGGCTTGACCTTACAAATGTTTAAGTATGTGTGTACAATTCAGTCATGTGAGTGAGTTCACGGAAGTATATGAAATAATTTCCATGGATAATATTACAAGGCATGGTGTTTCACTGTCTTCAGAATAGGAAGGTTAGAGGTTTCTGTCAAGAGTTTTAGAAGTAGAAACTATAGAAATTGGAAAGTGTTCTATTTTTAAAATTCCTATTAAATAATGCATTCCTCATGCAAAATGCCTGATAGTATGGCATGTTTCAGTGCTGATCCTTTCAGCCTAAATGCTTTTCTAAGAGCTTTGGTTATAAAAAATTGATATTTATTATCAGTTTCTGCTACTGATGAGAAGTAGATTGTCACATTATACTTGGCACCCACAGATTGTTCAGTGTTCAAAGTGATTACAGGCTTTTGCTTTCCCCGGAAGACTTCACGGCAAACAAAAACAGTCAAACAGAAAAGAAAAACTGCTGCTGCTTCCTCCTACTCCTTAGTCTGCAGACTGCCAATTTGCAGCACAAAGGCCCACTCCTCCTAGCTGCTATTACCGCACTGATCTTTTGCACTGAAGCACTCCAGCTATTTTTCAAAAGAAGTTCAGGTAGGACCATGCTCCATCCAGCTCTTCATAGCTACAATATCCTTTTAGGAACCCTTTATGTCTGCAGCAGTAATACAGAGGTAGCTATAGGATCTTGTGCAGGTACATGAGACACTCCAGCTGGACAACATGGGTGTAAGAAAAGAATGATTCTGTGTAATAAAAGGTGATGGAGTAGAACTGATGAACCCTTGTTATCTTGTTGTTTCTCTTTTGTCTCCTGTTCATCCCTACAGCCTCACAATCCCTTTCTCTCTGTATCCCTCTGCATTCCCACTGGACAAGAGAGAGCCTGTGCCATGGACAGCTGGGAGTTGTACAAGAGCTGACTGCTGTAGGTGCCAGCTGCCAAGCACGATGTGTAACAGGCATGGTTTGCCTGGCTTTCCTCATATTCTAAGGAAAACAGAGTGAAAAAACCTAGAAGGTGCTCATGATCTGACTAGAGGGAGCGTAAGCGGGGCAAGCGTCAGTCTCGCGGTTTACTCTGCATAGCCTACCTAAGCAAAACTCTGCTTGCCGCTCTTTGAGTTCAGCCTACGTAAGGATGCAGGATAAGGCTCTGTGCACTTTGCTATTATTCACCTCAGACTGAGTATTTTCTTGTATTTGTAAAACAGGAAAATGGAAAAAGATGCCTCTGCTGAATTTCTGCTTGCTACCTCTGTTTATAAGAAGCTCCTGTTTTGTGGTATTCTGGGCAATTTAGCGAGAAAAACGCTTAGGCAAGTGACTTCAGAAAGCTGTGCGAATAAGGTGAGGTAATCCTGGCTGTTCTCAGAAGCAGTGGGAAGAACAACCAAAACACAGAGGAAAGCAACAGGAAGGTGAATTACGCAGGCTCTGCCAAGTACACAACCAGAGGTGAGGAGAAGGTTGTCCAGGGACTTGAGGGCAAAACCATGCTCTTATGATGCATCTCACCTATTTAGCATTCACCAAGAGCAACCTACAGACCCATTTTCCACAGTCTTATCAGAAAAAGAGCAGCTGGGTTTCTCTGAAAATAGCTTTTGCTATCGGATGTGAGAAGAAGTAACCAGCATGCTCCTGAGTTCCTCTGCTTGAGGAAAACAGTGGCATCTCTGCCAAGACATCCACCTCACCAGACCTTGATATTGTCATTCCACTGCTTTCTCTTCCAAGGCTCTAGTGAACTTAGGATGCAGAATTAGTGTGGCATCCTTTGGTGGCTCAGCCGTAGAGGGGATGAACTCTTGCAGTCTTTCTATTGCTTTTACATGAAGCCAATGGTGCTGGGCATTTTTTAAATAAGGTAATTTCATTCTCATTTAACCTTAAAAAAAAAAAACCTCCCTCCCCGCACACAATTTGAGTACTGGCATTCATCTTCTCATCTTCAAACTTTAGGCAACCCTGTGGTGACACGTTTGCTCTCTCGCCAGAGTGGGACTGAATAGAGATTTTCTAGACACCGGTCCCAAATTGTTTTCAGGACTGATCCCTCACTCACTCACAACACTTAATTAATGAATGTGTTAGTGCTTTCGTAGTTCATAGGAGAATGCAATACATTTAACAGTGGTATCATTACAATGAGGTATGTTATTATCTCCTTTTTGTTTCGTCTTGATTACTGTCAATCAAGATTTAGCTGAAAACATACAATGCGCGTTAACATGGCATCTAGGGCCGTCTGCTGCCCTCTGCTTCTTTCAAAGGATAGTGATAAGACAAGGCTGATGCTTAATGAAACAGAATTTTACAGAGTCAGTGGTGGTGCTGATAAAGACTGGGAGGAAAGGGGGAAAGAAAAAATGTTATTTTTACCCTTTTTTGGTTTTTAAGAAGAAGTTGAGGCATTAAAGAACCTCAGGACATTGTGAATTGACCTTGTGAGTGGAAGAGAAAAAGCCAGAGAAAACATGAAGAAATTCCACTTATTCTACTCCAACTATCAGTTGCTTCAGGCAACTTTGTCTTTTGTGTTCATTTTCACTCTGCCTGAAGAGCCATCAGCACACAACCTTTGTCACATGAGGAAAGGTTAGGAGAAGGACTACAGGAGGCAGAAGAGCCAGCAGCTGAGGAAGCGGACTTCTACCTCGCTGAGGCTAATGCAGGCAGAGTAAACAACCACCTCAAAGTTGCTGAGTTTGTTTGGGGTTGTCTGCAAGGCACAAAATTCTCCCGGAGACCACGTGAAAAGGGCACGTTACAGCCAGAACTAAAACAAGCAGACTTTTCCATGTTAGCCTTCTGGTATCATTTAAAAACATGTGTGTATTGATTCCTGTCTGAAAGCAAACATAGAAAGCTAGCCAGTTAGCTGAGTCTCAATTATCTAAACTATTTTTTAAAGAAAATCTGAACCTGTCAGGCTTTGCTTGATAGCTTTTTAGAAGTTGTTTCAATGTTTTCAGTCCTGTTTAGACAAGCCAGCCACAAGCAGATACTGCTTCAGCATGGGCAATGTTTTAAATATGTTTTTCAAGTGCAATTAAATACAGGAAGAAGTATGGACTAGCCTCAGCAGGATTTTGCCACCTTTACTTGAGCTGTCTTTCCATGAGCTGTAAAGCAGAGGAGGGAAAAAACATGCCTCTGTGTAATTAGAAATTCCTTTAGCCAACTCAACCAAGTCTAATCCTGGAATTTTATTTCAGAATTTCTATAGTTTCATCGACTACTTCACAGGGAGAAGTTTTTTAATAATAATGTGAAAGAGCATTTTAATTTAAACATGGAGTATCACTAAAACATGTTGTTATATTAATAGTTTGCCTTTCTTTCCAGTAATGTTTATGTACTTGCCAGGAATAGTTCATGATAGTGAAAATTCAGCTTATTGAACAATATGTGAAACAATATATGTGACAGTAGAAGTTATGGTTGCATTATTTCATGAAACAATCATCGTTCATGCCAAAAAAACCCCCCCCTCCCCCCCCCCCCCACACACACACAAAAAAAATCCGAAACCCTAAAACACTCTTTCTGCTAGGAAAAAAAATAATAATTAAAAAAAAGTTTTGCTTATACCTTGACACTTTCCACTGCACATATAGTCAAAAATAGTCACAAGATAAGGTTTCACAGGTAAACTCTAGACTTGTAGCATGCTGATTTTCTTTCTGTCTGTCTCTTTCAAAGCCCTTGGGGATTAAACTTCTAAAACCAGACTGGAAATGTATCTAGTTCTGAACCTGAATGTCAGGACAGGGCTGCGTGTAGATGCGTTGAAACCTGCAGCAGAGAAAGCCTCTAGGAGCAGAGATGGTAGCTGGAGAAGCTTCTCTTTACCCAGGCAGACTAATGGCCATGGCGTGGAGGAGGGATGCATCAGCCCCTGACTCCTGTGCCCCCCCCCAGCATGGCTGCTCCAGCCTTAACTGCCTTAAGAAAGCCGAAGAAATCCAAGTTGTTCTCTCTTAAACACAACATGCTTTTTGAACAGTTATTTTTGTTTAGTTGAACACAAAATTCTCAATAAAAGTTAACTGGAAGAAGAAGAACCAGCTGGCACTGTGTTCAGATTGCACTGTGTGCTCAGCTGTCTGCCTTTCATGCTAATAGGAGGTGTTTGGGACTGTTATCATGGGGCAGGGGAGCAGAAGACAGCCTAGGCATGGGGTGTCAGGTCAAGCCCTCTTTTCCAGTAATAGGCAAAGGTCAGATGTTTGCATTAAATCGTAGGTATTTTAAGTAACAAGTTTGTTGCAATCCATTGTGTAAAATAGCTTACTTGTCTGATACCCACGTCTCTGACTAGAGATACCGATGGGGAGGGAGGAATGTTAACAAAAGACACTGAAATGTGAATAGTGAAACTTGGATTTAGGCAGGCCTGAATGCTAAACAGCAAGGCCATGTTCCCATACAGCTGTATGCTGGCATTGGCATCACACCGATCATCCCGCTGCAGCCCCTGTGCTAGCACTGCACGACTCCAGGCCAAAAGATTGTCCAGTGCAAGAGCAGAGGAAGACTCTGGCGACTGGGATTAGGGCTGGGGATAAGGACACCACTGTGATGTGAAACTGTTACCTAAAGTATCTCTTGTTCAATGCCGACCACTAACTACACTTGTTTCACAGAATCACTGGATTTGGAAGAGACGCCTGGAAATCATTTTGTCCAACCTTCAACACGTCGCCCTGGACCCTGTCCAGATGGCTTTTGAGTATCTTCAAGGATGAAGACTCAACAGCCTCTCTGTGCACCCTGTGCCCGTGTTCAATCGCCCTCACAGTAGAAGTGTTCTCTTATATTCAGCTGGAACCTTATGTGTTTCAGTCTGTGCCTGCTACCTCTCATGCTGTCTTTGGGCACCGCTGAGAAGAGTCTGAGCATGTCTTCTTCACACCCTCCCATTAGGTATTTATACACCTTGATAAGATCCCCCCGAGCTTTCTCTTCTCCAGTTCTCTCAGCTTCTCCTCATATGAGATGCTCCAGTCTCTTAATCATCTGTATGGCCCTTCACTGCACTCTCTCCATTATGTCCATGTATTTCTTATGCTGGAAAGCCCAGAACTGCACCCAGCACTCCAAGTGTGGCTTCAGCAAGGCTGATTAGAGGGAAAGATCACCTCCCTCGACCTGCTGGCAGTGGTCTTCCTCACACAGCCCAGGTTACCGCTGGTCTTTTTTGTCATAAGGGCACTTTGCTGGCTCGTGTCCAACTTGGGCACCAGGATCCCCAGGTCCCTCTCTCCAAAGCTGCTCTCCAGTCAGTTGGCCCCCAGCCTGTCCTGGTGCATGGCGTTATTCCTCCCCAGGGGCAGGACTTTACACTTCCTGTTCTTGAACTTCATGATAGTCCTCTCTGCCCATTTCTCCAGCCTGTCGAGGTCCTTCTCAATAGCAATGCAATCATCAAGTATATCAAACAATAACTAAACCATTGTAAAACACTTTCAGCTTCATTTCACATCCAGACAAGTGTCCCATTGTGCAAACACACCCTCAGCGCCCCATGAGCAGCAAGTACAGAAGGTCATTCCTTATCCCATGCTGTCCTTGAAGCTATGGGAGTGTATTTGGGATTCTCAAAGGGGTTAGGATGATCAAAGAGGAAAAGGTCAAAAGAAATTCTGCTCTACTGATAGTGAGGAGGAGATTTCAATCAGGCAGGTCCTTGGTGATCAGCACAGTCCTAGAAAAGACCTGCTACAGTACCAGATGTAAGTGATAAAAATATTTGAAATGACTATGTAAATCTGACGGCAATTACTAGCATCCCAGTGTTCAGTGGGCTGAATATTCTCCAGGAAGAACTCAGAGACTGGCAAGGCAATGCACACTGCTGTGATTTACATTACTTCTTTTTGCATCCCCCACATTAGCTCCCCCTTGCATTTATTTGCATCTGCACAAGTGGGGAAAAAGAGAATGCATAATTATTTGCCACGGAAAACTTCTGTATTGAAGAGACTAGACTGAACTATCCAATGGTCGTTCATTTGATCTCACTGGCTACAGCAAGAGTTATATTTCAGACGCTGGTTCTCTTCGCCTCTGTTTTCCCATTTGTAAAATAAGAATAACAGTAGTTATGAGTCAGTACTGCTCTTACCCACTCAGTACACGCACTCATTTTTTCCCTCATACCTGCTTTTCACGAAAACAAATTTTAAAACACTATTTGGCTGTTTCAGTTGCTCTCTTTTCATCTGTGAGTAGCTTTTGTTTAACCTTCCCTCACATGATCTGTTAATGATGCCCAGCCTGTAACTTTTAAGTTTAAAAATAATTCCTCACATCACTCTGTCTTTAACCTTATCACGGGAAATGCTTTTCAGCATGTCAACTTGCCCTTTAGACACCACTGCTCCAAGAACAACAGAAGACAGACAAACAGATTTTCTTTCGTGCTCTGCAGCTGTTTACAAGGGCTTGCAGTGGTACAAACATTATGTCAAAGCACTTAAAGATTTCTGCTTTTATGATCTTTATTACTGCTTCATTTTTAAAACAGAAATGGTAGATCGTTTAAATCCAAATGAGATTTCAAATATTAAATAGTATATGAAATACTCCTCAATGCCTTCTTGGAACTCAGTTAAAATGCCTTTTCACTGAGATCCCTAGAGTAGAGATGGGAAGTTAGAAACTGGTCCTAGTCAGATCAACTTTACAATGCAGACAGGACTTGCAGCTATCTTCCTACTTGTTACAATAAGAATTGTAAATCAAGAGATAGTAACTACTTACGTGTAAAATTTGAAAGGAAATATTCTTTCTAGTATGAAGAAAAAAGCAGCAAAGTCCTTTAAATTTTAAAATTTACAGAAACATGAGAAACACGTCAATACAATGTAGAAATTATTCTATATACATTTTATACTTTTACACCAGCTATTTAATATGATACTTCCTCATATCCTCCTACTATTTCCCTAGTGTTAGCTTTCAATATCATAAACCTCCCAAAGCTCAGAAATGACTGTCAGCCAGAAATCGAGAGGAGACACTGAGAAAAGACTGAGGCCTCAATCTATGTGATGTTTGAAATGTCAAGTACGTGAGTTACACCATGGTCAAAGCTTCAAGGCTGATTTCAAGTGTGACTCAATATTTAGCATCTCTAAAAAAATACAAGTTAAGGTAAAAGAAAAAGGAAATCAAAACAACTCATTTTTTTCCACACAGACAAAAATAACTTCAGCAGAACAACAGAGACCTTGCAGGAAAATACTACTACTTTTGGGAAACCCTAATGCAGCAAAAGCAACCATATTAGGCTCCCCTGTCTTGCTTGTAAGGCAAGCAATCCCTTGCATCATTCCCCAGTTCCTGTGACCAGGTAAGATATTGAGATGTAAATTGAGTTGCCTTTGCCTTGTGACAGGCCAGCAGAGAGGCTGGAATGCAGTTTCTTATCTTGCACTTGAGGAGGAAATGATGGTCCTTGGGAGATCACAAGACTGCTGAAAACAAAAAGGTGTTTCAGAAGGGTAGTGTCACTGCTCCCCAGCCATTTCTAATGTCTTCAAAAAAGTCATAGAACTATCTACCCTTGAAGCAGATGCTGCTTCACTTTCTAACCTAATAAAGATGCAACTACTGTCATTATGAGTGTTCCAGCTGAATCACAATTTGAATCTGATTTCTTAAGTCAGTATTTATAAACGCTGTAAAAGCCAAAGGGACATCATAAACTCCCAAGTGACTTCAGATCTTTGGTGAGGAATGTCCATGTGAGGGAGGAAGCGTGGTTACTTTTTATGCAGCCACAGGAAGAAGAGTGATGTGAGAACCTCTTTTTACCAAAGAGGTAAAAAAAATATGCAGTTTTTAAAAGCTTTTTCTGAAACTCACATTAAAAATATACATTAAAGTTAGCAGCATTCCTTCTTTTAAGATGGCATATAGGCATCTCTCTCTCTATAACTTTCTCCACACATCCTCCTAACATTCTGAAAATCACTTCGGTGGTAGAAATTTTCTGTACTTGCTTTCTGTAAGAAGAATCTTTACTGTAAAATATAAGAAAAATATGATTATTTTGCTAAAAAGAAAGTTGACTGGGTTCTTCTAAGTTCCATTTTCCTACACATAAACATGATGTTGAATAACCAGTCCCTGGCTTCTAAAATCTGCTCAGTGCTTCTAACATATACCTCTGCTCTTTTAAACTGGATAAGCTTTAGGTTGACCAGAGGTATAGTTGTGACTGGGAATTAATTTATGTGTTTTTTTGGTAGCATCAAATAACAGCTGATCAAAAGCTTGCAGTGAAATGAAGTGACTTGTGCTTGTGGGTAGATGACACTTTAAGATAGACCTTGACTACTACCCGCCTGCCGTACAAGTCCATTTTTAAGTCAGAGTGTAGTAAACCAGATTTCAGTCAGATTAATTTAACCTAGCCCAAAAAAAAAAAAAAAAAGCATGTTCACGGTCACCACTTTTTAAGCAAGCCAGATCAATTCATGTGTTTCATAGATTCTGAATTTAGTCTTCATATTAATAGAAATTCAATGTTTGCCTAAATAAAGTGGCCTTTCTTTGCTGTTACATGGGAAAATGGCATTCAAGCAACCATTGATTTTTGCTTCAGTAAGGATCATGGCACACAAGTTACCTTGAGACAGCTGGCCTGGGGGAACTGCTTGCACGCACACTCTTACCATAGTACGTGACCTAGCTTACTCTTTTTGCATTGCACAGATGTTTTTGACACACTCGCAGACTTGCTGTGGCTTTGGAAGTCAACAGCCCCCGGAGTTTTGTCTTTTGGACTTCTGGGTCTTTTTCTTGCAGATACAGGTTGGCCCTTTCCTCTGACAGTTGTATCACAAAAAAGATGAAGAAGACGGACTTAAAGCATGAAACAAGTTTCAGAAATTCTGGATTCAAACAACCAGAGCGGTTGCAGAGGGAGAGAATTGTGCTGCACACCTAGGAAGAACTGTGGCAGGGAAGAACTGTGGCACCTGAACTTCATGTCAGTAAGATGCTTCCCTGAAGATCGATGTTGAGTTGAACCCTCTGGCTACAGAGGCAACACATCGCTACGTAAGCCCTTGTATCTATTGAGAAATATGTAGCCTCAGCCATCTCGAAACTAGTAGCTACAAGGTTGTTGTTGATAGGCAGGCTATCTTTTAGCTGTTGCAAGGGAAGAATGATCCTTTAGTAAAAATATGTTGTTGTATCTTAGGACAGGGGCAAAATAGCTGGAGTTTTGCAAATATAGCATTCCCCAATAGCCATTTTTAACAAGTAATTCGGGAAGTTACCTTCTAAACAGGAAAGATTTGAAATAAAGGATAGAGGTCTTCTTCCTTCAAAGTTTTAATCTTTTGCTTACTGCAGAAAGGACTGTTACTACTGTGATTAACTTGGCAATCTAGGTCTCCTCTGGAATGGAATGGCATGGCATGAGTAGAGGTTTGAAGATGAGGGACTGAGGGAGCTCTTGCTTTCAACCAATCTCTCTACTAACCTAGAAGGAGTGCTTTGCACACAAGACCCCCATGCCGTTACTGGTTCCCGCAAAGATGCTTTTGGTACAGCAAAGACTGCTGGGTGATGGGTGTCATCAAGTAGGGTCATGAAGTAGCAGAGTTTGGATGGAAAATGATTTTTGGCAGTCTGTCCATTCAATACCTCTAACTGCTGCTGCTGCTGATCCTCTGTTCATTTCAGCAGAACACCGCCACACTAGGCTCTCAATCTGGCGTGTTATGGTGTACAGACAGGAGCAGTAGAAACAGCACTGGGACAGAGGGAAGTCTAGTAGCAGCACTGGGAATAAAACTATATATTAGCTGTATAATACAGCATGTTTGCCTTGATTTATGTTATCAACAGTCTCTGCAGTGTTGCTGGCAATCCTGGTGCTGATGACAACGTCATACAAATCTCAGACAGCAGCTGTTTGCACAGGAGTTGCAGGTGGTCCTAGGCCAGTTTCCTATCACAAGTTTCTAAATGGCCCTCTTGTGATGACAGGTTCTGATCTTAGCCCCTGCCATGCCAATTCTCCTTGCACATGGTTATGTTTCTGCACCTGGGCTGCAACGTTTCCTCTACCTTTGCTTCTCATCAAGGGGCATAGAGATTTGGGACCTTAGGACTAGTCTAGTTAAACACCATGATGAGTAATTGTGCAGCTGGGCTGAATAAACAGGAAAGGCACGATGACTCGGGGAGTACTGAAGGCAGAGAGACAGAATTCAGCTCTGCAATAATAGTGAAAGCAAGGGAAGGCAAGAGGAGGCACGGAAATCGTGCAGTTAAGGAGATTCACTCTTGAGAAAAGGGGAAAAGCACTAGGAGAAAGGAGCTGGAGGACCTACCAAAATACCTGGAGAATTGATATGTCCACACACACTTATGACTCCATGCAAGCTGAAAGTTAATGCGCTGAAGGTGAAAGTATTCTCCCAGAATCGCAACAAAATGTCAGTTAAAATTTGCTTATGTAGGGCAGCTAAATAAACTTGTACTGTGAACTTAACTTCAAAGTGAAAATGATATGTGGGATTTGCGTGCGGGTATGGGTGTGCATGCATGTCGGTATGTGGTGTGCGTGCATGCACTACGAGTCTCCACAAGGAGAGGTAGTGTGGTTCAGTTAGTATACTGTGGTATCACATGCTAGCTGATGATATGGTAACTTCCCCATATAGGCAAGACCTCATACCATCTGGAAAAGCATCTGGAAAAGCATCCCAGCATGCATTACAGAGAAGAAACATGTGATTTATGGTGCAATACTTTCTGTAATTTCGAACTTGCCTCTCTGTCACGCCAGCTAAATATCTTGCCTTTAAAAAAAAAAGCTTCTTCACCAAAAGTTCATTTGAGAACTTAACTGTAGCCTTTGGATGCTGAGTTGTGTCAGATACAGTTGTAGAAATATAGCTAACATAAATGGGACTGAAATGTCCCATTGCACAGAAAATATCAGCAAAAATCTGTGAGGGAAAAGCTTTTCAAATGCCACACAACTGAAAAATTATTCCAATCTCTAACTATAAGTTAGTTGCACTATACAAATTTCATCTCAATCTCATGAATTATTTACACGTGAATTGGTTAAGCAGTGAAAAGCTTGCTGGAAAGATACAGATACACATGCTTATTCAGTGCATGCAGTTTCATTTTCCTATGGAAAGAAGAAAATAGGACATTTTCCTTGGAAAAGGCTGGTCTGAAACTGTTGCTTGACAAATACAAAAGAAAATTGTTCTGTTAAGTAGAAAGCACACAGATATCTAGCTTAATATTTCAATCCGTATACACTACTAATTATTAGATCTTGTGTAAATGTGTAATGTCAATTGTTGCAGTGAATACGGCACTTTTCCTTTTTTTTTCTTCCTTTAAAAAAATATTTCTGTGAAGGTTGTATGGCTAACCACTACCTGTAACAAATTGTAACAACTTGAAGCAAACTATGAACTTTCACGAACTTCAGCCACAACAAACCCTGAAAATTTGATTAGCATAGATTTTCCCAGCAAATAAATATTAAAAATGATGAGGCATTCAGTGTGCATTTGGTGCGCTCCAATTTGGAAAGAGCCCTTTCAATTTTTGTTTTACAAAGATCTCCCAGTTTCCTGCTCCAAGTGACATGCCTGCATATGTATCAACCACCCTGATACACCAGTTCTGACAGTCCATTTGCAAGCTTATACCGAAGTAAGCAGCTTAGCCTTAAAACATCTTGTTTTCTTGGCAGTTTTAGAGGACCAGCTTACGTTTACTGACTAATCAAGGAAGACCATTGTTAGGTGTGTTTACACTTACATTTTTTGTGCAGTCAGTATGTTAGTTCAGTGACACGAGACTTACATCAGCACTTTCAGGAGAAAAGACAAGCATTACATTACACCTCCACATGCATTTGGTTCCATGGGGCTTCTCTGGGCCAAAGACTGCTCCTGCGATAATCGGCACAAGGAAACATGTTTGCTTTAGTGACGCACTTTATGTCTTCTCTTAAGACATCAAGAAAAAGGGAGAAGCACACATCATATGATTTCTACCTTATTGCTGTTGTGCAACAGTCTATAAACCCTTTTTTTTTACATAAACATGTATTTTCAAGTTTGCAAGCGAAAGCGGTCAGAAATGTCAGCTTTACAAGAGTTGCATACCTCTTGCTGCTCATCTATTGCCAGAGGCAAGTTTCCTGCTTAAAATGAACGTCGGTTCACTCCTGGTTAGATGTGCACTGCTCCCTCCGTGAGTACACCTCCAACAATTTCACTTGTGCAGTAACTTTCAGCGTCACAAACATCTACAGCTTTGCAGTAGACATTACTGGACACTGCACATACACTAGCCACACCACAGTGAAATAAATACCTGACCCCTGTTAGGGCCAGGTCCCCAGGCAGCAAAAGAACAGTTTTCACATGTAACATTTGGGAAAAATAAGTAGTTTCCTGGGCAGGTTTCTTGCACTAGTGCTGGCGTCCCCGTAAGCGCCCTGGGGAAGCTGCTGGCGAGAGGGACGCGTCCCCACCGCTGCCCGGTGCCAGCGTTAGGGGAGACGCCGCGCTCTGCGGGGCATTCACCAACACCTGCCTCAGGGCTGCGACCCGCAGCACCTCTCCCGGACCCACACGGGCACCGGTGATCTCTGCCACCACCCAGGGCAGGCGAAGCACGGCGCAAGCAGGCTCGCGCCCCCTTGGTTTGCCTCCACGCGGGCTGCTCAGCTGCCGAGGCCGCGAGACAACGACCCCAGCGCGTGAGCTGCCCTCCTTGACCCGCTCCGATCAAGGGCGACTAACGGCAACGGGTCTGCATTTCTGCGGGCGCGAGCGCAGAAATTTCTTTTTTCTTCTGCTTTCTTTTTGTTTGCTTGTTTGTTTCTTTCTTTCTCCTCCTCTCCTTTTTCCTTACTGTCTGCCAATTAAAAGCTTCAAAAACTCCTAGTCACGCTCGAGGCCGGAGAGCTCGGCCGCGCACCACCACCCCGCCACAGCCGGCCTTCAGGGACGCTTAGGCCAACGCCAGCCCTGGCCGCGCCGGGCGCCCCGGGCCGCGCCGCCTCCCCTCGCCCCAAACCGCACCGACCCCGCGCTGGGGGGGCGAGGGGGGGGGTCCAGGCGGCCGCTCGCCCCCCCCGCGGTGACCCCCGGCCCTGCCCAGCCCCCGAGGCCGGCAAAGCCGGCGGCTCCCGCCCTCCGCCCGCCCCGCATGGGACGCCCGGCCCGGCCGGGCTCCGCCGCCAATGGGCGCGGAGCGGCGCGGCGGGGCGGGCGCGGCCGCGGCCGCGGCGGTATAAGAGGGACGGCGGGGCCGCCGCGGCCGGGACGGGCAGCGGGACAGCGCGGGGTCGGGGCAGGTGAGCGGGGCAGGCCCGGCCCGGCCCGGCGGCCGCCGCCATTCCCGGCAGCCTGCCGCGGCCTTGTTTAGCTCCGCCGGCGGTGCGGGGAGGCTCCCGCGGCCCGGGCCGCTCTGAGGGGTCTCCGGGGAGGCGGCGGGGCCTCAGCCCGCACCGTGGCGCCGGGGGTGCGCGGGTGGCTGGCGGCGGGGGGGGACGGGCCTGGGCCTCGCAGCGGGCGGCGGCGGCGGGGCGGCCCTCCCCTCAGCCTGCGGCTTCTGCCGCTGCGTTTCACTCCTCTGCCCCGCAGCTGGTGGAGGAGGCTGGGTGGGCAGCGACTCGGTGTGGGCGAGCAGTGTTGTCCGGAGCCGGGCATCTTCCCCTGCTCGATGCCTTGAAGCAGAGCGTGGCTGGTACGCCGTGTTTTGTCTGACCGCTGTTGCCTAACGCCTTGCAGATTTGCCAGCATGAACGTCTGTCTGGGCATGCTCTCCCTGTGCCTGGGGCTGTCCGCCGCCGCCCCGAGAAGAGACCCCGATCTGGACGGCCACTGGCAGCTGTGGAAGTCGTGGCATAGTAAGGACTATCATGAGGTGAGAGCCCCCCCACCCCGGACGGGTGTGCTTAGCTTAGCAAACACCAAGGCACGCAGCTGGGCCCAGAGAGCTGAGTCATGCGTGACTGCTTTGTTTTAATGCTGGCTCTGATCTGCATTTGTGGAAGATAGTCCCTCTTCCCAGATCCCTTTCCTTTGTTCGTGTAGCTAATCGTTTGTGCTGTGTTTGTTTTATCTTCTGAGGATGGCAAAATTACCCTCTCTTGCATAATGTTCAGGTTTTTGTTTGAGTAACTTCTCTTTGCTTGAGTCTACTAGCTGTAAGAAAGCATACTGTAACTAACACAAAACTCTGCTTGAACTTTCTCCTTGAAGTATGTTGTTTTCTGGCCCTTCAGAGAGAGGAAAACTGGAGGAGAGTGGTGTGGGAGAAGAATCTGAAAATGATTGAACTCCACAATTTGGATCACTCCTTAGGAAAACACAGTTACAAGTTGGGAATGAATCAGTTTGGTGACATGGTATGTATAAAGGCAGGTGTAAACCATAGCTCTAAAGAGCAGTGTTTGCTTAGACGGTGATTACATGTTTTGAATCCTCCTAAGACAACTGAGGAGTTCAGACAGCTGATGAATGGCTATCTCCACAAGAAGTCAGGACGGAAGTACAGAGGATCCCAGTTCCTTGAGCCCAGCTTCCTGGAAGCACCAAGATCTGTAGACTGGAGAGAGAAAGGATATGTAACTCCAGTTAAAGACCAGGTATTCTATGATGGTGGGCTTCTAACTAGTTATAGAATAACTGTATAGTTATTCAGTTCTCTGAATGCTGCCTCCATTTCCATAGAGCAAAAACACTGAGGACTTGCTTAATGAAGACTGGTGCAAGCTTACTAAATTAATTGCAACTTCAATAAAATTTCTGTACTACTTTAGAATTCATGGGATTTGTTCTCACATAAATGTCTAGAAACTGGATAGACTTCAGTAGCTTTAGTTCATGTTCCTAGTGTATACAAATGAAGCTGGACTTGGCTTGTTCCTTTTTCATATTTGGATGGTGGTGGGTATTGTTTATGTACTTGATTTGCCTGGAGTGGTAACTTGTGACTTCACTTTTTGCTTCAGGGTCAGTGTGGCTCTTGCTGGGCTTTCAGCACAACAGGAGCTCTGGAAGGGCAGCACTTCAGAAAAACTGGCAAACTTGTTTCATTGAGTGAACAGAATCTGGTGGACTGTTCCCGTCCTGAAGGGAATCAAGGCTGCAATGGTGGTCTCATGGACCAGGCTTTCCAGTATGTGCAAGACAACGGGGGAATTGATTCAGAGGAATCCTACCCATATACCGCAAAGGTAAATGTAATAGCTGAACTCGTATTGCAAGTGTTACATGTTTGTCCACACAAAGTATGTATATGTGTCAGGAAACTCCTACCTGGAAAGGAAGTTGTCTACTGAAGTAGTCATCAGTACATGTGTTCTTCCTCTTGCATCTCTTCCCCAAGAAAACTAGGATGACTCTTAGCCCCAGGTTCAGTAAGAACTACGTACTGCCACTGGTCTTTGAGGTCAAAACCTTACCAGACCAGCTGGAAAAACTAGAGCAAATATTTTTATTCCTCCTCCTTGTTGCTGTCCTCCTATCAGACCTCAGGTCTTATCTTCATTGACGCCCTAAGCCAAGACCCAGCACTTGTCAGAACTGCTATTTAGTCTTAGGGACGTAATTCTGCTTCTCATCACTAAGCTATTATGGAGTGCTACCCACAGACCAGCTAATTTCTGTAGCTGGCAAGACTGTGGCAGATGATTGCAGTCAATGTCTTATGTTCTGTTTCTCAGCTAACTGTGTGGAAATGCAGATGATGGGCAGACTTCTGAAACAGTTCTAACGATCTACCAGAAGTTAAATTGGCATTAGAAAAAGAAAGATCAAGAATAGTGATCTGACTTGAGAGCCCAAGGTGTGGGCTTCCTGCTCACTAAAGATACTAAACTTAGTTCCTTCAGATAGCAAAGCTGATTGCGGTGGTTAGTTTGCTGATTATAATCAGCAAACTGAGTTGCTTACTGTGCCCTGTGTTCCTTTAATTGTTCCTAAGTATATAAGGGGAAAGGCAGCTCCCGCTCTTTTATCACACAAGTAAGGCAGGGATGTGCATGCTCTCGTTTATCTTGACTTCAGCATGGCCTGACTTGCAAATTAAGCCTCCCTCTTGCGGTAATTGGCTGTGGTACTAACAGTTTAGATTTCGTTCTAAAAAAGATGATAATGTGAAGAAGAATCCTAAAATAAGAAGGCTGTATGTAAGTCTATGTAATAAATGACCAATTTCCAGATTATTCAGAGTAGTTTTTGGAACTCTTGGACAGTGTGTAAAACTGGATTTTAAGTGCTTGCTTGCTGAGCAGTTTCTGGACTCGTTTGTAACTAATGAATGGTTGGCTCTCCTCCATTGCCCATTAATGCATTCTAGGCTTCTTTCCTCTCTGAAAAGAAATTTGTCCTGCCCACCAAAGAGGGCAGGGTTGCAGGATGTGAAGCCCTTTTGCATCCCAGCAAAGCTCCCCTTATGGAAGGGTTCCCCCGCCACGGCCCCGGTCCTTTTTTCTCCTTTTTTCTGTACCTTGGGGAAACTGGAAAATAGCTGCTTGCTTTTGTTCTGCTCTTCTCCTTTAAAAGCATTATTGAAACAACGGGATCCTTTTTAAAGGCAATAAAGTTGCAGATGTAGTTTCTGTGCTCACCTGTATGTGTCTTAAGTGGAGAACTATATATAGTAACTAGGGCTTTTTCCCTTTAGGATGACGAAGACTGTCGCTACAAGGCAGAGTATAACGCTGCTAACGACACTGGCTTTGTGGACATCCCTCAGGGACATGAAAGAGCTCTCATGAAAGCAGTAGCTTCCGTGGGTCCAGTATCTGTTGCTATTGATGCAGGCCACTCTTCGTTCCAGTTTTATCAGTCAGGTGAGGATTTGTTAGCAGCTTGCATGCAAAGAAATCTTTGCTACTTGCTTAACACAGGATTGATTACCCTTGAATTTAATTGAGGGAAGGCAGGAGCTATGACCTTGTAACCTCACAACAGAGCCACGGTTTCTTTTAATTCAGGTCTAGATTCTCCACTTTTGGAACTTCTTGCATACATGTGTCCTTGTCCCTCAGTTTCTGCTGTGGCACAGTTCACTTGGAACCTCTCTATGATTAATTCAAGAAGCTGTACAAGGCCTGATTTCTGAAATGTACATATTCAGATGAGGGAGAAGGGTTTCCTGAAAGTGAGTTTGCCCGTATGCTGGGGTTGTTTCTTATCTTTACAAACTTATTCCTCCTCAGGTATCTACTATGAACCAGACTGTAGCAGTGAAGACCTGGACCATGGTGTTCTGGTTGTAGGTTATGGCTTTGAGGGGGAAGATGTAGATGGCAAGAAATACTGGATTGTTAAGAACAGGTGAGGTCTTCCTCTGTGTCCAGTACCCTTGCAGGGAGAGGGAGGGAAGGAGGGAGTTACTTGTCTCTTCTTGTAGTTTTGTGGGGGTGGGAAAGATGGTTGTTGATATACATGTGCAAAACCTGGAGACTGTTCTCAGAGTATTATATGGCAGAAGTTAAGCACAGCTTGTGCTGCTGGCTGCCTAATAATTGGGCCCCAAGCAGCAAACTCGTTCTTCTGCATTTTGAGTTAATTCCAAGGATCTTCATGCTGCAGTAGCCCAAGAAGCTGTTAAAGTGGTGGAGGTGAAGGGGAATAAGGTTGTGGGGGGAGATAGATCTTTGGAAAGGAAAGGGTTGCTCACTTGGGTGAAGTGGAGTAGCCCTTGAACTTTTAAAATGGAGTTAGACCCCTAAGCCAGAGGGAAAACAGTAAACTAAGGCCAAAGGCACATCACATGAGCTTGTCTTATTCTCAGCCCTACTAGGGCACTACCCTCAAATCCTGCTTGCAGACTAGGTTCTTGCTAAAAAAGACGGTAGGGAGCAGTGTCTCTGAGCTTCAGACCCCTGTAATCCAGGACTGAATGTAGAGGCTTCCACCTAGGAAGAGGAGCAGCTAGAGGGCTGCACCCTGCACCCTCTATTTGGTAAACTTTTGGTGCCGCTTCTGTCTGTAATGTACCTTGGTTTGTTTGAAAGCCCCCTGTAGCTTGTTTGTAGCAAGAGTGCAGAAGGCAGCAGTTCTCAGTTTCAACCCTTTCTGTAGGGTAAATATAAGTCTCTTTCTGAAAATGAAAACAAACCCTTTACTTTTATTTTCAGCTGGGGTGAGAAGTGGGGTGACAAAGGATATATCTACATGGCAAAAGACAGGAAGAACCACTGTGGGATAGCAACAGCTGCTAGCTATCCACTTGTATAATTTGAAGACTGAACATTTCAGTGCAAGAGGGGTTTTAAACTGAAAGACCAAACCCATGTTCATACATGTGGTAGACTTATATCCTTCAAAAGTCAACTTGATATTTTTTTACTTTTGAGTTTTACATGTTGGTGATATGCCACTTGTTTTAAATTAATGTAAATGTTGGTATGTAAACAGCTTGTAATATTGCTGGCTTTTGACTGCTTAATCTAATAGATTCTTCTATGTATTTTTTCCTTTTTTAAATTGCAATGTGCCCAAAGTTTTACTTTTTAAATAAACACTTGAATTCCAGTGTGTACAGATGACTTGGCTTTTTGGTCTTTTTTCTTGACACTGTATCAAATAGTCATCCTAAATGATACTGTTAACTGAATCTTGTATAGATACTTCTTTCATGAATTACAAAAATGCAACTGCATCCAGAATGGCTAACAGCTGTTAGAAAATGGAATGTAGTATGTCTGTGAAACAACAAATTATTTGAAAGGAGAAGTAGAAAAATACCTTTATCCACTAAAATACTAGTCAACGTGACCAAAATGTGACCCTCACTTTTTTTTGCAGCTAACTACTCTTGAATGTAAGTGTATTGATTACGCTAAGTCCTGTGATCCTAAGGAGTTGCTGGTATCTGTGGTTCTTTGTACTTCACAACAAAAACTTTACTATTTTCATGTCTTGCAGTATAGGATTTAACTACCCAGTCTTCACTTGGCTCTAGTCCTGTGATTCCTGGCCTAATATTTCCCTTGCCTCAAGGGGGATTAGAAGAATCAGACTGCTTTAATTAGGGTACGGGTTTCCTTTTGAGCATGTAGGGTGGAGGGCAGGAGGCTGGTTCTACTGCTCAGCTAGTGTGGGTCCTGCGCTTATGAAGCCATAGGTTTTAAGTAGATTTTCTCTGAAACCTGTAGTAGGCCTACACACAAGGGAACACTTGGAATACACATCAAGGAAGCTGAGTTCCCTTATTGTGGGGGGAAAGAGAATTTTAAAACTTGCATTTTCTAAACCCTTCTTGAAAGGAAGAAGCAAAACTTTGAGGTATCTAGTGTAATTGAATCTCAACTGTTGATCAGCTAGGAGCCTGTCTGTGATGAATTATAGATGAAATTTTGCAATCTGAATCTCCCTTTTCTCCCTTCTTAAAAATAAAAAAACTATGTGGATGAGCCTCACTGCAGAGACTATTTAACAAGCTACAGCAAGGAAATACTAGTTAGCATTTAGCTATTCAGCTGACTTGCTAAACCTGTTATGAAGAACAGCCACACTGCTTGGCAGAAAGTATGGACAAAACAAATGCGTAAGGCACTCAGCTGATGGTCCTCTAAAGCATTACTTCCAGAAGGAAACGGTAGCGGTCTTTCAAAATGGGAAGCAAGATCAAAACTCTTAAGGAAGTGAATGTGTAAGCTCCCTGTGCAGCACCTGCTTTTCATTCTAGTTTTCTGAAAACAAGGTGTTAACAGAGACCTGTCTCTCTAAGCATTCTTTTTTTTTTTAATGCAGGAAGATTACTGCAAGTTTAATGGCACTTTAGATGTCACAGGTTTTATATCCTGATTCTAACAACAAGATAGTGAGACTATCCACTGCAGTATTAGCCTGGTACAAAGCCTGCTGAGCATAAGAGAAAAGCGTTCTATTAATAAAGCCAAGCTTAATGAAAGTTACTGGGAAAACAATTGTTGGTGAACAGTTGGGGAAGGAGAAGGAAACAACTTTCTAAAGGGTGTGTACACAAATGAGAAAGTAGTTCACGAGAGAGACATCAGCCTATGACTTTTTTTTTTTTTTTAAGAAATAAAATGTGATAACAGCTATTTGTATGCATTAAACTTCCTGACTGTTCTGGCTGAATATCCTCTCTTCTGAGTAGAATAAACACATAGAGGGGAAGGGTAAATCAGGTTGTGCAGATAAGTAAATATTTACATGGTCACCTTAAGTAACAACTTCACCAGGGACTGCCATATGTGACACTATAAATACTAAAATTTTAGTAAGTTGTAGGTAAGCAGCCCAGCAGAAGTTTTAAACCTGTTATGTTTCAAGAACTGCGTTAAATGTTTATGTATATAATTCCATTGCAGTTGCCCCGTCTTCTAAAGAACTGTTTATTTACTTTAGAAGTGCATTTATGATGTATCTGTTGATTTCATAGCGGGATGTGTCCTGTTGGGGAAAGTGTCCTCTCTGTTATCAGTTGCTCCTTTCTAAAGACACAGCAAATGAACATCTTACATGTGTGTGCACAGAAAACTCCTGAGTTGTTCCTGGAAGTTATAGGTAATTAAAGCCTTTGATGACTCTGTTTCTATATTGAAATACTTGATTTTAGTCAGGAATATACTTGGTTGTATATTCCCGTTGAAAGCTGAAGTTGCATTTATTACAAGATATATTATTTTTAAGGGTTTTAGAGCACGTGTATTATCAGAAAATTGTCCTATTTAGGCACTGTCTGAATTACAGCAACTTACGTTAGTGAGGTCTGATTTTCATGCTGCTCTAAAGATGTGATTTGGCCAATATGTGACAGGTTTAGTAGATGATAGTTCTGTACAGGCATAAGCTGTATGATCGTGGCTTGCTTTCATCTCATTGTAAAAATGAAGATGAAAAAAATTAAAATGAATTTTAATTAAATTTGGGAAGAAAAAAGGTTTTGCATTTGGTTTCTGTGTGCTGGTGCTCCTTTGGTAGATACGGCTTGTCCTAAAGGTCTCATGAGAATAAGTTTCTCCCATCTGTCTGGTGAATGACTGTATTTATTTTTAGTTGGTCGTACGATTCTAATGTCCTTGAGGTGAGGAAAACTACGAAAATAAATTATTTAACTTATGCGTGAAGTGGTTATTCTTTAAACTCCGGTGAGAAATGAATCTAAATCTCATGTACGAATCTATTTCTTTTCACATTTAAAAAAAAAAGTCATTTGCATTCTATCTGTGAAAACTAAGTACAGTGTAACTTTGTTTTTCTTTCATGTCCATTGTTTCACATCTTTGCTAATGTTAAATTTATTTCTAAACATTAACAGTTCAGTAAATAAGCTTACTACCCCCCCTTACCAATCTATGCAGGAAAGCAGGTTTCAAGATAGTAACTTTCTAAAGGGCTATGGTGACAAAATATTTTTTATCTCATTCTGTTGCAACTTTTCAGGGAAGTCAAACATGTGATGAGTTCTATCAGTGAGGTTTTACTGTAGTGAATGATTAACTGGTCATTTGCATTAGGACATTCAGCAAGTACATCATACCTAGACAACTGGAGGCATAGGAAAATAGGAAAACCCACCCCAAAAAAACAAGGAGGAAAAAAACCATAGCTTTTGGGTATCACTTATGGAGTATCTGCTCTTTAATTATCTTTTTAATTAAATCAAAAATCTTGCCGGGTATCTCTTAAGTTTAATATTGATTAATCAGTTTTTACATATTAGATAGTAACTGCAGCTCCTGGATTTTGACTGAGCAAATTGAGCGTACTCTGATGGCTGTGTTAACAAAAGCTGACTTGTTACTTCCTAGCTCTCTTTGCACTTAAAGTACAGGACAGACTGAGATTTTAATTGCAGTCTGTCCCAATATCCTTCACTCTTTTTTTCTTTATTGGGAAGTCATAGCAGGAAATGGTAAGACTTAAGATACTGTTTTTAAGAAAGGATTGGTTAAAGATGAAATCACTTGGTGGGGATGTGTGACTCATTCTCTAATCAGTGCTTTATGAGGTCATTATTGAAATTTCAGGTAGATGCAGGGGTACTTAAAGCATTTAGAAGAAAGGATGCCATCAGACACAAATCTAGATGATATTCAATAAGGCTTCTCTCAACAGACACAAGGAGCCAAACCTGCAGCTTCAGTTTGGGGAGGAGGAGGGTTGGCTGCATGGTGGAGACCTGATCTGTGCGTTAGTTAAGGCCCCTAATATAATGAGATTAGGAGATGCTATCTTCACTTATGTTCTCAGGGAGCATCACTGTATTTAGATTCTTTTTTCAGGCTAAGCTGCATAAAGATTGGTCTTAAGCCTTCATTTCTGTGGTAGTTACTTATTTCCACTACGATTATTTCTATTGAAGAGCTTTTTCCAACCTTTGTGAGCCAAGGCCCAAAGAAATGATGAAGTCAGGCATTTATAAAATAACCGCTGGGTTCTTCTTAAAGTGTTTCTTCCTTGTTTTTTGTTCATTTACAATTCTCACCTTCTCCAGGAGAGCCAAAACATATTTCCGAGTAAAACCTAATAGCCTTTCCTAGTCAAGTAATGTGGGGAAACAGATGTGGTAGAAACATCAAGGTGTATTGTCAGGTGTGGGGCTGCAGCTCTGGTTCCTACTCCATAACCTTCCGCAGCCTTGCCTATTTGGGAAGAAGTGGTCAAAGATGGAGCAAAGTCAGAGGGGGAGCCACTTGGTTCCTCAGCCACCTGCACAAGACATTTCCAGGTAAGGTTTGGTTTGTGTCGGCCTTAGGGGAAAGTTTGTGGCTGGGCTGAGATTTGAGCAAAGAAGAGAAGGTTCTTCAGCCTGGTAGGGGTTGTCCTTGTGCTTTATGTGGTATGGGAAACTTTTGACATATATCTGGAATTAACTTTGGGTTTTGAAGTTTTTCATCTGCATTAGTGTGCATTCTTCTACCATGAGACTGGTTTAGGTGTGCTCTTCTGGGGTGCCACAGCAGGCCCTCTGAAGCTACTGGGGTTATGACTTTATGGGTCTCCTCAGGAAAAGAGCAATCTCAGGAACTGTAGTGGAAATATTCCGTGTAAGTTTTGGAAGTAATGATTGTGCTAGTTTCTTTTAATTATTAGTAAAACCTTGCACAATGCGTGTGCAAGAACATAAAATTGTTTAAAACAAATGCTGGGCTGTTAGACACTCACTTAATCCCAGTTAGTACATGGAGGGAACAGATGCTGAAATAGGGTGCTGAGAACTCCTTGCTGCTGGTCACAGAATCACAGAATGGCCAAGGTTGGAAGGGATCTCTGGAGATCATCTAGTCCAACCCCCCTGCTCCAGCAGGGTCACCTAGAGCACATTGCGCAAGATTGCATCCAGGCAGATTTTGAATATCTCCAGGGAAGGAGACTCCACTACCTCTCTGGGCAACCTGTGCCAGTGCTCAGTCACCCTCACAGGAAAGAAGTTTTTCCTCATGTTCGGACGGACCTTCCTGTGTTTCAGTTTGTGTCCATTGCATCTTGTCCTGTCACTGCACACCACAGAGAAGAGTCTGGCCCCATCCTCTTGACATCCTCCCTTCAGATACTTGTACACATTCATGAGATTCCCCCCTCAGTCTTCTCTTCTCCAGGTTCCACAGGCCCAGCTCTCTCACCCTTTCTTCATAGGAGAGATGCTCCAGGCCCCTCATCCTCTTTGTAGCCCTCCGCTGGACTCTCTCCAGCAGTGCCATGTCTCTCTTGTACTGGGGAGCCCAGAACTGGACACAGGACTCCAGGTGAGGCCTCCCCAGGGCTGAGTAGAGGGGCAGGATCACCTCCCTCGACCTGCTGGCAACACTCTGCCTAATGCACCCCAGGAGACCATTGGCCTTCTTGGCCACAAGGGCACACTGCTGGCTCATGTTTAACTTGTTGTCCACCAGCACTCCCAGGTCCTTCTCGGCAGAGCTACTTTCCAGCAGGTCAGCCCCCAGCCTGTACTGGTGCATGGGATTATTTCCCTCTAGGTGCAGGACCTTGCCCTTGCCTTTGTTGAACTTCAGGAGGTTCCTCTTGGCCCAGCTCTCCAGCCTGTCCGGGTCCCTCTGAATGGAAGCACAGTCTTCTGGTGTGTTTAAGACTGCAAGAGCTGGGCCTGTTCAGCCTGGAGAAGAGAAGATTGAGAGGGGATCTCATCAACGTGTACAAGTATCTGAAGGGGGAGTGTCAAGAGGATGAGGCCAGCCTCTTCTCCGTGGTGCCCAGCAACAGGACAAGAGGCAACGGGCAGGAACTGAACCACAGGAAGTTCCATCTGAACCTGAGAAAAAACTTCTTCACTGTGAGGGTGACTGAGCACTGGCACAGGTTGCCCAGAGAGGTAGTGGAGTCTCCTTCGCTGGAGATATTCAAAACCCGTCTGGATGTGATCCTGGGCAATATGCTCTAGGTGACCCTGCTTGAACAGGGAGGTTGGACTAGATGATCTCCAGAGGTCCCATCCAACCTAAACGATTCTGTGATTCTGTGACAATGTCCCTGTATTCCTCCCAAGTGGCCTGTCCCCTTTTCCACGTTCTGTAGACTTCCTTCTTCTGTCGGAGTTTTGCCAGGAGTTCCTTGCTCATCCGTGAGGGTCTCCTGCCCGCTTTGCTCGACTTCTTCCTCAGAGGGATGCACCGATCTTGAGCCTGGAGGAGGTGATGCTTGAATATTAACGAGCTTTCTTGGACCCCTCTTCCTTCTAGGGCCCTACCCCAGGAGATTCCCCTAAGCAGGTCCCTGAAGAGGCCAAAGTTAGCTCTCCTGAAGTCCAGCGTTGCAATCCTACTTACTGCCCTGCTTGCTCCTCGTAGGATCCTGAACTCCGCCATCTCACGGTCACTGCAGCCAAGGCTGCCCCCGGGCTTCACCTCTCCAACCAGTCCTTCTTTGTTCGTTTGTACAAGGTCTAGCATTGCACCTCTCCTCATTGGCTTCTCCACCACCTCAGTCAAGAAATTATCCTCAGTCCTCTGCAGGAACCTCTTTGACCGTTTGTGCCTAGCTGTGCTGTCTTCCCAACAGATGTCAGGGTGGTTGAAGTCTCCCATGAGAACTAGGGCCTGTGATCGTGAGGCTACTTCCAGCTGTCTGTAGAAGGCCTCATCGACGACTTCTTCCTGATCAGGTGGCCTGTAGTAAACCCCCACAACCGTGTCACCCATGTTAGCCTGCCCTTTAATCCTTACCCATAGGCTCTCCACTTGCTCTTCACCCACCCCGAGGCAGAGCTCCACACATTCTAGTTGCTCCCTCACATAAAGAGCAACTCCACCACCTCGCCTTCCTGGCCTGTCTTTCCTAAAAAGCACATAGCCATCCATGACAGCGTTCCAGTCATGCGAGCTGTCCTTCATTGCCCTCTGCAATGAGATCATGGTCCTGCGACCGCACACAGATCTCTAACTCTTCCTGTTTATTCCCCATGCTGCGTGCATTGGTGTACAGGCATTTCAGAGAGCCAGTCAAGCATGCAAGCTTCCCGGGAGAGGTGCAAGAGGATCCTCCATAGCCATGTTCCATGCTGTCTCCCCTGGCTGCCTGCACCCACTGGAGGCATCCTGGCTTGAGCGGTGTTTTACTGACTACCCTGTCACTATACCACTCCCCTTCCCCCATCTTGCCTAGTTTAAAGCCCTCCTTACCAGGCTGGCCAATCTGTTGGCAAAGACGCGCGTGCCCTGCTTATTGAGTTGGATCCCATCTCTCCCCATCAGCTGTCAATCTTCAGACAAGGTCCCATGATCATAGAAACCAAAGCCCTGCTGCCAACACCAGCGGCACAGCCAGTTGTTAACTTGGAAAACTCGTCTACTCCTCCTCCCCTCCTTTCCCCTCACAGGCAGGATTGAGGAGAAAATGACCTGGGCTCCCAGACCCTTGGCCACCATTCCCAGAGCTCTGAAGTCCTGTTTGATGGTTTCCAATTTGCCCTTGGTGTCATTAGTGCACACATGGGTACACAGCAGAGGGTAGTAGTCTGATGCACGGACAAGCCTTGGCAGTCTTTCCACGACATCTCTTATTCGAGCCCCTGGCAGGCAGCAAACCTCTCTGGACAGGAAGTCAGGTCGGCAGATAGGTGCCTCTGTCCCCTGCAGCAGGGAGTCACGCACAACAATCACTCGCCGCTTCTTCCAGGTGTTCCCACATGGCAAGGGGTCTGTTGGGCCAGTTGCTTCCCTTGAAGCCATGCCCAGTTCATTAGGGTGTAGCACCTTTCTGGGTTTCACATTTGTTATTGCCTAAAATGTGTAAATCAAATGCAATAAAAGGGGCTTCAGAGCTGCTGTAGTCATAGATGTTTTTTCACACTTACTAAGGAGACATATTTTTTAAATGCTGCTGCTTCTTTCTGTAGTATATCAGTTTATGCTGTTGGTATCCAGTCTCAAAATATCTAAGTATGGTGTAAGTATGGTATGCAAGTACTGTACATACAAATTTTTTTCAAAAGCCCTTTAAGCATTCCTTCTGCTCAGCCATGTTTACTAGTATTGCAGTCTGCTTTCCGTATTCGAGCATGAAGCACGGGCTAACAGCTGTTTCGAGGGAATAGGAAGTATATACTGGAAACCTCAGCTATGATTATGAAACCACATCATCTTTTGGAGATTTATGATAATACTTAGTCTTTTCTTGCAGTTAAAAAAAAACTTGTATGCATTTATAATGAAATTACAATGCCTTTGTGCGAAAGATAAGCGTAAGTAGTGCTGCTGTTTTGTTATTAGTAATTCACTAGTTACAGAAAGAACTGGAGAGGGCCTGTGTCTTCTGTGCTGTTATGAGGCTTAGATCACGTATTTTGCATGCCATAGGGCATTTCAGAAGCAAACTGGTGGTCACAGGAGCCTCATCGGTAGTTACTATGAACTGTTATTTCAATTGCAGTATCTGTAGATAATTCAACAAAGTTTGAAGTCCCATTTTGTTAAGTGCTTGGTACACCAAAAAGCAAGAAAATCTCCCTCCCCACTGTATTTTTAGTCTACACTGACAAGAGGCTGAAGGGTGGGAGAGGAAAAAGGCTGAAGACAGTAAAGCTGCTTGCCAGGGGTCATGCAACAGATTAACAGCTGTTCATGTACATCTGAGAGGACACCACTGTTCTCATTTGCTTTTGTTTTTTTCGAAAATGTAACTTCAACAGGGCTCAAAGGTAAAAATCCAAGTTCTTTTTCTTCTGCTACATTTATGTTCCAGATCTGTTTTTGTTTACGTAGCCCATTCGCTTTCCTTTAAGTTTTCTACTTTCTTTTCTTTTGAGCAATCTCCTCTTTCGCTCTTCTGTGGTGGAATAATAAACCATGCCGGGTTACTAAAAGCAGGAGCAAATTGTCCATGTAGGAACAAAACAGGAAACTAAACAATTGAAATGGCAAAACACAGATAGTGCGTCACCTGATCAGTGTCGGACACATATATATCTAGGAGTTAAGCTGTTTAAAGCACGTGCTAATGAAACCAGCATTGCTGTTGCTGGGTGTGGGGAGAAGTTGACTTCTCCCTTTCCAGGACATGTGCTGACAGTGCAATTGAGTTTAATAGTGCTGAATCAATGAGACATCAGGAACAGTCGTGCCCCAGGCTGGGATTAGGCTAGTCTGGCACATTCAGCCCTGAGCGCAGCACGCAGCCCACTGAGTAATTGAGTGGGTTTGTTATCTCCTCCATGGAGGTGTCTCTGTGAAAGCAATAAAATATTTGCCAGGTAATCTGCACAGTAGCTAACAATAAACATTTAGACCAAGCTCCAGTTATCACTGTGTGAGTACTTGGTTATCCTGCCAGCACCCTCTGCAAACAAGCTGGCTCCCTAAACGCCCTTCGTTGATGATAGTGGCCAGAACTGTAAAAGCTGCTACTGAAAACCTGCTCAGCATCTCATGAACAGGATCCTGCAAAACCGTGATGCAAATCACCAGGTGAAGAAAATCCCATGGGATGGATCTCAACGAGAAAACCTACCCATTGTACTCCTTCTGTATTAAAACAGACGCATACAGAATTAATATATAGGCTTGGCTTGAGCCTCATATTTTTATATTTTTCTGAAACCAGATCTGTGTTTCAAGCAGGAACAACCAGAAAGCATTCTTAGCAGAAATGGCTGGCATTTGTAAGGATTGTCCATGATGACATGAGGCATGAAAGGCAGGGGCCTAGTCCTCAGGGTCTGGGAGCTTCTTTCCTTGTCTGTAGCTATTTGTGTACAGATCTCAGTCTCTGCATTAATTTTTTTTCCTTGCTTTATCTACTTTTGGGCCTCGGATAACTCTGAGAGATAGATATTTCTATGTTTGCAAGATTTAATGACTTTATCATCTTTCCTTTTAAATCTATCTGTTCTGTCCCACAGGTACCAGCCCCCATTTCCCCCCCCCCCCCCAACTAGCCTAACTAGTTAATACAATTTAGTTAAACAAGGAGATTTTTCTTATTCTCCATCTGTAATGAGCCTGAAGTGTACTGCTTCCATTTCAAAAACGAAGAAAAGCTTGTCTGTTTTTTTGGTTGTTTTTTTTTTTCTTCCAGGTGTATCAATTGCTTTTACAAAAAACCAAAAAACTCTCTCCGTGCTTATGTGTTTTGCAGAAAACAGAATGAAGTGCAGACCTTTGATAAATAGGGTCGTATGTGTCTTCGAGCATTTATTTCAAACATCCTCTCTGTTTCAGCCGCTTAGCTTTTCAGGGAAGCGTTTCCGTGCTAACCTGTTAGTAGGGACGGGCTTGGCAACGAGCCCAGCTCGGGGGAGCTGCTGCATGTCCGCTCACCCTGGCGCTGGCTTAGCAGTGCTCCCAGCACATCCGCAGGAACTGTGTCAGCCCCGACCCGTTTCTAAGCCCCAATCTCAATCTCGTGATTTAAGTCACAAGGCCCATCGTTCTTCCCTGGGGCTGGTTCTTCACGCTAACTTAATTTGCAGTTGGGGTGGTTAGCAAACGAACAATTGTTCTTTTATTAGTGAATGGAGTTTCTGGGTTTTCTTCTGTTGCTGGATACCACCCAATTCAGGACACTCACTTGTATTTTACTTCTGAAATAAGGTGCAAAGATGGGCTGAAAATGGAAATATGAATTAGTGGGAAAGCAGTGTTTAAAAAGAAAATGCTTGTTATATACCAGGTACGATATAACAACTATACTTTCTCCTCATAGCCTTCTTCAAAAGTTGGGAGAAATCAAGCTGGAGTGAGTTTCTATGTCAATTTAAACTGAGAAACAATTACATACTAATATAAGGGCAGGCATGCAAAGCAATATTTAACTTTATGTCTGTTTCTTCATGTACCTGATATTTTTATGTGTTAAGTTTTACTTTTGTGTCATGGTGGTACCTGCCAGAGGTGTAATATAAAGCATCAGCTTCCTCAGGAAATGGAAGCAGAGTTGGAGCATCTTCATCCTGACAAGTGCTCAGAGCTGGCAGATGCTGGGTTTTCCTAACCTCCTGGCAGTTTCGGAGGCCGTCCTTGGTGTGTCCCCATTCCCACCGCTCTCCAATCACTAAAAATGAACTCTGTGGCTCTTTAATTATCAAAGTGCTGCATCTCCTTTTCTCAGCTGTCTAGCTGCACTCTGACGTCCTGCAACTGGCAGTGACGGGAAGCTGTGGCCCAGCAGAATGAGGGCTTCCTCTTGGTGACCCCAGGCCAGAGGTGCCCTGTGGTTTGCTGGTGTTGGATAGCTCTGAGCAAATGCTCTGAATGGGCACGGCACTGGGAAGGGAAACTTCCAATTCCAGTCTTACAGTTTCAGGAGGACTTTTTCACCAGATCCAGCCACTAGAAGTGATGTTACTCTCCCAGAGCAACGCCCTTCCGCCAGCTGAGGACACTCTGGAGTGAGATGTGCTTCAAGACAGTTTCTTTTCAATCACTCGCTTCCCTTTTTATGTGCCTGGGACATGTAAAATGAAACCACCTCTTATTTTCTTGACTTTTTTTTTTTGAGAGAGAGAGGTTCCCCCAGCTGAAATCTTGGTGGTCCCCCGGCAATGGGGACTGTCCTCCTGGCAGCCAGCTGAGCCCAGGAGCAAGAGAATGTGGGGCTGCACTGTAGCCAGGCTCTCCCAGCCTGCAGCTTACCCCTTGTGCCTTTGCCTTTTCTGTCAAACCACGATACTACTAATTCCCTCTCTCTCCTCAGAATAAACCAGTTGCAAGGTAGCTCTGATACTCTAGAGGCGACTGAGAACGTGTAACGGCCTGGAAAAATAGCCTCAGTGCAGGAGGTCAAAGTGGGATGCTAGTGAAGGAAAACCACAGTTCACACCGAAGAAAGTCACTGCTTTCTCTAACTGCGCTTCGGGTTTGCATGGGTTGTTTACTGGAGCATAACACTGGCTCAGACAAGATCTTGATCGCTCTTTAGGTACCAGTCACCCATCAGCCCACAGACTGTGGGCTTTATCATTTAATCATCAACATCTACCAAAACTACAGTTGTTGGTAAGGCCGGCTACCTAGCACTAGATTCTCCACTTTTCCTGTACAAACACAGGGAAAAAAAATGGAGAAAGGCTAGCAGTTGGGATTATCAGCAGGTTTTGCTATGAAATTGTACTTACATCAAGGCAACTCCTATGTTCTTACTCTGATACTAAGGTACTGCGGATACTGGTTTAACTGTCAGCATGAGAGCTGGGAACTTGGTCACTAGGCTGTGTTATACCTGCTGTGACACGACTTTTATTTCAGCATGTCTCTAAAGAAGTGGTCGTTAGAAGCCCTGCAGTTACACTGGGAACTGCCACTTCGTGTGTGCTGCACTCTTGCTCTGTCCCTAAGTATTGCTTTGGGCCAGCTGGAAATGGGACGGGGTTATGCATGCTCTTTCTCCTGATGCTGGGGTCACTGCGTTTCTACACTACCCTCACGATCTGCTTGGTTTTAAGTTTTCTACTTCAAAAAAATGCAGTAGAGTTCTGCAATGTATTGAAGACGTCAACATTTGTGTTCTCACAGAGCCTAGGTGTATCGATATATATTTGTATGTGTCTTTTTGCTGGAAGAGAAAGCAAGTTTGCTAGCTTTCACAGAGCACACAATTACATTCTCCGGGATAAGGCTGCTTTGTCCATTACGTAAACGCTCTCAGTCTTTTCTGGTTCCTCTGTGGTCTCCAGGAGTTAAGTGTTGGTTGTGTCCTGCTGTTGATAGCCGAGATTCAGCAAGCACATGACAAAGAGCAGAATAAACAAGTACACGGTGTACTTGCTGATCCTAGCCTCTTGTCACTGTTACAGCCTTAGAGAGTGTCAGATAAAGACCTGTGGAAAGAGCAGTTTAGCAGTTTGATACCTGAAGCAGTACTGAAATCACATCCCGACCCCTGGGATAACCTGCTCTGTGTAGCTCTCTGTCTGCCTTTATTCAGCCTGTTACCTCTTTATGAATAATAGAACATGGTTATAAGTTTTAAAAACAGCTTCCCCCCTCCCCGCTCAGAGTATTTTTAACTGTGATCTATGTCCTAATTTAGTTCACAAAGCGTTCTTCATAAAGTTGTGTACAAGCCCAGCCAGGAGCGGAGTGAAAATGAGCAGCTGGGGCAGGAGCTGCCTAAGGCAAGACTGTCGCCAAAAGAAATGTCCATATAATGAGGCCTGCAGGAGACAGGAAGGCTATCAAGGATCAGCTGTAGTTCCAGTTGAAGTGACGGTATGTCTTATACTTAAAGTGACCCGGACCTCAGTTTTCACCCTCTTTAACATAGTTGCACATTTCTCTTAATTTTTTTTCCTCATAGCTTAACAGATGCAGGCTTATTTCAGAGCTAATTCAACTATGATGGATGTGCTATGTGGATAGCTAAGAAGTATACGTAAGAGGGAGAGTGCAAATGTGAAATGAGAACCTTTCAAAGTAAAGGAAATAGGTGTAGCAACTGCTTGGTGGCAGTAGCTCATCTTAGTTCCAGGGGACTATGGATAAACAGGGGATAGGGATGAGCCAAGCGCTGCATACTGAACAATGGCATTTTGTAAGTTGTGCCATTGAAGATTACCTGTCTGTAAATCAGGCATTTTCCCATTCATGTAAGAACTGAATTGCCCAGCAAGGTTGCTGTGTTTTCATCTTTATTAGTAACCCGAGACAAATATAATCTGGAACCTAAAAACGCTGCTTCATACAGCACAGGACTTCTTATCTTGTCGACCCTGAGAAGAGTGAAAGCACCTGCAATAAAACCTCTGGCAGCAAATCCAGATAAAGGCATCGCGAAAGTTGTCATGAAAATTTTCAGCCTTGGACAACTCCAGCTACTGTGACGTCAGACGTCTGGCCTTAGATTAAATGGGGGGACTGACACAATCGACTTATTTTGTTAAAGTCATAAAGTAAGTAGCTACTGCTTAATAATCACGCCACTGTTTCTACATTTACATTGCAGAAACTACAGTTAAATAATTTTTACATTTGTTTGCAAGGAGAAATGAAACTTTTTTTTCCACCAGCCATTCTCACAATTTCTCATGTTCTCATAAAAAGGGATTTTTCACAGAGAGTAGGGTGTTGAAATGCTAGCATCCAACAACACCTTGAGCTGCCCTGTGTTTCCAGTAGACAGATGAGCAAGGTCTGGTGTGGAAGTACTTTTAGCTGCTCTTTTGGTGTTTCTGTACACAAGTGAGGTATTCCTGCACGTCATCTGGAGAACCAAGAATAAAAGGGACCCTTTGGTGAAGAGCCTCGGGTTTCACATCCAGCACGGCCTCAGTCCCTGTAGTGGCCATCCCACCTGCCTGCTCAACGATGAAGGCCATGGGGTTGCACTCGTAGAGAAGCCGGAGCTAGAAGAAAAGAGGAAGCAGGCACTTGCGTTTGGGGAAATAACACCAAAGAACTTGCCAGAACTTAACCTTACTTCTGCGATTTTTGGTAAATTTCATATTGAACTTCCTCCCCTTTTTCCTTCCTCTCCTCTTCCCACCTCCCTTCACACCTTCTCTCCCGAGGAATAGCACGCTGACTGCACAACCAAGCATCCGCACCTTAGTTTGCAAGCTGATGCAGTGGTGTGCAGCACCAGTTAAGCTGTATTTTGTCAAAAATATCAAAGTAGCTGCTGGGGCCACAGACGATAGTGATATGGTTAAGCTAGGAACAGCAACAATACCGGGGAACAAAAGCCAAAGTCTCTTCTTGTGTACAAGCTTTATTTGTTATCCTGAAGCTTGGGGTAATTGTGTTGTGTTTGGTCAGGATATTTTGGAGTTTGAAATTCGATGCTCCTGGTCTTGTATACCAGGTTTTGATTGCAGCTCTTCAGAAATGTAAATAGATACTAGTGGCCTGCACTCAAGCAGACAGCGACTCTGTTTTAGAAAGTAACTACAGTAATTATTAAAAGTAAATTTTCACTTTTAGTATGAAGGCAGTTGGACCCTGATATCTGTTCACATCATTAAAAATATTAGCCTCTGTTATGCCTGTATTCCAGCTGAATACAAAGTTATTTAGGACATATACCAAAAGTTTCTAAGCTTGAAAGGGTACAGAGGATAACTGGCTGTTTTTTGACAGATATTATTTCTATAGATTTAGCTGAATGTTTCATTGGCCTTTTCTGAGGTGCTGATGTACAATAATGGTAGTAGAAATCATGTAAAGGCTTTCTGTATGCGCAAAAGCCAGACAGTTTTCTGGAGGAAAAGGAAGCATGACAGAGCACAGCCATACACAGGGACAAGGGGACGGATTGAACAGAGGCCTTTACCATCTCTCATTCCTCTGTCACCCTGCTTGTAATAAAACTGTGATAAGTCACAAACTTAAGCAGCGCACACTGCCTTCATTCTGGTCTTTGAAGCATGCTGAAATGCTGTTTGCAGTAGAGGAGTCCATGTGACAGGCAACGTGGAACCAACAGCCTTGGTGGCTCCCCTTGGAGCATGGCCACCTTCTGAATGGTTATGAGCCAGAACGCCATAGTGGTATCACTGAGGAGCCACGTGCTGAGTTTCTCGTCGCTTCACTGCGACACGGCATGGCTTTCCTGCCAGTAGTAATGAAACTTGGCTTAGAACTGGAACCTTCTGTCTTTTGATGGGCTTAACATTTTTAATGTAGCAGAGAACTATCACAAAAATATTATTTAACATTTCCAGTTTGAAGAGAGCATCTATAGGTTGGCTGGTTCTGCATTGCTTACTTCTGTATAGTGAAGCCAGAAGATTGACTCATCATTTTATGCTCACTTTCTTTAATTTATGGGAAGCAATCTATAGGCTAGGGACAACATGCATATCGTTTACATTTTGACTAAAACTTTTGGATCGAATCCAGTCGCATTTGCTTCCTTTCAGCTCCTATCTAAGTGCATAGACCATCTTTCAGGGGAATGATTAGGGTGCCAGACACAAAGCGTCACCTTTCCAAAAAGAAGTTTGTGTGAAATGATAGCAATACAGCACTCCTATATGCTGCAGACAACGCAAGATGGGAACTGGGGTCCTGAACCTTTGCTTCAGAAATCCATTAACCACTCCATATATTTTTTTCCTGTAAATAGTAGAAAGCCCCTGCTTCTGCTTTTGAATCAGTTTCACAGCACAATATGGTTCTCTTTGCTCCAGACAGAATTTTTGCGGGTTAGTAAAAAAAGCAGCATATCTTCTCAGCTATTTTGAGAGGCTAAGTACATTATTATCACCTGGACTCTGAGAAGGAAAGAAAGGTTTTATATGTAATGATAGTAGTTTTGTTTCTGTCGTTTCTCTCTCCTGTGGCAGCACAATGCACATCGAATAGCCGATGCAGGCTAACGCATACGGAAATCTTGACTTCTATTAAAATCCTTATACTTTGTACATTTGTTCTTTTCTCTTGTTTCTCAGCCATTGTTTTTGACAATGGTTTAATGTAGTTTTACAAACAAAGAGTGTTTAACTTGAAGAGGGCAGTCAGCAAGTCCACTTCATTCACACACAGCAAATTCCTACTGTTTCTTGTTCTGATACAGATACCTGTCATTTAATGACTTTTTTCCCGAGATGCTACATCAAATATTTAAACTAATTTTTTTTTCTGTGCTGACATACAGACAATGCTTTTTGTTTGTGAATTCTGAACACAGTTCTTCTCCTGTTCTCCTTATTTCCTGCATTTTCTGGATCTGCTATTCTTCAAATGATAAATGCATGCTCACCTGGATGAAACAATACTCCTCCATCCCTCAAAGAACTGCGCAGATCAGTATGTTCTGATACAACCATAAGGATGGGGCAAGTAGATTTATGAGGACAAACTCCTGCATACACCAGCCAAGGATATAGAAACATTTAAATAGAAGTTTTCAGGTATAGTATTGGCCAGAAGAAGGTGTTGGAGTCAGCACAGCATGACCAATCTGTAATGCATGGAGCTAATCACTTCCAAAGTGTGATCTGCAGGTTACCGGTGGTCCAGCGGTATAACCAGATCTCTTTTAAAACATTTTCATTTAGAAGTTTGATAACAAGGGTGCCTGCTACCCCAGGAGAAAAACTGAGGTTGACTGTGGTCCATGGCCCAGTACGGACAGGGAGTCACTGTGTAGCATTGCACCTCATTAAGTCATATTATATTTTGTACAGGTTTCCTCATTGGAAAGGATAGCTAACTTACCAGAACACCAGTCTTGGCATGCATGAAACTCTCCTTCCCCGAGAGATATTTTTAGCCCAGTTAGCAGAAGCCTGTGTTTTCAGGGCTGGTGTCAGAAAGCTCAGCACCCGTTAGAAATGAGAGGTAGGAGACTCATTTGTCCAAACTTTGGAGAAAACCCTGTCTCACGTTTTGAATACCCTACTTGGGCTCCAGGTGACAGCCCAAAGGCACAGGTCACCCTCCGTCCAGTGTTGTATCTGCTAGCTACAGATAGGTATCTCAAATAGCTTCTGGGGCATCGAAAGGTTTTTGTTTAGACAAATGTATCAAGACTTCAGCTTCAGTGAAATGCGTTTGGGCAATTTGTAAAACAAAAATGCGTAGGAAGATTTCTTGCCTTCCAAGGTATTCTAAATTGGACTGCTGACCATCACATCCATGAAAAATTGTCTCCAGGAATGGAAAATCATTATCTGTGTAGGTATTTAAACTTTTCCTTTATATCTCCTGGAAAAGCAGAGGTATTGGGTCAACTAAGTTCACTATGGAAGAAGTCAAATGATTTACCTTTCCTTTAGGACTCTTCTGATTCGCTGGGTACATGAAGATCCCGCCATACATCAACGTACGGTGAACATCAGCTACCATGGAGCCCACATACCTGGCACCATATGGGGAACTGCCATCCTGAAAAACATAGGGTAAAGCTTTGTATCTATCAAGCTAGGCAGCTGGTAACACAACAAAATGTTGTTTTGTTATAAACCAGACATCAAAGTTGCTTAAATCAACTGCTGCTTATAGCACACTGTAAATGCCTAAACCAACCCAAAATTTAGCTTTTTCTAAAATGCGTGACTATCTATGAGATTCCAAAAAGAGCACTTTAGAGCTTTATTTACTAATTCGAGTGCACAACAATGCGATGTCAACCCCCAGTCTGTGAACGAACAAAGGCTGAAAACAGTGAGTGAAAAAGCTTCTTCCCATGATCGGAGTAAGGTATCCAGCCAACTGCTGATCCTTTGCTAGCTCCTAAGCCACGAGGTGAGGGGGAAAATGTCACTTTTTGCTACAAGTCCAGAGAGTTCCCAGGGGGCTCTGGCTGTTTTCCTTCTAGCTTACCTGCTACGTTGTGAAACTGGTCAGAGCATTCATTTTGGAACTTGATCTGGGAGACAGGAATCTCTTTGCAAATGTAGTTTTTCTCACTTTCAGCTTAGACGTTAACGTTTTTGAAGGACATGTCTTTTTAGGGAGAGCAGTCAGGAAAACACGTCACTCTTAGGGTTGCTGATGATAACAATGGTATGGCGGAAAGTACGGAGGACGAGCATGGTGACTTGAACAAATAGAAGTAATATAAACTAAATAAGCTCCAGCAGGAGAAAAGCATCATATGAAGGACTTTTACAAAGAGGAATTACGCAATAAAGCTATAAACTGAAGGAAAGCTCTTTGAAAGCTAGTATGCCAGAAAGTCTTTTGGGTATTGTGACATTTTTCAGTCTCTCTCTTCAATGAAGCAGAAGAGGAATCCTGGCCTTTCCCAGAAAATTACTGAAGGCTGGAGCGTCACATACATTTAATACTCTGCATATTTGTGTGGTACAATGCTAAAAGTTTGAAGAGGACTTCTGCATGCTTTTTCCATCTGGATCAATTGTCTAGTAACAGGTCTTGCTGCTCTCTGCAAACCTTGCCTTATGCTGATAGTAGTTTTGGAGAAATATGTAAAGAGAGAACTTGTGCAGCAATGCCAGCTCCGAGAACAAAGCCATCACAAGTTAGTCTCCCAACAACATCATGAAGTTAGTTGGGTGAAAAAAACATGCAAGTGGGAGGGGGAAAAAGTAGATGAAAAAAAAATGTTCTTCTGTTTTGAAATCACTTTTTCAAACTGCTCTATGCAACTGTGAAGTTTTGATATTTTTCTCTCTTTTGAAATGGGAACAGATTCTCTTGTAATTACACGATATGATGTAATACAATACTATAGGAACTTGAGTCCTGAGAAAACCACTAAATATGAGGCTTGTGATATTTGTTACAGCTGGTAGTAAAATTGGAATAGGGAACTGTTCTGGCCTATGCAATCCTTGTTCAGCTGCACTCGTGCTATTTCCCATGCTGCTTTCTTATTGTATAGATTAGAAGAGCTGTTGAAAATTCAGAGGAAAACAGTAAAAAGTATGAAAGCCTTGATGGAAAAGACACAGCCTGGAGCTTTTATGTTTTCTTTGTCTTGTTTAAACCTGGCTGTTGGTCGTACTATTTCCAGACACAACTGAAAAATACTTTCAAGTATTTGATTCCTTAATTCCCATGGTTTACCCTCAAATAATCACATATTTAGACGTTAGATGATAGCTCCTCCATCTCACGGCTGTTTGCACCTGTGACCTTGCAGCTGTAAAATCTGAGGTTAGAAAAAAACACCTTAAAGAGGGGCCAGAGAGAAGTCTGCAGTTTTAACAAAAGACAATTTTCAGGGAAAGATGTGATTATAATCTGAAATTACCTTTAAAAATACAGTTAAAGGAAGAGCTCTCTTTTATGGTTTCAGAAGGTGATGAAGCAAGTCTTGAAAAAACTTTGTTGAACTTGAATACTGACAACAAGTAGGCCATGGCACAGGCTGCATTTACAACCTTATCAGATAAGAAGTCTGCACCCTGCAAGGGTAAAACTTGCTAAGCATGAGCTGCCCAGCTGAACTGCTTATGTACAAATCAAACGCTTTTGGGATGTGCTGAGCTTCCTACTTGTGTTCAGGTCATTTATGCAGCTTACGTGTACTCGGGCAGTGTTATGTCAGCTTAGTGAAAGGCCACAGAGAATTTTAGTTGTCTCTTATCTTGATAGGAATGCACTGCTCAGCACAGTGCTGAGACTGTGCTGAGAAAAATATAGACCACACATTGCTCCATTCTAGTACAGTGGTCACTCGAACTGCAGACTGAAGTCAGATTTTTCATTTCCCCTAGTGTCCAGCTACTTGCACAGGAGTAATAAATAGTCCCTCTAGTTTAGTCCCTTTAGAAACTTCTTGTTTCTCCAGTTTAGCCACTTGTATATTTATCTTACAGATGAGAAACTTAATATGTGTTACATGCTTGCATATACGCCGGGCATATCGCCCAGGCTTTCTTCTCAAGGAAAATAACAGGGCATGAACGCTAGAGAAATTCGTCTCCACTTCTCAGTAATGCCAAACTGTATTTGCCCAGTAAGAACTTCACACTGGTTCAGCTGATGCTAATGAAAGAGCTGGAGAGCCTTGATGTTCCCTTAGTCAGTATCCATGGCATTTGAGTAAAGTTGTGGTTTCTATTAGTTTCACTCTTTCTGCTGCTTTTCTTTGCTTAACCTAAAGGAATGAAAGGGTTTATAATGTATAGGTCCTGTGTTTTTTTTTTTTCCCCCTTCATGATATGATCAAAGTCTCTTTCTCACCTTTTCTACTACCTTGTGTGACAGCTATATTCCTCTGCAGGAGAGCGAGACCGTGTTTTTCTTGCATTACTGTGATGACTAGGAGAGTATGGGGGAAAAAAATCCCTTTCCTACAGACCACAACAGCAACTCCCTGCATCACACCTTTATGATGTACAGTTACAGTGACAAAAGCACAGTGCTTTTCTTAGCTTTTTCATGTCACTCAGGCATAGCTGGGCTGGCAGGAGAAGGCTTCCTGCTGTGTGTCCAGGTGCCGTTCCTGTAGTATTGCTACGACAGGTCCTTAACCACTGGGTCTCCACTGCAAGGCTCTTGGCCAACATGCTGCCGTTTCTCTTGTGGCCATAGGCAATTAAGTTGAAAAGAAGTGGAACAGGAAAGTATGGTGGTGCCTGTGGTATGTTTGTTTGTTCTGCCATCGATGAACCAGTGCCAGCTGGAGACTAGGGCCATATTACTGGGAGAACAACTCACTTTGGAAAGAGGTTGGAGGGAAGTTTGACCAGACACAGCTTTTGCGGCAGCAGTGCCTGTTATACAAAGCATGCTGGACTAGAGCCTTGCAAAGAGCAGCTTGCTCTTCCAGCTGGTCAAGCAGCAGGAGGTTTTGTGATGCTTAACCAAAAAATTAGCTTTACTCTGGACTGCCGTTACAGAAGAAATGGTTGCATCTAGACAGGTACTTCCCACTGTGCTCCACATGGCAATGGTAAGAGGCTTACAGCTGATCTACAGAACTATGTCCCCTTTCTAGTGCTTTTAATTCAAGTATGAAGCCTTAGATGAATGGTAGCCCACAAGGAGTTTTGACAGTCAGCCTGGCTCTGTAGTCCAAAAAGCCTGGTCACTGTCATTAGATGGCAAGGGAAAATCTCTCCCCTCCACACAAAAATTCCCTCTGTTATGTTTAGTGGTCAAGGACAGTGATATAGAATAAGAAATATGTTATGGGCATCATCATATTTTGTTTTTCTGCTCTATTTTTAGCTCTTCTATTTCCTGTGGCAATGTTGGTGAATCATCTGAACAGCACGTTGGCCAAGAACTGGGGGACGGGTGAACTGGGGATAGGACCAAGGAGGGAAAAAAGAGGCATTAGAAAGCAACAAAAAACTGAAATTGGTGCCTGGTCTGGCCTGGCCCTGGCTAATCAGTCTGCTAGCATACTGCTTGCTTTAAAGTGACAAAAACATCTTCTGCCAAGTAGCAGAAGATGACGCTTTTCCCCAAATGAAGCACAAGTTTGAGATTAAATAGTGTTTGTAAATGAGGTTCTTCCTGTATGTCCTGACCTAAGGATTTAGTAAATCACATGATAGAGATGATCTTGCAGAGCCTGTGGTGATATATTGCTGTCTCTCTGGTCTTTCCCCAAAGTGTTTGAAATCTGTAAGAAATCTCTAATTCCATAAGTATTCAACTTTTTCCTCTTTGTCTGGTGGTGTTTATTTGTTTAGGTTTTTTAAAACACCATTTGGGTGGTTTGTGAAAACATAAGTAAATAAATCCATTTTCAGTGCATAGTACTGAATACATAGCTCAGCATACTATGGACAGTGCAAGAAGCCCAGCAGCTATTTCCCAACCAGGTTAGTTGTCAGACAGCAGGAAAGCTGCGCAGGTGGCTTCCACTTCTCCAGCACCTAGGCTGAAAGCTCCTGCTGGAGTTTCAAAGTTACTCACTAAACATATGCAAAATGCTGTGAGGTGACACCCTCTACAGAGACGATCTAGAGTAATATGCATGAGAGCCTTTTCCCAGACATCAGCATTGCAGCTCTAGTCAGGGCAGTAAGATCAGATTTGCAGCTCAGAAGGAACCTTTCCCAGAGATGTAGCTTAAAGTCTTATTCATTGCCTTTTTCTTGTATAGCACCCTGAAGCTTTCTCCTGGATGCATTGGCTTTTACATGTGCCCTATAAGAAATCTGAATAACTAATAGCTTAAAAAAAATCCCATAGATGTCTTTATTTTAGTAGGAAGAGGATTAAAACCAGCTTCCTGGCTAAAGTCAGTCTTGAGGGGTTACATTTCACCACGTTTTGCTGTGGCTTACTGGTCGCATATAGTTGCACTTTCCAGAGAGCTTCCAGGTAACATTGAAAGCTTGTGTTGTGTCCTCGTAGCATTGACCAGAGGCAGTACAGAGCTGCGGGTGCCCATGAGGGTGTTCATCAGACCTAGAAAATTTTCAGCTTTGTCTCCTTGAAGGGTACGATATAATTTTCTTAAAAAAGTTAAGAGTTGTGTCTCCCACTCTCCTTTATTAACGTATGGGCTGTTTTGTGCTCCATAAGAGGCAAGCAGGCAGTGCAAGCACTATACTGCGTTGCTCAGATGTAAAAGTGTACGGGAAGAGTAAGGTTATTCTTCCCAAATTCCTTCAATTACCTTCTGAGCAGTAAATGGGATCTAGCCCCACATGCACAACTGCATACATGACTGAGTTGCATATTCAAATATGCACGTTTTGCTCGCACAGTTTCGGAGGTTTGTTGAAAAGCCTGGTTCTTCATGTACGGCAGCTCTTCCTTCGCTCAACAATGGACTAGCTATAAATTTGTTTACCAAAGTCTAAGCTGCAAAACAGTGTCAGGGCATTGGAAACTAACACCTTAGCTGTGGAGCCAAAATGAACCAGATGGTATCAAAGGGTTATGAGGAGCTGAATTCAGCAAGGCAGCCACATGTGCTCCCTTCGGTCAGGACTGTGTGGAAGGCAGCGTTTGCCAGTGCACAGTGAATTGGGTACAGAGCAACTACTTCCTTACCTCAGGGAATTTCTTCTTTTGTAAATATTCTGTCATTGCAGGGTCAAAATACTTGGCATAACCTTCGTTGAGACTGTAGGTCTTCCCTTTCTTCTTGATTTTGACATCTTTATCCACCAAAATAAATTCCCCGAGAGCCTACAGAGGAACAGCAGAGACCAGTTATAAGCAGGCAGAAGAACATTTTGTCAACTTTCCTAACAGTTGCCATGATAGAGATTGCAGAAACGCTAGCACAGCTTGGTCTTTTCATCACTAGTCTTGTATATAACTTCATAGCATTTCAAACAGATCAAAAATCACAGAATCAGTGTTAAGTTCAGGAAAACTTGCCATATAGGTAGTATAAACAAAAAGCAGTTCAACTGTAATTGTTAGCATATTGAATGAAGACCAGTCACCCTCAGAAGTTGATGGACTGTGGGTACCATTCTCTTCGTGCCCACAGATTATGAGGTTACTAATTAATACATTATACTACCTTGTGATTCTTGAACTCTTCTTGCTTGCCTTACTTAATCTTACTTACACCTTGAAGCGACTAAAGTGGCCAGCTCCCTCCAGAAGTTGCCGTCCAGAGTTCAAATGAAACTTCCACCTCTGAGAGAATGATCTCTTTACTGAGCTTATTGATAAAGTGAATGTGGCGTTTCGAAAACAATCAGACCTTTGATTAAACAGAATTTCTATGTTATTGCCTAAATCTAATGCTGGTTTTTCAAAGGGGCAGTCTCCTCTCATTCCCTCAATAACTGTTGTGGAGTTCCTGGGCTGGATGTTGAGGATCGACGTATGTCTAATTGTATGGGCACAATTCTGCTCTTGAAAATTGAGTATGCCAGTCAGAGCATTTAGCCATAAAACTGAATTGCTCTCAGGGAATCAGACATGTCCATGCATGCACGGTATCAGTCAATTGTCCTCAACCCGGTTCACACACTGAACAAGTTGAGGTTGTTTTACAAACAGGAAAGGCAAAAACAAGAAAAAAGCAGGAGTCCTTTAAGAGGAGGCAAAGACACTGTGCAGATTAAATTTTTCTGAAGTATTTCCATGTGCAAACCAGCAGTCTGGTTTGAATGAACAGGATCTCAAATGCTATTTGGCTTACTATTGTTCACTGAATAGAAGAAAAAAAAAACTCCACAGAAGTATTGCAAACAACACACACATGTACTATTGAGTACTAGTAAGATACAGGAGGGCTGCGAGGAGAGGTGGGTGAAGGGAGAACAGCATAGATTGTCTCAATTTCAGAGATGAGGAGCAGCAAAAATGAGTAGACCCAGATAGGTAACTTCTAAAGGGTAATAGCAATGTTATTAACGTTGTGATTGTACCGGATCGAGCATGAAGCAGTCGACTCCTTGCCCAGTGGAGAGGGCCACCAGGGTAGCGCTGCCATACAGGGCATATCCTGCAGCAACAATATTGCGTCCGGGCTGCAAAGCATCTTTTTCAGAGGGCTCATCATTTGTTTCCTGAGGAAAGAGTTACCATAGGACTGAAAGTTAAATTCTCATGGGAAACAACTGAAAGAACATTTCAGTAATAGACACTTGGAGCAGATTTCCTTCTTCTGTCAACCTAGGCCTTTGAAACAATCAAAACAGAGGTGGTTCCCACTAGTTCAGAGCAAGTTTGGTACAAGCATATGTGCATGGTGGGACAGGCTGGTGGGAGTTTATTTTATACAAGTCATGCAGTCAATGTGATACATGCAACAAAGCTGATACCACTTGGAATATGAGTTCAAGAGCATCAGAAATCTGAGACAGAAAAGAGGTAGTAACTTTTCAGAAAGTTTAAACATAAGCTCTCTTGCTGATATCTTTTACAGGGATAATTGTGAGGGAGAATGCAGTAATCAGCATTTCATGCCTTGCAGAAAGATTGCTTCCAGTAAAAGGATAGAGTAAAAGGATAGGAGTACTCTAGGAGTAGAGTAAAAGGATAGATGATGCAACATGATGGAATGAAAATTGTGCCTAGGTTTCTGCTGGTAACTGAGGTGTGATTAATGTGCGCACATACACAATGTATGTGTCTGGGTATATAATGTGTGTGTGTGTGTATATATATGTTCATGTATAACTTTTGCATATCATTTTACTCGAGTTTTTTAATCTACTATCAATTTCCAGCACTCATATTCCCATTTGATCCTCTGGTTATCATTGAACAAGAATAGCCTAAGCTATAAGCCTAACCTTATATATTAATATATAAATATTTCCAGCCAGCTCTCAAGTGTGCCTCAGCCACAAGAGAGATTGACTGGTGGGATGAGAAAGAAGACCACCCTAGAGTACTTGGGAATACGGACTCCAGCCTGCACTTCCTGGGCAAGCTGTTTAAACTCCCCTCTCCCTCTCTCCTGCTTAAGCTAACCACAACATGGATAGGGAATGCTTGATATTAATGTCTAATAATTATCCTAAAAGAATTTGTCAGCTGTGGCAGATTTTCTACCTGTTTTCTACTGCTGGTTTATTAGGAATTAAAATAAGCCCCTCCGTCCCTGTCTCAATTAACTGGTTCAGTGGCTTAATCAAATTGAGTAGCAGCTGGGTAGAAATCTCAGATCTATCCCAAAGTATCTGCTTTAAAACAAAAACAAAATCACTAGAGGCTGTTTTGTGTAGGAAAGCAAATAGTTAAGACTGAGTAAATGCTTTAAAAAATCAAGAATACTTTCCATGGAATGTTTCCACAGGAAGATAAAAACCTTGAAACAAATTGACAAATTCTCTACCACGCCTGGAGGCAGGGAGGTCCCAGAGTGCCTGTCAGGGCCCCAGCAAGGTGAAAGGCCATGGGTATTGGGGGGATCAGGTTCATCATTGTATGCCAGCCGTTAGAGGAAAACAGAGGCATGGGGCACCAAAACTACATCTTTCATGACATGCGCAGGCAGTAGTGCCACATCAAAATGTTTTCTTCTGAAGCGGAAAGGTTATGGTTGAAAACATTTGTTGCTTTAGCTTTCAGAGGTTTTTTTCTTGTATTTTGCTCAAAGTCCTCCCCACCCCTTGTTTTGCCAAGTTTTTCTGTGGAGGAAATCCTTTTTTTTTTCTCGCCTACCATGGAGACTGAAATATAGCATGTGCAATACACCTGGCATGTAGTCCCTAAGAATCACTCTGTGTCAAACTGCTTATTCAGAAAGGTAATAATGCATGTAATAAAGGCAGACTAGTAAAAGCACTCGTTAGCACTAGTTAGTGCACTAGTAAAGGCACTAGTTAAAGCATTTGTATACACCAGAAGTTTGCATATTGACTATCAGCTCTCTACTAAACAATCTTTTTCAAAACCATCTATTATACCTTCCATAGTATCTTTTCTTTTAAAAATGCATCCTCAATGGCATACGCATCTTAGCATCTAAAGCAATATTGTCTATAGTAGACTTATTTGCAATATTAAATGCAGAATTAAGCATACTGCTACACGGCTCATTACAAACATATTTCATTTTTTCTAGCTTTTTATATATTTTCCTAATTTAAAAAATGCTGCTTTAATTTTGTATAAATACAATAAAGAGGTTTATTTTAAAGGACATAGTGTTTATACACAGTATATGTAACTAGAGGTTTTATGTGATGTTGTTTTAAAATACATTTTTCTGAGATGAGCTTTTCAGCCCTATCACTGGAATGCTTTTTTCTCTCTATGTTTATACGGCTGAGAAACCATACACTTATTGACTATTTTGAAAAAACAAAGGAATCTCTCCTCTGGAGGATGGACATTTGGCCAGAATGCACTTGGTTTTTAGTCCTTAGCTGCAACTGTGTTTTCAAAAGCCAGCTTCCAAATGAAGAAAAAAAGTTCAGCTTCAAACAAATTTTTGTAGAGCTTATTGGAGTGTAAAAAAGCCAAAGATCAGCTGATATTTCATTGTTAACACTGAAGTAATTATGTCCTGCCAAGGGCTGTGTAATACAAAACAAACCAGAGAATTAAGCTGAACAGTAGACTCGGATAACTGCTGAATATTTTCACTTCTTTCTGGTGTGCAGATGGAATTTCCTTTCTGTTCCATGTTGGCTGGGAGATGGACGCAGTGAAATTTCTTTATGCAAATCTTTGAAATAGTCTTTAGAATATAAAGACTGCACAGACTGAAGGTTCGATCTCTGACAAAGTCACTTCAGTGCTTTGTGGCTGGGAAGCAGATGAAATAAGGTCCATGGAGTCAGGTACCCTCAGGCGATACCTAAGTTTGAAAATTTTTGCATGTATGATTTGCCTACATCATGCATGGGAGTTCTCCTCAGCACTGGGAGTAGCTCCAGAAGGTCTTGATTTCCAGGTCTCCATTCATATCATATGTTTCATGTTCTGACTCCTTATACCTTCTCTGTGGGGAAAAAAGGATATTCCTTATGGCAATTATGGAGGGGCAAATACATCTGGGATCTGGGCAAAGCTGAAAATAAAGAAATAAAGCAAAGTAGTAGTAATAGCACACAGATGGAGTGTGAATTGTGCATTGCAGATTCAGCTCAGTGGGGTGAAGAATGGGGAAGAATCCAGGCAAAAAAAATATTTTTTTTATCCCCAGAGCCTGACACTCCACCAACTGAGGGCATCCCACCAGGCAGTGACTGTCAAGGTGCTGAGGAACCCCGCTCACTTCAGCTTCAGCCAGTCTTCTCCCTTAGCGCCGCTGTATGGACCACCGCCTTCATAACAGTACCGCCATCCTTCAGTAGGAAAAAGGTAGGTGGAAAATGAAATAAACCTAAGATGGCACTTATTTCCTGATAGCTCTTCTAAGAAACCGATACAGGGGTTTTCTCACAGGAGGTGATGATACCTGAGGCTGTTTGTGGCGATCCTGTCTGCATATCAGGAGCAGCAATGGCGAATCATATTAAGGTTTGAAATGTATTGACTAACTCTGGCCTTCATGGAAAAGTGTTGACTTTCTTCTTCCTAAAATGAAGCCAATATTTCAGTTCTGGAGTGTGTGCCTTTGGGAATGAAGTTAAGGCACTGGCATGGTGAGAAAATCAGCCATGCGAACATCTGAGAATTGGAAGGTACCAAACATCAGACAGGGGCTGAGAATGACCCGTTGGAAGTAGACTTGTTCTAGCTTTTCCAAAATGATGTTCTTGCAATTTAAATGGCTTGAAATAAATTTATACTTTCTTTCTTAAAGCATTTTCTTCCACTGGGGTAAACATGTCACTTTTATTCCTTTCACGCTACCCTACAGCAACAATTATTAAAGCTCCTATCATTATTTGTTTATTTTAAAGGATTTGAAGTTAGAAGTTAAAATATTTCTCAGTAAAACTATTATGTGAGAGGAAGGCGTATTAATATAAACTTTGGAATTAGCGTTGTAAAGAAAAGAATTATCCAAGTGAAAGTCTGTGAATGCAGCGCTGCTTCTATCTTTACAGGAGAAATTGGTAAGTTATTCTGGTAATTAAAAAACTGTGCTTCATCCTAGTGGCACTGTTTTCATTTGGGTATAAAGAATTTGCACTAAGCAATGTAAATAACTTTTTACAAAGAACTGATGAGTATCCACTCGCATGAAAAACAATAACTTAGAAACAGTGTTTTCAATGAATATATTAATGTATATTAGAATAGCAGTTATGGAAAACTTAGAAAATGAGTGGAAAACTTCAGTGTTTGGAAATAACATGAAATCTTTGCAAAACGTTACTATTCCGAAGCAAAATCCTGGGGAAGGCTAGGAAGTTCATTGCCTTTGCATGAATTAACAAGTGAGTTAAAGAGTATAGAGAAGCCTAATCTGTATTTCACTGAGCTAAGTTACACGAATCACACTGATCACTTGCCCTGGGAGTTACGTGGCGTAAACTAAACACAACACTTCTTCTTCCAGACAGAAAGCTACTATTTAATATTTGGAATGCAACGCTTACCATCTTTAGGCAGCAGCTGTGCGTTGTCTGCTATGCTTATCTTAAATGTAGGGAGGTGGGTAGTCTCTGAGGCTATATTTCTAGCGGTAAACAAAGGGATAAGGGCCCCATTTCTGACCATGAGGGCATGTGGCATGGCTGCTGCTCAGCTCTCTTCCCTACAGAAACCAAGGCAGAAGATCTGCTCTTCCTATGAGTACGAGCCATGCCCAGGCGGTGTCTTGGAGAGAGCTGGCCTGCCTGGGTGACCCTGTGACAGGGGCTTATCCTAAAAATTAATGTCACGGGCAGCCACTGGGTTTGTGCTGTCACTCTGCTCAGCTTGTGCCATGACTCTGCCTGGTTTACAGGTAGATGTGTTCTCGCTGGTGATAATTGGAATATCACCTACCTTACACGTAAAAAATCATGATTAGCTTGAAAGTGATGGGCTAAAAGATGAGAGGGCCTTGAAAAGATATCCTCATTCCTCGTGCTTTGAGATGTAGTGTTTGAGTTTGTAAGCCTTCATTTGCAGTCACAAGGGATGTAAAACTTACTTAAAAAAAAAGTGGGGGGAGTCTCCCACAGTCATATGACTGTGAACACAGGCTTTAGGAAAAACACCAACTGCTGGGAGATTAGCAGTCAAATCACAAGACTTGGCACAACTCTTAACTATTAGCAATTGTTAATTGGCTGCAGAGCAGCCGTTCCAGCTGGGCTCAGGCAGCTGGAGGTGACCACTTCTCACCATCCTTAGGAGGCCTCCATTGTTACCATCTGCATAAACATGCATGGGGAGGCCACCGCTCTGGTAACTGTAATGTGGTCTGGGCAGTGACCTTCAGCCTCAGACCTCCGCAGTATCATGGAAGACAAATAATGAAATTAGTAGCCATGGTGGACACTAGAGCTCCAGGTGAGCCTGCAGGTTTGACTCTGCACCACAACACCCTTCCCCTTTCCTGCAGTGAGTAAAGCATGACTGAAGTAGCTCACCAGCTGCCCAGACCCACGAGAGCGGTTTATTGAAGTGCCCATGTGTCTCAAGGAAGGAAGTGCCAGCAATTTCCTAGGGCTAAGTATCCACTTCCAAGGAATTCAGAAAGCTCTTTAGCACAGGTGGATCACAAGTGTCTCATCTGCTCTTTCTAAAGAGCTGCTGAGCCCAAAGCTGCTTAACGTTAAGGGCCTAGGAATGAAACTAAGCAAGCTCACATACCCAGAACATTTTGTTTTCGTCAAGTGAATCGTGCTTTGTTCATCCTCTTACCTTTTTGTAGATAGCAAATATTGTTCCTATCGGTGCCAAGCAATCTATATTGGATGAGCCATCAAGGGGATCAAAGCATACCACGTATTTCCCCTAAAACAGAAGTAGCAATTGAAGCATTAAATGATATTTCCCTTTACTTGGTAAAACCCATTTTTTTATGCCTGTGTTCAGCGTTCCTAGTGCATTTGATGGAGCTCCTCCGGGAAGGCGGCACTATTGGCCCAGTAGCACGCTGCCCTTTACCTACTGGGCCAGCCACCAAAACAGGAGAGGGCCTGCTCCTGCTTAGACAGCACAAAATTGTGTGACAGAGGAGCAGTCCTCTACCTCCGAGCAGCGTGAGAAGCAGCTCAAAAGCAAAAGGAGAGAGTCATTCTGAAGGGAGCAGCTTGCTTTAATAAATGGGTTTTGTTACATTTTATTCTGAACTAAGGGATTTGCCTGTAATGTGAGATATGAGGGTGAGAAGTAAGAGAGAGATGGTCTTGGGAAAACATAGGTTAGATTAAGGTAAGCACTGTCTCAGTGCAACAGGTTCTCCTCCTGGAGGAGCCCCACTGAAGCAGTCACGTGTTTCCTCTGGACATACAATTTAAAATCCAGTTCTGCCAGACCATCATCTTATTTTATCCTACCTAAATAATAACACTATTCAAAACAGCTACACTAATGGTCAAGGAAAGTAATAGCACGCTTAAACCTGGGATCTGGCGTGTGTTTACAAGCTCCAGAATTATTGTTCCCCCTGCCCCTTAACCAAAGTTTAATAACGATTTCCCCCCCAACAGCTCCTTTAGTGGCTGAGCTCATATCTCAACCACAGTTAATAATCAAAGCAATGCAATAATAATGCAAATTTGCTGAATGCCCTTCGGAAGAGTTGGTCTGGGGGCCAAGCCCATGTTTCATAGTTGAAACAAGAGTGCCACCTGCTGCTGCCTGAGCCGAAAACCCTCTGAAGTCAAAGGCTGCACAGACCCGCTTGTCTTTGGGGGTGATGATGGCCTCCTTGTTCTCCTCCGTTACCAGGACGCAAGTGCTGTAGGATGACTGGAGCATATTGATCACCAGGGAGTTGGACAACACATCCAGCTTCTTCACTTCATCACCAGTCACATTCATAGTGCCAGCAATGCCAAACCTGGAGAAGGAGAAGGGGTAGTTGGCAGGCATGTTATTTTCTGCTGCTGGGACAGCTCACGCAGCTGTTCCATGCTTTGTGATAGTCCTTTAATGCCTGTCCCATAGGTCCTCAGCTTCCCAGAAATCAGGAGCTTGAAAGATACCTCTGAATAATTTGCTATTCTAAACTGTATCTCAGAATCAAGAGCTATCTGTTTTACCTGGTGACACTGGAGTGGGTTAGGTTATGATGCTTCCTTTCTACAGCCATGATTTTAATAATATGGTTTTATATATATATATATAAATATATATATATATACACACATATATACATACATAGCAGGATTAGAGCTCTTTACCTTCATTTTTCAGAAGATAAGCTTCTGGCTCTTCTTTGTGGAGAGATAGAGGCACACATGCAGGCAGATGGAAGCCAGTCACCCACATTGAAAGTCTGCCACAGGGACTTCCAAAAGATCATGGCTAGCTATAGTAATTTGAATGATGCAAATTACTCGTTTATGTGTTTGGGTAGTTTGGATATTTCTTGGTCATCCCTAGAAGCTTTTATTTTTCACTACACATTATGCTCCACACCTGAAAAATGGGCGTGATAGTACTGATTCAATTCATGGTTTGCAAAGATCATTGAAGTCTTTGACCAAATACTAAACAGAAGTGCAAAAAAAAAAAAAAAAAACCCAGGATGCCATACATGTTGGTGTTTCCACAGCTAAAAAACAAATAATTGTCTTCCATACACAGATTTTGTCCCCATCTGCTTTACGTGTGTGTGTGTGTGTATTTATATAAAAACCCACACACATACACACACATACAAATGCATACACCCAAGCATATATTTCAATACATAAACCAGAAAAAGTATATCTTAAATATACAGTATAATTAGTGATTTCTAGCCCTCTGAGCTGCTTCTGGCAGATCATCATTAAAAAATTTACCTGTATGTCTTATCCAAGTGGCTGCATGAAGTGGAGCCAACCAGCTCAAATCATTCCAGGTTTTGCTAGGTCAATTCTTTGATTACATTTTCTAAAATACTAGATGTCAAGTTAATGTGCTTGCTTTTCATATAGGGCCTTTCCAGTCTTCCCATCTATAACCTTAACAGTACATGGGGCAGGAGGGGAGAACGTACTCAGGAATGCATGTGGCATTTCTCATAGGGCTGCTGCTTTATACCATGACTCATACTGCCATCAGGGATCTGGACTCCCCAAGATAAGGCGAGCCCTGGTTTACACAGCTCTGGCACTGTGCTTGTACATTAGGAGAAAATATGACAGTATGCTACTCTGCAAATTCACAAAAGATTTAAAAATACTCTAATATCAACATTTACAAAGGGTTATGAGGTGAATAGTAGGGCACTGAAGCTCTGGCTGAAGTTTGAAGACTAAAATATTACACTACTGCAATTAGTCTAAATGGCCACCTTGGGCCCAATACTGAAATGCTCCAGAAAAGGAGATCTCGAATTTCCCACTCTTGATAGTCCACACTCTGCCTTCATGCCTACAGTCACTTGGCTTAAAAAAGACACTTGCAATGTATTTAGGAATCCCTGTCCTTTTCCCTGTGCAAGAATATTTCTCTACCACCTCTTCCTCCTCCTCCTCCCCGTATTTCTAAGTAGGACTCACATGTGGGCAAGGCCTGCCTTCCTGACCGCGGAGGAAATGGCCTTTATGGCTGTCAGCATGGAGTTGAGCAGCTGCGTTAGCTCCCCTGTAGCTCCTTTCACTCGGCGCCCCTTTTCCATAACAAATCGCGTGAGCGTCAGCATATCTGTTTCGAAGGGGGTTCTGTCGGACATTTTCGCTGGGTGCTGGGGTTCCCCTCTTCTCGCCCACACAAGTCGCTTCCTCACCGTGCCGTGCTCCCGAGTAGCTCTTTTATTTTAAGGGGAAGCTGTTGGCTCTGTTGCCGGTCTGAGTTTATTAAAACGTCCCCAAGACCATGTGATTGAGTGCTCAGAACAGCTGCGCCCTGGCCCCCCTCCTCCGGGACACTGCAAAGCCGCCCAAGACAGCGAATACTGCCTCTCGGCCACCCTCCCCAAGGGACAAGGCTAGTGATGTGTGCACCTAATCGTGTGCTGGAATTGTGCTGTTAGACAGTTTCTGCCGCCAGCACTGTGGGTCTGGCTGGTGAAGCTCCCATCCTCAATCCCCTCGGTCCCCTGTAGGCCCTTCCCCTTCTGGCCTCCTTCGCGGACAGTGAGCATGGGGATCTCCAAGGCGCCTGGTGCAATTCAGGGGAATCAACAGAAGAAGCAGAGTGGCTGGTTCAGCAGGTTACAGGTGCTTTTAGCTGAGCATCAGGCTTAAATCACTGCCTGTATCTGAACCAGGAGTATTTAACCACCCAATAGCTGGGGGTGTTAACTCATCACACATGGAAAATACTTCAGCCCGGGCTAGGTCTTGTTTATGTTGGGGATTTTTTGCATAAGTTTACAAAAGGAGTACACTGAGCACCTAGTCATGCATTTATTAAAGGTGTTTTATGTTGCCAGTTAGTCTGCTGCAATCACATTTTAATGACTTTCGTTCCTAATCTAGGCAACTTGTAATATTATTGTGCTTGCATAAATGAGAGGCACTGGTGAGCTATGGCTTCATTGGTTGCTAAGTAATTATCTCTTCAATAACTTACAAATACAGCTTATCTGATTTAAGCGTATCTGTCATAACTCACAAAATGAAATTTTAAGGCAGCTCTGTTACAGTGATACAATATCTAAACATAGGCATATCTTATTTTGCAATTCTGCTACATATAATTCTCCCACCGTTTCCCTCCTGAGCAACACATTTGAATCTCATAATACTAATGTGAAGGCAGATATGAATGTAAGTGAACTAGGTACATGTGATCTGTAACACTGAAATTAGAGACTTCAATTACAGCATTTTCTTCCCACTCAGATGAAACAATAAGAACAATTGCATGTTGCTGTCTTCATTTTACTCGTTAGCAGCACCGTCTTCCTTTTAAGCTGAAGATCTGCAAAGCCTACAAATAAAACAAGAAAATCTAGAATTAAAGCAGAAAAGCTTTATTGTCATTACTCATTGAAGCCAAGTTACTGGACTAAAGTCATGCCAGGAATAAAACAAGCTACATTCACAAATGAAATTTATACCTGATTTTTTTCCTTTACATTTCTTTTCTAACCTTTAGCGTTTATTTGGATTTTTCTAAAAGCTTCTTTTCACCCATAAACTGTACATTACTTTGAGATTTATAATGGGCTTTGAGTGTAGAGTTTTTGTACCTTGAAATTAGCCTTTAGAAAAAGATCTCGAAGGCTCGCAGCACTGAACAGTACCAAGAAGTAGAAAGACATAGTTCTGTGCTGTTTGTGTCATGTGTGCTTACCTTTGGGGTTGTTTTTCATATTGCATTTCTAAGGAGGAAGATAGGCTGGCAAACAGTTAGTCAGGTGGCATAGCAGGTAAATTTTGCACTCTGTCTCCTAAAACAGTGGTAGAAGTAGAAAATGGTCTTGAATATTCCTTTTTTATTTCTTAACATTGTGATGACCTAGTTAAAAGTACCTGATACCATTGGCAAGGGAAGAATACCATGGGAAAAATAATCTGGATCACATTTTTTGCCAGTTTAGGAGACTTTATTTCTTTAAAAGGTTTTGTACGAAAACTTATGAGGCTGTAGGATAGCATATGGTGAAGCTATGAATACAAGAAGGGGGCAGAATTCACATTATAAGTGCAAACTGAGCTCTTCTGGCTTCACATACAGTACACTACATTCTGTATGTTATTTCATCACACGTCTCAGCCTGACCACTGCTAAAAAGCTTTTAATGTGCAATCTGTGCTGCATCATGAGAATGCAATTGGGATACCCAATCAATTTAGCAAATAAGAGATGGAGGCGGGGAGGCTGTGGCTTCTAACATTTGTTAAAAAAAAAAAATCACGTGGAGAACTTATTTACTATTGAATCCAACTGATCTTTTACACTGGTCAAAAAGACAAAGTTCAGTTCCACTCGTAACAGTAAGTTTGTTTTGGAGTTAATGGTTCAAAGGGTGTTCTCAGAGCTAATAAGGCCATTACTTGCTTCTTTTTTCTTTTCCTGAAAAATCCTCAATTCCTTTTTGTAGGTAATGATATGTTTTAGTATGGATAAAGTAAAATGCATTAAGCCACTGTTCAAGGAACACTCTTTCAGTATGAAATTAATTCACATCAACACCTAAAGAAAATGAACTGTACTCCCAAGCTTTCCAGCAACATTGCAGCCGGCAGTGGAGCATGATTAGAAATTAAAGAATAGGATCTGCATAAAGGCATAAGTTTGGGCAGCGTGAAAGCTTGCCCTCTTTCATCTTGGTCAATATAAACTATTTTAATAATTACTGTGGAAGTCCCACTGAATAATAATAGTAATAAAAAAGAAAACCCTACTATTAAAGTGTATACACTATTACTATTTAAAGGGGGAAGGAAGGGTAGGGAAAGAAGACTGTTTCAAAAATGTGTAAAGACTCTTTATAAGCCTTGAGCACCAGTGAATAAAATGAATTAAAAAATTAACTTGACAGATACTGATCTGTCAGATACTGATTTCAGAGGACAAAAGGTTTGTCCTCTAATGTAAAACCATAGTGACCACATCAGAGCTCTCAGGGTGATTCCTATTTCCATTGACATATAGGCTAGCCCTGCGCCTTAAAGGTGACACCTCTTCTAACTGGATCTAAATGTTAGTTGTGTGAATGGTGCTGGCTGAAATTAGAGCTGCTGACCTTTCACCAAATGCCATAGTTCAGCATCTGAGCAGAATAGTAGGTAATATTGCAGCTGGAGCTGAAGATGGACACTGTGACAACTGAAATCTCTCCATCTCACTTTGATAGACATAGCTGACTCTGGAAATGAAATGAAATTATAAAACCAACTTACTGAAGGATTTTCCCTGCAAGTGATTACATGGGGAATACTTTCAAATATGATGTACATAGGACAGATAAAAACCCTACTAACTATAAAAGGTCAACCTACAGGCAAAAATCAAAACACGGAAAACTCAACTAGTAAACGCAGGCAGCATTGCTTTCCTTTCCATAACCTTTATCTGCTGCCAGTGTGTTGTCTTAAAAATAGACATATGCTGCCTAGGGATTCCTGATTTGGTTGAGCGCAGAATACAGCCAAGGAAATACTTTCAGTAGATGAAGTGACTGCTGTAATACCTTCTGTCTGCAGTTAGGTTGTGTCAACAAATTGGTGAGGCATTGTAGTCAAAAGTCGAAATATGAAAACCACAGAAAAGCTAGGAGGACCTCTGACTATTCTCTACTTTGTATAATAAATAAAAAAATGTGTCCAGCTAAGGCTCTGGAGACAGACTGAGTTAAATACTTAAAATCTAATAAGTTAGGCATGGCTAAACTAACTTTCAGTCAGGTACTTTGCTCTTAGAGTAGCATCCAGTACCTCAGAGGGATTTACAGTCCTTCCTAGCATGAGCTCTGCTATAGCTGGGTTGGTGAGCTTGGACCCTTTCAAAGTGTTATTGGATGTGTGCTAGAGCTAACAAACAAATAGGGAAATGCTCAAGATAGGGGCTACGCCTGCGATCCTTCTGGGAGGTCTTTCAGTGCGTGAGGGGGGGCATCTCCCACCACTCCTCTCAGCTTTGCTTACTGTCACAAACTGAGAGGGACTTGCTCTTCCTTTTGAAATCACAATGAAAAGACAAAGCAGATGCGAGGATTGCATTCTTTCCTTCATGAAAGTGAGGACTTGGCTGTGTCCCAGCGGTCGGTGCTCACTGGGACAGAGAAAGCAGTTCTGATCCTAACACAAGCGAGAGCCTATGAACAAGAGCTCTGGCCACAGGAGCCCCCATCGCAGCAGGTTCATCTGCAGTCAACCCCCAGTTGCCGTGCACATGAACCCTGAGGTCTCTCCCACATAATGACACAGCTCTGACAGGTCGAGGTCAGTAAACACTCTCCTTTCACACTGGCCCTCAGTCTGCCAGTACGGCACCCTTCTGCGAGATGTAGGCGCTACTCTTCTCATGGAAGAGAATTAAGCCAGAAATTAGAAAGTATACGGCATGACAGCTGTCACTGCACTTTGTGGGATGCCTGATTTTGCAGAGGCATATCAGGCAAAGTATGGAAGCAATGGACTACTTGTTTTCCAGACCACAATTCAGCCTACAAAGGAGCTAGATATTGTGCTGGGCCTGACTAGGGTCTTCATGACCTTAAAAGCTAGAACACAAGCAGAGTGGAGCTGAATGGAAATTTTCAGCATTGTCCAAATCCTATGATGGATCAGGCCTCCGAGAGTCCTATCTTCATTAACAGGGTCTTATTGGAAATAGCCTCCTTAGCAGCAAGTATGCCCTCTGGACCCTCTCAGAAACTCCTCCTCCCTTATCACTTTGGAGAACACACCTACATATACACCCATTTAAGGTTTGCCAGTGTGCTTGAAATACACCAAAACTCGATCTATTTCAGAATAAGGGCCTTCAGGATTTATCCTCACAGAGCATATCTTCATGCCATTGCCTCTAGGTCCCTCCTATCCACACCCTTATTTCCTATTTTACATGAAGAATCAAGCTCAGACAAGCTATCTGCACTAAAATATACAGAGAAGTAAATCCTCAGATAGGCAGACTTATTATCTGTTGTACCTGAAGTCATCAACACACAGACTGTGGGCTGCAGTGCTTGGGTAAGTGATCTTCTGTGCTCTACTAAACAGTGAAACCCACATGTTCCTTTGTTCAAATCTAGCAAAGGTAAGGGGAAGGGAGAAATGTTAAAGACTGGTAGATTTGGACTGATGCAAAATAGTCTGTGAACTACAGCCATAAACTGTACCCAGACAGGTGGACAGCCCTTGTGGCTTTCAAGCACTAGTGTCATGTTCCCAGCAGCATGATCTGAATCAGCATAAATGTCAGTGTGTTTTCTGGGAATTTTCACCACTTCTTTTTTGCTCGTGTAGCACAATCTTTCTTTTCTGAGGTAATCCATACTCCCAGGATAACACAAAGAACACCTGGGGAGGATAGCCTTGCTAGCAAAACACACCTTTTTCATCAGAGAAGCAAACTAATATCTGGCAAAGATGGTCAATCTAATCACAGCAGAATGTCTACACGTTCTCCTTATCCATTTCAAAATTTCACAAATGTTACTTCTGGGTAAGAATAGGCCCACACTGAAAGGCTGTTTCTGGATGGTTACTCACTATGTGTGAAAGTATCTATGCTAGCGCTCACATTTGTTGCGTAAGAACTAGAGACTGGCCTAGAAAAGGTCACTCAGTGTAAAAAGCTGCTGATTCTTCCCATTAACATTTTTTAGGAGACATGGAATCGGGTATTTTGGTGACAGTCTGTAGCTCGTTAGGGAAAGCTAACTCTGCAGTTAGTCTCAGTCTGCAACACACGATTTTCTTGTAGCACAATGGCTTTAGTGTAATTACAAATTATAAATGAAAAGGCAAACATCTTCCCCTTGCTTTCAATTTTAATGCCCCCTTTAATACAATCTTTTAATGCCTTTTGTTGCACAATGAGATTACAGAAGATTTCCCTTAAAAAAATGTTATGAAAATATGGCTCACTTGCTTTGCTGCTATAGAGGTCTGACATTTCAGTCTTGCAGTATTGCACAGTGTGTTCTTTGGTTCAGCTATAAGGCATTTCTTCCTATCTGTATGGTCCCATCAACTTCTCTACTTAGCTGAATGCTTTTTGACTATGTCAAGGTACTCTTTCACATCATCAGGAGACCCCAAGACAACAGGCACTCTTTGGTGGATATCCTCAGGCACAATATCTAGTATTGCTTGATGTCCTGTTGTTGCTATTCCTCCAGCCTTCTCAATAACAAAAGCCATAGGATTGCATTCGTAGAGCAGTCTCAGCTGAAAGACAAAAATCAAAGTGGCGATGGTCAGTCTAGGAAATGCTGTGAATCATGAAATATAAATATATTTGGCACTCGATTTTAGTATTAAAAACTATACTGACTAAAACCAGTCAACACACTAAATACTTTGCGTTTAATGTAAAGTTTTGATATAGGAATGAAATTGTGGGGTGCTCTTTTCAAAAAACAAAGTGAATGCTGGAGTTGCCCAATTTGAGTACTTTCTTGAGTTCATGTTTGCGTTGTGCTCTTCTCAGAGGGACAAAGCAGCAGACCATGCAGGCCTGGGTGGAAGGAAAGAAAAACATTGGCCCCGAGTGTGCCATTATTTTTCTGTAATGAATAACTGCATCTTATCTGCAAACTGAGGCAATGCTTTATGGACAATTGCAAAACAGATGAAAGGTCTTTGCTGAATAAACAGTCCCCTTGTTAGCCTATAGAGCTGTGATTTTTCTCTATGTGACTGAGGTCCTGCAGAGGTAGCCAGGCATAGTTCCTCCAGATGCGGTTGTGTTACCAAGTAGAAGACGCAGATGTGTTGTCGTCTGGCAGAGCTTTTCATAAAGAGCATACTACGTCTTTTTTTCTGCTATACTGGCTTACATACTCGCTTACAATAGGAATCTCAGCCTAATGCAGGTTGTTTACTATGCTTTGTAATGTGTTATGCGGTTGGAAGAGCACGGTTTGGGCTGGGAGAAGCCTGTTCAAACTGGACACCCCTTCCGATGTTCCTGCTCATGTTTCATAATCTGAAAATGTTTGAGGATAAAGAGAAAGCAGCACAGCTCAAACAGTTAGCAGCAGCCATAAAACAGTCAGTCATCTTGAGAACAGGTTGTCGTCATTTATAACAATGTGCATTGGTGGCCACCACCCCTGGGCACCAGAGATGCAAGCCACTGAGATGTAAAAATATTCCCTGGAATCAACATTATATAAAACATTGCTATCTTATAGTGAAATAGCTAAATAACTTCACATTTTCTATAATTAGGCTCATTCAGGTTTACCTTTCCTTTAGGACTTTTGGAGTTAGCAGGGTACAGAAAGATTCCTCCATACACCAGTGTGCGATGCACATCAGCTACCATTGATCCTATATACCTCCCACCATATGGTGAACTGCCGTCCTATGGAAAGATATTTAAATAAATGCAACCTTTCAGTAAGTCAGGTTAGTCTTCCCCCTAGCCCCCATCCCCTTTCTCTTAGTGATCCTAACACACAACTCCACCATACCGTGTTTCATTCAAAATACTCAAAATAGTTTGAGAAAGTTTCAGATTCCTCCTCACTTTCTAATTGGTAAATCCAAGAAAAAGAACTGACAGAAGATTACAGGACAGATTAGTGGCAGAGCCAACAATAGCAAATGCTTCCCAGCTCCTAGTCAGGGTTCTAAAACTCTAGAAAATACTGCATTCCTAGTAGCAACAAGATCAAGCGCTAGGAATGGATGTTGTGTTTCCCCCCCCCCCCAACTCTAAGAGAAAAAAAAAAAAATCAGAAAAGAAGCAGTCTTTCCTAGTTCTTCTACCCATTTTTACCAGCTTCTGTAACTTTTTTGGCAAGAAAAGGTTAAGAGTTGACTATTGCAATGAATTCCTCATTATACTCGAGATAATAGTATATTTTGTAGTATGTTTTAATAATTTTAAATAATATAGTGGAATATTTCAAATATATTTTAATATCCAAGTAAACAATCCATTCAGCCTGGCAAGATGCTTTTCTTCAAACTGTTAAAATGAGAATATCAATCTGTCTTCAAAGTTACTGGGAGGTGAAGGTGGACACCAACAGTATACAGTACCAAGTGGTTATACTTCATTGTCCACATAATACCTTCAGTAATGAAGGAAGTAAGACATCAGAATGGACATGATTTTTATGGGTGCCCCTCTGAACTTTGGGCCTCCTAACGCAAGGAAACCACATGACCACAAAGCAGACCTTGAAATTACATGAGCTCTTCAAGTGTGAGGCCCCTCAGCATCCAGCTTATGTTGCCACTGAGCATCCAATCCATTCCCACCCCCCCCACAGGTCTCCATCTACAGAGACGGACACCAGCTGTAGCAAAGAAGTAATGATCTATTACACATGTTGATGCAATTTCTTCATCACCAAACCAGAGTTCTCCTCTCTACTTGACCACACAAAGTGCCTGGTTTGGCCTCCGGCCCCCTTTTTTATGCCCAGTCAGGAAGGAAGCCAAAAAAAAAAAAAAAAGAGAGAGCGATGTAGCAGATGTAGCACAAGACTGAAGGATGGTGAAATGTCTGGTCACATCAACTTCTAACTAGCAGTACAACCTTCTGAATCCCCTTTCTGTCTTAAGCTTGGTATCCGAAATTAAAGTGCTATGTACAGATAGTAAATAGGTAAGAAAAAGGAAAACAAGCTCTGGAAATTCTACCAGAGCTCATGTATTCTAACTCATACATGAGATAGTGATTGATTGTAAAGTTATGAGTGTTACCTGTTATCAACAAATTTCTCTGAAATAGGATCTTTTACCTCAGGGAATTTCTTCTTTTTGAGATAGTCTGTGACTGCAGGATCAAAATATTTAGCATAGCCCTCATTGAGACTGTAGATATTTCCCTTCTTTTTGATTTTCACATCCCTATCCACCAAAATGAATTCTCCGATTGCCTAGTAAGAATGCAAATCAATCTGTTAATTTTAATTTTGCATGTATTTACAAGACAAGAGAAAAACAATCCTATGTACAATTTCGTAGACATATACTCCAGTTTTCACTTTCTTTAAATAAATGCGACCTTTGAGTAAGGCATCTATGAAAAAGTGGATACTTTCAGTCTAAATGAGAAATGATAAGCACACAGAGCATGAATCCTGGGGTCATGGAAGCTTCTTCATACTACCCTTCCCGTTTCCACATAAGTAGTCTGTGCCAAAAAATGCAATTGACTAAATTTATTTAGCTTTCTACTCCTTTGTTAGACTAATAATAAAAGTATAGCCCTGAGTAGCTCAGGAATTAGAACTGTCAGGTGAAGCATCAGTTTAAACATCTGCAAATAGCTGCAGATATTAAAAAATTCCAGTTCCTCCTAGCTTAGTCTAACTGGAAGCCAGAAACACGGAGTTAAGAGAACTATTCCCTGTAACCAAGGGCTAGGCTATTTAATCCTCACTGAGGTAAATTTCCATGTTAGCGTTAAAGCAAACAAACAAACATGCACACACATTCAAATTTACATTCCGAACAGAGATGAAATACATGCAGCTACTGAAGCTATTACCTAAAAGGGAACACCAACTTCTATTTCCTGCTATATGATCATGACCGGTTCCAAAAATTCCAATATAGGTAGGTGGCACACCCTGATTAACTGACTACATTAAAGTGGGTCATTATAGCAGAACACTTTGTATTATGGTAAATATGTTTTTTGTTTTAAAACTTCTACAGCCAACGCATTCCAGAATGTCAAACACATCCATATGCTTTACTTACTCTTTTACACATCATGGTGAGATCTGAAGACATACAAGAAGGTTAAATATTTCTGCTTCGCTAGTTTACTTCAATATTAAGGTCCTAACGTTAAGGAAATCAGACAGACAAGTCTTAAGTGGGCATTCTGCATTGCAGAAAACAGCTTATTTTAAATATCACATTATTTGACACACAGTGTATATTTGTTTCACTGACTTGGCTGCCTTCACTATGTTGAATCACTCGTAACATCCACTGCAGCAGTCAGCAAGAATGCAAAAACCTCTGGATGTTATTTTTGATAGGCATCAAAAGTATTTCACTTCTCCACATTAGCCTCGATTTGAAAATTGCTCCTTCGGTTGACTCTTTCGGGACAAACCGTTCTTACAGACAGTGTCTTGACAGCTCCCCACTCACACCCCCCAAAAAAGGTATTCTTACCGGATCAAGCATAAAGCAGTTGACACCTCCAGCAGAAGTAGCCAGTACTAGCATTGTGGCACTCCCATAGAGAGCATAACCAGCTGCCACAAGGTTACGCCCAGATTGTAAAGCATCTTTCCCAGAAGGTTCATCAGGGGATACCTAGAATAAAAGTATCATAGTCAATCTTACTTTTTTTTTTTTTTTACAGTTAGTAAACAACTGGATTCTTTTTGAGATAGGGATGGTCTTCTACTCCACCTCCCTGCAACACCGGCACACACACTTCCATGCTCCACACCGGGATTCCTAGGGCATGTGCTAGGACAAATTATACAGAGGAGACAAATGCACTAAGCTGGAAATGTTCTTATATAAGCCCAGCTGGAATGCAGGAAGCAGGAAAGAAGTCAGGAGATAATGCAGAGCTGTGTACCTCCTTGCAGATGATGATGAACACAACTCAAAGTAAAACCCTGAGGCAGGGTTAAAAACAAACAATGAAGCCTGACTCAGGGAGTCTGCAGCTGATGAAAAGTACCTAGGATTTTTTTTTTTTGTTCTGTTTTGCTTCATGTAAAAATGAAGTTACTTTGAGGTGCATCACAGCATGAAAAAGATGATTGAAATGGACAGCTGGGTGTGTTTTATCTGATGTACATTATTTCCCTTCCATCTTTTAACATGTTAAATCCTGTATTTCAAGCTCCTTCATACAAGGTTTCTGCCTTTTAGAGTGAATTAGATACTTCAAATGCACGTGCCATGTTTCAGCTCTGGTCTATATTTGAAGCCTATCCTCAGGCTGAAAAGACTATTAATATAGATGAACAAGAAAACCTGAAAGCGTGTTCCCCGAGTAGAAAACAATCATGTGGTATTTTATCTCAACATAATTATTCATGAAATCTAAGACCTGTTTCGTTTGTAAAGGGAAATTCCTTTAGCTGGCTAATTAAATATCAGCTAGGCTTGCACATACACATAAGTTTCTCACCTTCTGAGAGAGTAATGTTTACCCCTCACAAATGCTTTATACAAACATCTGTGTAATAGGAGGTCAAATTTAAACTTGGTCATTAAAGCTTCCTTCAGAAATAAGTTTAGTTGGATTTTATTAAATTTTCATATGGAATTTTATTTCATGAAGAGCTGCATAAGTATGAAAAATAATTTTTCTTCTCCTACATGAAAGTGTTTTACCTTTTTGTAGATGCCAAAGATGGTCCCAATGGAAACAAGGCAGTCAATGTTAGAGGAGCCATCTAGAGGGTCTATGCAGACTATGTATTTACCCTGGAAAATACAAAATAGGAAATAACTGGATTAGTGACATTATTTACCTACCTACACTAAAAATATTTCAGTAGTTAAAGTTTCTCAGACAATTTCATACCAATATAAACCAAGAGACTGTTACAGTTTATGAGGAAACTGAACTCTCATGTTTTGACTTTTTTTGGCCAAGATTTCATCCTTGTTTACAACTGCATGAATTTCTGTCACAGTAGAAGCTGAGAAATCTCTAGCTAAAGTTATAAATGATGACATAGGAAAGCTGAAGTTTTGCTGCGTCATTTTTAAAAAAAGATTTTTTATATATTTAATTAATACTGAGCCATTTTTATAGACATCCGACAACACCTACCATTTGAGCTATGTTTTCTCATCTCTTATAAAACTGCTTTCTGAATTACAAGGAAAAAAACAAATTAAGTAGATCACTAGATTAGTTTTTTTTTTTAGATCTAAAATTAAAGATACTACAAGGTAGCCTTAACACCTGACATCCATAAACTATACATTTTACTTTACTGCATATTCCACTTTAAACACCTTAATGAAAGCCTGTGCTCAGAAATGAGCAGTGCTCAGACATTACCTTTGCCAGGTTATGGTCTTACAATAACCTTTTTCTCTTTTTTGTTTGTTTGTTTGTTTTCCGAATGAACAGTCTCTGCCTATTGCTATGGTACGGATTCCTTTAGATACAGGAAATTGTCAGTATAGGGAAAATGTACCTTTCCAACCAGCTGTACCTTTCAAGTAGCCTGTTTTTCTCTTCACCACTGACAAATTGTTATTTTATTCACAATCATTTTCATAATTATGTGTAACAACAGTGTTTGTTTACTTGCTTTTCATTTGACTTCATCCTATATGCCAGAAACTTATTCAAGCCCAGCAACAGGTTATACTGCTACTCTATGGATAGGTATTATGATAAAACCACCATATTAGCTCATAATTAGTATATAAAAAAAAATACCACTGAGCATCAACAATCTTTGAGGCTCCAGAATCATCTTGTTCAGATCTAAAACAATCACGAATTCAGTATTTGATCCACAAAGAACAGATATTCAGTGTTCTGCTACCAAAGCTACTCAAAACTTCACAGAAGAGCTTAATTCACTCAGAGTACAGTTCTGGAGAACAGGGGGAGTAGGCAAGAAATACGTTTTCCCAACAATGAGGTGAAGGCCCGGAGGGGTTAAAAGAGGGTGGGGAAGAGTTTTAGAGAAGAATTTAAAAAAAAAAAAAATCAATACAGCAGTCTAGGGAACAGAAGTAATAGAAAGGACAACTGCTGAGAGAGGGGAGCATACAAGAAAATATTAGTATTTGCCAATACTCAGAAAAATACAGGTTCTCTCTGAGACCTTTAGCTCATTTTTCATTTTTAAATTTGAAGAGACAAAGCTGTAAAGGCTGATTTGAAATCACGTCCTGAGAGGTTTTTCAAGCTACTAACCCTTTTTTCAGCTTCTACTATTATAGCATCTTTATTTTCTTCTGATACGATAACACAGGTGCTGAAGGATGACTTGAGCATATTAATCACGAGATCATTGGAAAGGATATCCAGCTTCTTCACTTGGTCTCCTGTCACATTGGTAGAACCAGCAATTCCATAGCTAAAGCGATGGAAAGAGAGAAGAGCATTTTGTAAAAACTGGGCGCTCTGTCTCCCAAAGTACCCCACTTCTAGCAGGCTTAGGCTCGTAGAAAAGTCTTGTGAAACAAACAACTCTTCTGAGTGATATCTCAGGTCTGTAAGCCTCCTTTTATTTACCAGCTGATAAGTTCTTGCTGAGACCTGCTAACACGAGCTGTGGTAGCAAGGCTGGAATACACTGAACATGAGGAATGCAAAAAAGGAATCACGCGTGAATAGTCCCCAAACTATAGGCAAACCCAGCCAGAGCACGCTACGAGGACTGGATTATAATCACGCTATTAAATTAGCTGTTGCCTCTTAAGACCCAAATACTGCCCCTACAACCTTGGCTGCCACATCGTAGCTGCTTTAAAAGCTAAGATCTCACTAGAAAGTCTATACTTAAAAAGTAACAATGCATCTGACTATATTGGTTATGGTTAGCAATACCCTGTACAAATATGGGCACAAACCTTTTGTTCAGAGGTTAAATCAACATTTTTATGCTATAATGTTTCTAGCTTTGTTTTTAAGTTGTAAGTGTTTATTTGCGAATAAGACTGAGAAACACAAGTGCCAAACAAACAAAAAAAAAAAAGAAATCAGCCAGCTGATTTCCGGCTGGTTAGTCTGAACCCAGCACTCAGCACCAGGAAGTACCAGCAGAGCTCGCGATAGGCAATAGTGAAAACACACACAGACAAAGGAAGTTTGGGTTATGGATTACGTCGTAAAAGAGAAAAGCCGTACCTAGCTCTGCGCAGGCACACCGATGGCTCTTACTTAAGCTTACCTGCGATACATTGGTGAGAGCTGAATACTGAATACTGGTATTTCTTTTTTTTTCTTTTTCTTTCTCTCTTTTTTTTTTTTCTCGCAATACAGCTGACCAGGATGTATTTAGAATTGAAGAAATGTACTGCATTTCTTCAATCTGATGCATAAGAAAAAGTGAAAGATCCAGCAAAATTCTCTCTCCTTCTCTGCTACAGCGGCTTGAGCATTTTTCTGCAATGTTTTAGAAAACATTAGACTTTAAATGTCACACTTTGGAGCCGGGGGGGCTCTCATCCTGAGAGCAAAACCTTCACATGGCCAAATCTGGGTGCCCAGCCCCTGGGGAGCGCAGAGGGCAGTGGGCAGCTTGTATGGAGCCTGCAGCGGGAAGGAGCGGTGGCCACGGCGGTGGCAGCAGCTCATCACCACCTTCACGGCCAGGCTGGGGGCCACCCCAAGAAATGGGCCCGGCAATCCCTGCTGCTCTGCGCTCTCCGATGGTCAGGTCATGTGTCACTCGGCAGTGCCTGAGACAGGAAAATCCCACCGCTGGTCAGGAAACACAGTCCCACGGTGGGAGCTGCGCTTCGCCTGCCTGAGGAGGCTCGCAAGTCCAAAGCTGGTTGTCCCGGGGAAGAAAATACCATCCACCTTGGAGGGTAGTGAGGCCAGGATAGCAGCTCAGGTATCGGACCCACGGACACCTCAGCAAAGCCATGGAAACACAGAGAGGAGGCACAAGGAATGGGGCCAAGGAAGGTTACAAGTTGGCGGTGGAAGGAAACCCTACTCTCTGCTGTTGGGACTGTAGCATAAAAGGCTTAGGAAGGGGCTAGCATGTAGCGACTATAAAACTGTGCCAAGCATATCAGATGAGATTTGAAGTCAAGACAGCAAAAGATACTTTAAATTATATAGAGTGAGCTATTGTAATTTGCTTGTGCAATTGCTTCTGTTCTGCCAGCTTCAGTCACCAAATCTTTCAGCTTGCTGATACTAAGATACTGATGTATTTTGTAAAAAGTGTTACTCTGTTTTGCTAGAGGCATTTTACTTAATTTATTTTCCACTGTATGGTCTGTAGAGGCAAATTTGTTTTCTTGCTATTACTTTTTTCTTTAAGTAATGAGGCAGCTTGCGTCTAAACCCCTGATCAGCATATTATGTGGCTTATCAACAATATGCAAAATACATGGGAGAATCAGTTGCCCTAGACTGGCTTCAGCTATCTACCATTTCAAGAGCTCTCATTTCCTTCCAAAATCCTTTCCTCACATTTTCCTTCCTCCAGAGCAATCCCCCTCGGTATCAGCTCTGCCTGACTGACTACAGACACTGCTGGTCCTTGCAGAGACCATTTATTTATAGGCCGGAGACTTCCAGGGTGTCACAGAAAAACTCAGGTTGCTAGGGCACAATGTGGCAAAAGCAAAAAATGAAACAAAACAAAACAAACCCGAATTTGATTAAACTCCCTATAGCATGAAAACGGTGCTTCGATATCAAGTTCTTGCCTACAACGAATAATAACAGTTCAGCCCTATTTTGCCAGGCTTCAACTTTCAGTCTGTTTGGTCTTCGGGTCCGAAGCGTCTCGACCTGCTGGAGGTGTCTGCACGAAGACCTACCAGCCGCAGCCACCTGCGCGAGTCGGCGCGCCTTTACCTATTAAAAAAGGTGACAAAACCCATTTCTGCCGGGGAAAAGCCGGAGCCTGGGACGCTACAGGCGTCAGCTCGGGATGGCGGGGGGGAAGGGTTCGCGGCGTGAGGTGGGCGAGAGGTTTTGAGCTGCTGAGGAGGGAGAGAGGCCGGGGGAGCGCCGGGGAGGGCGGCGGGGCCGGTGTCACTCACAGGTTGGCGATGCCGGCCTTGCGCACGGCGCTGGAGATGGCCTTGACGGCGGTGCAGAGGGAGTTGAGGAGCTGGGTGAACTCGCCGGTGCCCCTGGCGCGCCGCCCTTCCTCCATCACGAAGCGGGTCATGGTGATCACGTCGGTGTCGAAGGCGGAGCGGTCCGCCATGGTGCCGTCGTCCTGCCCGCCGTGCCCGTGCCGCCGCCCCGGGACGAGTGGGCCCGCCGCCGCCGCCGCCGCCGCCGGCGATAGCCCCGGGCCGGGGGCGGGGCCGGGGGCGGGGCACCCGCGGCCTGGCCCCGCCCCCTGCGCGCGTCCCCGGCGCGGCCCGGCCCCCCGGCCGCCCGGTTTCCGCGCGCACCGGCGCAGCGGCCCGGGCAGGTTTTTACGGCAGGCTCCCCGGAGCGGTCCGGCAGCAGGAGCCTGTCCCTCCAGTCCCGCTCTCCCAAAGCCAGGAACGAGCGCAAGCCACACAAATGCTGCTGCACAACGTACCTAGGAGCCCAGACCCCGCTGAGTACCAGCGCTTTGACCCCGCCTCCCTGACGGTGCAGTGAGATCAAACGATATGTTTTCTTGCTGCTGTTTGATCAAAAAAGAAAAAAAGAAAAAGAAAAAAAAATCCAGCCACGTCTCAGTGCAATGCAGCGTACCGTCACAAAAACGTAGGTTTTGCCAGATCCAGAACGCTAGGTGACTAATCCAAAACTTTTGACGCATAGCAGAAAGCAAGTTCTCTCCACATCTCATCCTACATACACCCTGACACACAATAATTTGAAAAGTACAAATATGGATATGGGTTATCCTTTTGTTGCCATGTAGATTTATATTTATATTTATATTACCCATCATTTTATGTCTGTATAATTAAGGAGATGTATCCAAGACATTTTGATTACTTTCTGTTAGAATATATCAGTGATTTGGATAAGCCCAGTCTCAAATCCCCGAACCCAAACTGCAGACTGAAATTGTTCCAGGTGGTGCCAAGCACCAGGCAAAAATCATTTAAAAGTGTGCACCTCTTTACATATGCAAGCACACTGTATATCCACACATTGCTTACCTCAGAGGTATGTGTGAATGCCTTCTCCAGGTGCATATAACTTTGGCCTAACTTAGGCATGCCCAGAAGTACATGCAATTCTGAAACTATTAGTTGTAAATAGCTGTAATGCTCTTTGCAACGGGACCTTTTAGTCTTTGGTAAGTGGTACCAGCCCAGCACTTCAAAAGAGTTCCAGGAGAGGGAGGTGGATTTTGGAAAATTTACAAAGGATTGATATTAGCTCTTTCTTTAAAGGTAAATAATGCTTTACAGCTGTCCACGGCAGCTACATCAGCCAGGTCCACTGCAGCTACATCAGCCAGAATAATAGAGAAAGACAACATCAAACATCACACAGAAGTTTAGATGAGTGCACTTAAACTGGGTAGGACAGAGGAGTCTAGGAACGTATGACCCACAGTAACAGAAGAACTATTTATTTGGAATAACTTACCTTTTTTATAAGGACCCCATAAAATACATCAGTATCCTATCCTGCAGAGAAATCTGTACTTCAGGATAAAATAGTCAAGATCCGTGTAAAACACTTGCAACCTAAATTTTTTTTTATGAAATCCATGCCTGAAGAGAAGGAGCCTTTTTCACCTCCAGTACTCTGCCTATTCTCCCCAGTTTCTGAGCTGAAACCTTTGCCCTTTTGCAGTGGGGGAGACGAAGGGGCAAGACTTTTTACCACTTCCACTCATATCGTGGAAACCAGGCACAAATAAGCAAGCTGCAGATTGAAACAGCAGTCATTTGAAAAGATAGTGGTTTCACATCCAACTTTTGGGGCAGGATCTGTGACACACAGTCAGTTCCCTGCTCTGAGAACTGGGCTTGTCTAGCTAAACCCAACTTATCTGGCTAAGTTTGTCTGTGCTAGCCAGAGACTGCAGTATAGGCAAACCCGTGGTTTATTGTGATCTATTCTCAAACAGGCAAATGTTAAAAAAAAAAGTCACTCGCTTCAGCCAGCATTATATTATGGGCTTAATTTTTGCCTCATGGTCAGTATTTTCACGTATCTTGGGAGAATACAGACAGATAACTGAAGCCAAATGAATAAGGAAACAGACTGCCTGGAGATTTACTTGTCCTGCCCAAAGTGTCACAAGACCCTGGGAACACAGAATGAGTTTTTAACCTCTAAAACGCATATGCAACCCTACAGCAACCATGCTATTTGGTAATGTTAAATCAGTGTAAGCTCTGAATTAGGTTCTACGTGTTGTGAGCATTTCCCCTTAGAAATCAGTAGTTAAACATTTATCGAGAACAAATGTGTGGCGCTGGGGAAGAAAGGTCAGTGCTGGCTGATTAAACATTGCCAAAACATTTTGCTCCTGTATAGAAGAAAACGCAACCTTGTTTGCGAGCAGATGACATTCAGCTAGACACAGTTCACAGTTTTTCAGAACTGTAAGCATCCAAAACACACAACTTTTTTGAAAACAGCTTTTCTCCCTGTATGCAAAATCCCTATTGTGTAATGATTATGAAAATAAGACACATGGTGATGACATAATCCCCAGGTATTTTATTATGAAGGTTGCCTCTGGTAGCTTCAAATGACAAGCAAAAAGATAGTGGGAATTAAAGCCTCCCCAAAAGGCCCTTTTATCCTGAAGGAAAGCATCCATGTGGGAATGGCAGCTTTAGATCCTGACGCAGGGGAGGACTGAGGCTGGCCGTTGCCTGCCATTGGAGACAGATCTGCCAGTGTGATTTCTAGCTAGACAACCAGACTTTTGGCTCCTTTGCTTCATAAAGTGTTTCCCTTCTCCTGCGTGAATTTCCCACGCCAGGCCAGCCTCCTAAAATACATATTTATGACGGCCATAGCAAAGCATAGCACATCTCTGGGCACAGGCACACAACTTCAAAAGGACACAATTAAAGGTGAAAATTTGTGGAAAAAAGTTTTCTCGGTACGGTAGCTGTAAAATGGCATTTATCTGATAATGACACATTAAATTATTCTGCCAGTTTGTATGAATTTTGCTATGATCGATAAGCACAATCGAACTATAAAGCTGATGATATTCTGCGGTAAAGGGTTTTCCCGTAGCACGCCTGTATGCTGCCCTCTTGTGTCAGTAGCATGTAAACGTTTTTAGTACTTTATTGTGAGGGCGGACTCTTAGGAGAGCACATCTCCGTTTTTCTATACGTTGACAGAGCGCTTAATATGCATAAAATTGATTCTGAAAAGGAATTCTATGTGCCTGTGAAATACAAATATTGTCATCTTTATTGTCGGTTTTTAATTTCTGTATTTGTTACCTATCCACAAGACTCTACCAGGCAAGCAGAGCAAAGAATATGCTACCTGAATATTATACATGCTAATACTTCCCTTTTAAAATGTCATATAACATATCCAGAAAAAATATTTACAGTAACAACTCCAAGTTTACTTTAGGAACTTTTACTTTAGTTTACTTCAGGAACTGCTAAAAGAATAACCTGAAGAGACTTCGATGTACTCTGTACTAAACTACAGTGCTATCAAAGAGTGGACTTATCTTCTTTAACTGTCTACTTGGCAGGAAAAAAAATAAGTTTTACAACCACCAAGGGGCATAATGTCATGATTAGATGATGACATCTAAAATTCAAGATGGCCGGAGGAAGAGCATGTGATACAAAAGGTCAAATTCTGCTCTCAGACCCTGATCCGGGGTTAGATTTCTAGGGCAGATATCCCATTAATGTCCTTGTAGATTTAGCTACAGGACCATAACCAGTTATGTTGCTTTGCTGAAAACAATAGCTCAAATTGTTCAAATTTTTAATATCCTGTTGCTTAGGATGATTTAAATGAGCGGTACTGCAGAGGTTCAACTGTGGAGGTCTTGCTTGGGCTTTTGTTCAGCTCTGGTAATTTTAACTTTATTTGCTTCAGTTCAGGACTTCCAGATAACCTCAAATGTTTATCAGAACAACAGAAAGTCTTTTCTTCCAAATCCCAGCTCATTTTTATTCTGTAAAAGTACAGATGAAGCAGTGTTTGGCTTTTCCAGCTTAATCTGCAGTGTGATGAAGGTGTCTTGAATATGTTACATTAGTGAGGTCCAAACTATAGCGTATGCTAAAGGAATGGAACATGGTAATCATAAATGATTCTCTTATCTACGCCTCTGAAATATATGGTCAATAAAGGAAGCTGAGTGACTGTTTACAAGGTTATTCCCCCTTCTTGTTTACCAGCTGTATTCTGTTTCATGCCAAAGGACTGGCAGTAAAACTATTTAAAGTGACTGTTAGCTTTTACATTTTTTAAATTAATTTTATTCAGTATTTACAGAGTTTTTCATACTGTGAATGAACAGTAACGAATCGTTACAATGCCCTTGTGACATAGACAGGCAAGTAAAGAAAATCAAGGAAAAAACTTTATCCTGGGCTGCAGAGGAAAGTCGTGCTGGAGCGAAAAGCTGGCTGATTACTTTGGGAATTCACACAGTTTGAAAGAGAGTGAGAGAAAGTGGGGAAAAGAGAATTTAACTCAGCAATACACAAACTGCGTTTGTTACCTTTTCTGCATATTTCCTTTTGCTCTACTAACCTGATATTTCTTTTGTGACACAGTTGCAGCCGGTATAGAAAAAAGCCGAGAAGGGATATGCCTAGCACATATTGAGTCAGCTCTGAAGAAACAGCAAGAAAGTTAAGCCCCTACAGATAGGACATCACTGCAAGATGATATGACTTTAAAAACAGGAGTAATAGGTGGATAGAAGGAACCTATACTTTAGATTGCTCTATAGAGTCCATTTGATCTTGATAGGAACACCAAGCAGTGGCTCAAAATCCTTTTCAAGTAACTAGTTACCAGATAGCTATAGTATCCTGATCTAACATGGGGTTTTATCTTACTATTTCCCACTATTTTTGCATGTAGGTTTACTTTACTGATGGCTGTAATGGCAAAAACATTTGCTTTCATAATACACTGTAAGGCATGTGCGGTCATTCTGTGCTGTCTTTCACAGGAGAAGGACCTAATAGGTAACTGGGATTCGCAAGTGATCGTGCAATCTGAAACAGATGCTGTCATTGGAGTTACTTAAGACACATACTGACCAACTTTGCCTTGACCTTATATGCTTTTCTTCTGCCCAAAGAACCTGTTGTAAAAGTCAATGCGTTTGTCCATGAAGACACATACAGGGTTGAAATGAAGAGGATAATTTTTAAGACTGCTTGAGAGTTTAGTTTCATGACTTATGCAGGTAGGGATGCATCACATAGGCTAAACCCCAGCCCTCGCTTTGCAAACGTGCCACTGCACTTTCCACTACCACTTCATCACACAGCATAAAGTTGATATCAGAATGCAGTATGTGCCATGCCAGGGATAAACTGGTATAGATGGCAATGTCAAAATCAGGCTCACAGTTGCTGACTCTCTTTGGGAAACAGCTTTCAGCTTGCCCAGCTGGTGGTATCCAGGTATATTGGCTCCCAAGTTATTTAAGAAAGTGAGAAGTGTCGTTCTAGGCCAAAGCAGTGCCATCTAGCCCAGGATTCGTCTCTTGCAGTGGCAGGCGGAGATGTTATTTAGAAGAGCACGTGAGCTCAGCCACTTTCTGCATTCCTTTGCCCCCATAATTCCCAACATCCATAACTGGATTAGGGATATAAGAGCTAACCTCCCTGTCTATTGCTTTAATATTCATGGTTGAGGCATTGATCTAATCCCATTTTGAAAGTGCTGATACTATCTGCTTCCACAGCCTCTGTCACAGCATATCGGGGACATTCACTGCCTACTGGATTAAAAAGTGCTTTCTTTTATCCCTTCTATGAGTTTCAACAACTGTCCCCTAGTTTTAGCACCTAGGATTTGGTGAATAACGGTGTTTCATTAAACCTACTCACGATCTTTAAGGTTTTGTAAACCTCAGGCTTCTCCTAGGGCCCCAGGCTTTTACTCTCTCCTCTGAGGCAACTGCTCCATATCCTTAATCATTTCAGAAACCCTTCTGTAGCTCCACTGAGTCCTTCCTGACAGGTGCAACACATGGTACTTAAGATATGGCACCCAATGGCACTGTTTTCAAAATACATATCCCAATGATGCTGATTATTTTGTTGGCTTCTTTGCCTGATGCTACTTTTTTGAGCCAACTTTCGTATTTTTCTTAACTCACAATGAGGAAGATTTATAAAATTCATCGCCATTTACAGAAATATGCTCTTATCAACTCTACAGGCTTCCCTTGTTTGTGTTACAGGAAAAATGCACAGAAGATGCTCAAATCCTAAAGCATCACCTTTTTTCCTGGAGATACATAGATATGCTGGGGTCTGTGAAAACACTCAACAGGGGCATTGGCTTCTGTTCAGGCTGAAGGATGAAATAATCCAATTCTTCTTTGTAAGATAGATAACGTAATAGGAAGCCATAAACCAAACCCTAGCACATTACCAGGCATGACACTGTCACCCCAGGGGTCTGATAATGGAGACAGGGGTTCCTGGTTCCTCACACACATTTCTGTGAGCCTGCGGAAAGCAGCACAGACATGCAGAGATAACAAGAAGGACATCGGGGATCCAGCTGGAGATGCACTCTTCTAGTGTGACTCCATGGAAGTAGTAAGAGAGATTTTGATAAGAGCACTAGCTGGAGACAAATCTGGAAAACAAGCAAAGATACTGTCCTACTGTCTCGTTTCTGCTCTTGGAGGAAACAAACTGTTACTCTATGCTTTCTTGTGGAGAAACAGGATTGTAATCTGTGCTTGAAGAGGAGGAAAAATTGCAAGGATATCATTCAAACTCAGCAGGAGGTGCATGTCCCTGTCTCTCTGAATGAATCTGAGGTATCTTGCTAGGCTCCCGAACCCTGGGGAGCCCAGCAAAAGCTGGGAGCTGGGAACGCTTGCCCCTGAGGGAGCCAAGACTCAGTCTCCACACGAGGGAACGTGTCCAGCCAAGCTGGGAGCTCAGCAGGAGCCGTCCACTGTGATCTCTTCCTTTTTATGCAGGCAACGCCTTCCTCTCTGAGTAGCAATATTTCTTGTCTCCTTTTATGTCTGTGAAGCTTTGCGAGAGGTACAAGTTAGAGGCCCTTGCCCCTGTGGCAAGATGCTGCTGATCGGGGGGAGGCTGCCCCAGGTCCAGTGGGAGCCTCCTGCTGCGTTTGGTGGCTATCGCAGCAGCGACACGCTCATTTTGAGATGAAAAGTGTTGGTACAGACGTAACACCACAGCACGGTGGGTAACACAGGAACACTTGGTTCTCTCTTCCGTCCCCCTGGAAAAATTGACAAAACTTAGCTAACTGCCCAAGCTAACGTCCAACGTAACAACTGGGTGAGGATGGTTGTAACCATCAAACTGTTAGCACAATAGCTCCAGGGCTGAAATGACACAGTGGGGGAGATATTCAACACTGCTCAGGGCTGCCCGTGGGAGATTCAGCTGTGACTTAAGAGAGGAAAGAGGGCTGCCGACCGCTGCTTTGGAACACGGACACAGTGTCGTTTTTCCTGTGCACGCTAACTCCACAGGGCGTATCCATCAAGGCAAGACATTTCACTTCTGAGGACAGCGGGGCCGGTGTGACTGACAGCCTGCTCAGCTTTCAGGGGCCATCAAAAACTTGTTGAGCCAGTTAAGCGTGGACTGCCCAGCCACACAGCATCTGGAAGCTTGTGAAAAGGATATCAAATTGTAAGAAAGGTAAAGGGAAGTAATGAGGCTAAGCTACTCATAACAGAGAGAAAAGAGCTTGTCTTCTAATCAGAAACCAGGAGAGACAGGATCTGCTCCGTTTGCTGCTGACTGAGTATTGCTAGTTAGACTGCTGGTCTGTAGAAAGGGATTATGGCCAGAGATTTGTTTAGGTTGCATTATTGTATGTAAATCCTATAACCATGCTGGCATTCCTGGAGAAGGAAGTGTTCTGGGCAACGACACAGGAACCTTTCCCTCATGCAACTATCACTGGAAAATACAAGTTACCTTACTGGATTAATCTAGGCTGACATCCTGTTTCTGGCAGAATCTGGCACTGGTCAAAAGAGTCTCCCTTCCTCCCCTCCCACATGCACTAGATCTCACTTTGAAATCTAGCAGGGACTGAATTGCCTGTGAAGCACGGACCTTAATAGCCTTTCCAAATTTGCAACCAATCCTGCCAACTGCATTTCTAAACACAGAAGTGCCCAGTTCCATTTGAAAACCTGCTGAATTCTTAGCTTCAGTTATTTCTATGAGAAGGAGAAGAGAAGTCTAATTATCCATTTAGCAGTCTACAGGTCATTAGTCACTGAATACAGAATATCTCTAATATCAGCTTTCACATTGTCAGTGGTGAGATATTTCCTAAGGCTTTTTATAGGAAATTAAAAATCTTAAAGCAATGAGAACCTGGACAGTTGACTTTTATCTAAATCAGAATCTCAACATTTTCCATTGATGGAATTTCTGATAATGAACAAAACTACTGAAGACTAATCATAATATTCTGTTCTGGTGAAATCCAAAAGCTTTATTCCTTTCTGGGGCTTGCAAAAAAATGAATTATTTAACAATACTTAACAATAATCAATTTTTTTGATTTTTCATTGATTAGTTGTTATAAGAAGTTCTGTCAGATTTATCATGCTTCTGCTAAATTTTTCATCTGAGTGAAACCTGCATTTTCTAGAGAATTGTTCCGTCAGCTGTAGTATTCCTACGACCAAGATTTCTATAACTCTCAAAACTGCCACTAAATGTCAGTGTAGATGGGAGTTTCTACAAATAGGCCAGGCAGCATAATAAATCATATAAGACTGATATTTTGGAGAACAAATTGTAAATATAGGAACTTAAAGGTTTTGACTAGACTAAGCTTCACCGTTTAGGCCCAGGCAGCCAAACAATTTTGGAGGAACTAGGCTATTCATATGCAAATAACTCTATTCTAATCACATTCTTTGACAAAAAGTTATTCACATACTTCATATCCAGGCTCTCAGAGGCTTTGGAAGTGATTTGTGTTAACAGAGGTTAGCCAGGGGTTCATGAGGGGTGTCATCACTAGGTATCTACATGCTCTGATCTGCAAGCATAAAGCAGGGTAAAACTCGGTCCCCAAACATGATGCTTTCCCAGTTACAGCCTAAACATCGGTTACTCAGCTCCCTGCTGTACTTACTTGCACCTAGTAACGGTGAATTTGGAAGGGGTTATCCCTGAGCATCTAGCACCATACAGACATGGTGGATTGATCGGCAAAAAACACAGCAATAATATATGTCCACTTTTTCTCAAGCATGCTCTCTCCATTTCTGCCCTGAAGCTCCTACCTTACCCGATTTTTGGCAAATGCAGCTTTTGTCCAGAAATACCACAGCTGGAACCACCACAAATAGGAGCAGCAACTTTGCCTCTCCCAGGAGGCTTATTTATGAAGCTATATCTCACACAAGGGGTGACCAGTGAGAGAGCTGATGACGACCACAGATGGCAGTGGCCAGTGTCTGCTTTGAATATGAAGCTGAAAGGGTAATGGGACAATGCAGAAGTAGCAAGAAGCACAGAGACCCTCTTGGGTTTCTAATGGCTGGCTGCCAACTGTGTAGAAGCCTTGAGTCTAGAATGGGCTAGGAAGCTCAGATGAGGAAGAGTTTGGGACATGTTGAACCCTAGCACTTCAGAAGGAGAGGGCTGGGGTGGAGTTGGAATAGGAAGGCTGGAGTTCAGATGCAAAGCAATTTTAGGAAAAATGAGTATACTGAAGAGTCTGGAGTTGGCTGGAGGAGCTCTGAGACAGGAGAGTGTCAGGACAGGAAAAGGTTGAGGAAACGGTGCAGTAGAAGAGATGCGAATATTGAAAGAGATTGGGAAGAAGTGGGAGGTACTGGGGCAAAAGGTCTAAGACTGTGGAAGCAAGATATAGCTTCTCAAGGGTTAAAGAAATTCGAGGGAAGGAGAGCCTGGGATTCATCACACCAACACTTTCTGTTTTGAAAACGAGCATGTCACTGCCATGACAACCACAGAGCATCCCGCTGTAACACCATAACACCGTGAAGCATGCTGGCATGGGAAGCACTGCCGCTCAGCTGAGGAGCAGCGTCTTGCCTCAATAAGGTTAAAAGTGAATGTGGCTATGCAGATGTCTTGTGCAGCAGTAGCCTGAAAACAGGCTGAAAACAAATTGTCTCCTCAGGGAATGAACTATGCATTATGTATTGCTGAGTGTGCAATGGCAGTGGGATGTCATTCTCAAGGCTCACTCCACAGCCTTTAATGGACAGCAATAAAATCTATTAACACCTAAATTCCAAGGCTTAATACAGGGGAGCTAGGCTCTTCCCACTGCAGGGAAGATAAGACATCTAGCTTGTGGTGGAAAGGATGCTGGACCAAACAGAGCAGCTAAACTCCTTCACTGATCTGCTACCCAGCATCTAGGCTACATGTACACTGCTATTCTTCCATCTGTTTCCTTTTCTTACCATACCAACTGCTTAAAGACATTTTTCCACAGCTGTTCCTTCTCAAGGAAGCCTGATCTCTCATCTCAAATGAGAGGCAGAGGGTGGCAGAGCACAGAGTGCCTAAGAAGGCCAAAGCCTCAGAAGGTGCTGCCATATTATGGCAGCTGTCACCTGGGTCAGTGGGACATCTGGAGGGGAGCACAGATGGAAACAGCTAGCACAAACTATTAACTACCTTCATGAGAGAAGACCTTCTCAGAGGAAACCACCTTCTCATTCCCTCTAGGGTAAAGGCACCTTGACTGAGCAATGTTTGGTGTCATTACCAATCTGTGCTCAGTGCTCAGTGTTTAGGCAGATGATCACCGCCTACATAGCACCTCTCAGGAGGAATATCCTTTTATTATGAAGAAAGAACCAAGACTCTGACACAAAGCGTTGTTTGGTTTGTTCGTGTCCAAGGTGGTCAGGATATAAACTAGCATAGGAGATCTGAAATTTCTTTCATCCACCATAGTAAACTGACTTTAGCAATAACCTCTCATATTAATCACTTCTGCCTTTCTTTACCATGTAAAATACACAACTGCTCAAAGCATCCTTGCAGACCGGAAGTTAACTTCTTCATTGCAGAAAGCGGTATTTCATGTGCTCTAGCCCACCAACCTTTCATCTCACTTGTGTTAATTGCTTATAGTTAGGGCTGGCCTAAGGTCTGGGGCACATGAAGATACCTCAATTCATGCACTATTGCTTACGCCTTTTTAGAATACTAGTAGCTGAGAAAATCCACTGCAGACTGCAGCTGTCTGCTGTTATCAGGCAGGGACTAGGACAGACAGTCAGGGTGGAAAGAGAAAATTTCACATTTACAGATCCCAAATAAAGCCATAATAAAGCTGGTAGGGATGATACTAATGGAAGTGGGACCCACATACACACCTGTGTCATTCAAGATCACCCTTCACTCATAGACTTTTTATTACAATAAGGCATGATGTATCAGAAAGAGTAACAGTAGGGAAATAATTTATTATCGTGGAAAAGATACTTTCTCTATTTTTTCCTTTCTTCTTTAATGTTGCTTGATGTTAATGAACACTGAAGTGTAGTATCCTCTGTTGGAAGGGCACGCAATAGTAAATAAATATTAGTTTTATTCTTGACAGGGAGTCCTTTCTGCTGTTAGTAGAATAGTACATACTAGTAGGGCTACAACTTCGAAGCTTAAGTTCCTAGTGCTTATGAAGACAAAGAAGCAAGTTCAAATCAATAGATAGCTTTGAAAACTTATTAATTTTAACGGTAGAGTTTTTTATAGTTAATTAAGACTGAGCTATTTAAAATTAAGTTCTACTTGCAGATGGCTGCAACACCTGTTGCAGACTAATAGTAGTGGAAATACATGGTGAAATAGTGATTATTTAAATACAGACCATACTGCAGGTGCATTTTTCTGCGTATAAATTTGGTGTGGATGTATTGAAACATAGTATTCAAAGCTCTATCTTACCAGTAGATGTTCAGTCTGTTTTCCCTTTCTTGCACTGTTTCAGCTGCACTACTCCTTAACTAAGATGATAATTGCATTTTGGTTTCCCCAAAACAGAAGCACCTCAGAAAACTGAGAGAAGACAAGTACTTCACTAATGAAATAAGAGCCATAAATAGTGAGGAACAACTTATGAAACTAAGCAAGAGGACAACCATGCTCTAGTACAGCTGTGGTGCTTTAAAGAAAATACTCAAATACAGTATTTGCAAGCAGGAGTAGGGTGAGGCAAAAGTTTGGTGAACAGATCTGAATAATATTTCTACTTCAGCCACGTTTGTGCATATAAATGAGAACAGAAGTTTCTTTATCTGGAAAGGCATTTTTAATATAGAAATTCTGCTAAGAAGGAAGAGCCGCTGAGTGAGATAGGAGCAGACATCCAGCACTTACAGACAGTGCTGTTCCTATCTGAGTGTCAAATCTCTTCATAAAGGTGGGAGGATACTTTGTAGGTGATAAATTAAAATAATGAGAGCTTTTATAGCAATAAGTCCTTGCATGACAAAGGATATTAAACACAGAGTAATGTTTTCACAGTGCCAGATGAGTTAGCTATCAATTTTCAAAGAACTGTGCGTGTTGCATTCCTGTGTCTACAATGCCATGTGGAAATATATGAGCTGGTTTTAAACTTGCTAGGTTAGATCTTGTTAGCAGCATAGAGCTCTGTATGAGCTAATTCACAGCATTTGCCAGGCTGTTGGAGAAATAGTTTCCAATGCCTCATTTCTTTCTGGAAGGAAAACGGTAACGTACAAAGTCTTGAGTACCATCTTCCAAATCAAGGAATTGAAAAGCAACGTGCTACAGAAGTTACGTGCTTGATCTGTAGTGCTTTCAGTGAAATGCAGTATATCAGAGTTGCTCCCTCATAGCGTAGGCTGTGAAGATAGATAATCAGTTAGTAAAGCATTTTAAGTTCTTAGCATAGAAAATGATGTAAGTTTGCAAGTTACTTATTCTTCTCTTCCTAAAATGAATCAGTAGTCATCAATCTTTTCCCCCTTTGAGGTTCAAAACCAATGTTATTTCACTCTAGCTCTATTTAGCAGTAGCACCAAGATCACCAGTACCTCTTCCTTAATGATTATCAGCTTGGAAGTGGGAACAAACTTCTGAATGGAAGGATAGGCTTCCTGTGCTAAGCCTTGGTCAGGTAGGTTTGGTAACTACAGTTTGCAGTGGTGAGGATGAGATATAGTTACACAAAGCACTGTCTGAACGCTAACGACACGAATGGGGAATGGTGGCTCTGGGAACCCATGTCATTTTCTCCTCAATCTTGCCTGTGAGGGGAAAGGAGGGGAGGAGGAGTAGACGAGTTTTCCAAGCTAACAACTGGTGTGCCGCTGGTGTTGGCAACAGGGCTTTGGTTTCTATGACCATGGGACCCTGTTTGAAGATCAACAGCTGCTGGGGAGAGATGGGATCCACCTTACCAAGTGGAGTACGCGTGTCCTTGCCAACAGATTGGCCAGCCTGCTAAGGCTTTAAACTAGGGCTTTAAACTAGGCAAGGAGGGCTTTAAACTAGGCAAGATGGGGGAAGGGGAGTGGTATAGTGACAGGGTAGTCAGTAAAACACCGC